>NC_056660.1:91385936-91694918 GCF_018350195.1 Panthera tigris | reverse complement strand
CAACTTCCTGATTTCAGGGAAGTGGTATATTTCTCTTAAAAATAAATTTCAGGGGCACCTCAGTGGCTCAGTTGGTCGAGCATCCGACTTCGGATTTTGGCAAAGGTCATGATCACAGGGTTGGTGAGTTCAAGCCTGGCTTCGGGCTCTGTGCTGACAGCGTGAAGCCTGCTTGGGATTCTCTCTCCCTCTCTCTTTCTGTCCATCCCCTTCTTGTGCTCGCTCGCTGTCAAAATAACTTTAAAAAAAAATTTTCAGCAGAAATAAATGAACTAACCTAAGTGAAAAATTTTAATACAAAGTATAAAAAACAACGCTTATCGTCTAGATGCTGCCAGACGACATAAGAATGGAGAAGACCATGGTCCCAACGTTTCTCCCGCCACATCCTGCCTGCCCGAACACCACTGGCACCAGACGCTCGGCGGGCTCCACCCCCTGTCCGCTTCTGCCACTGGGGGAAGCGGCAGAAAGGGCGGGAGCAAGGGACTGTGAGGGCACCAAGGTCAAAGGGGAGGGCGAGTTGCGTCCCAATCCCTTCGAGCCCTGGCGGAAGGCCTTCGGGGAACCCTGGGCGGCCCATCTCGGCAGCCCGAGTTCTGCCACTTCCAGCCAAGCGACCTTGGTTTGCGAGACTTCCTAGAGACCAGTTTCCTCTTTTGGGAAAATAAGAGTGGCCGAAGCTACCGTGCTGGGATGGGGCGCATCGGGGCAAGAGACTGCAGCCTCACGGAGAAGAGACCGTCTCGGGCCCCTCGGCCACTGGGCTCGCGCGGCCGTTCGCTCGGGACAAGACAGTGCTCCCGCTCCGCCGCGGCAACCCTCCGCAAGGCCCTGGCTCGCGCGGGTTCTAAAATGAGGACAAAAGCCCGCCCAGATTTAGCGTGCGCGCGCCGCTGAGGCCAATGGGATGCCGGCGCGGGGTTGAGTGACGGGCTGGCGTAGCCAATGAACATGCGCCTTGTTGCGAGGTGGGCCCGGCCCCGGCATTATAAAGAGCGCCACGAGTCGGCATTGTCAGGCGGCGGCACCGCGCGGGCCCGAGCGAGCTGTGTTGAACGGTGATCTCCTTGCGGCGCGGCGGAGGAGGGGGACGCGAGGTCGCGGCAGCTCCGTCGGCGGACGGAGGCGAGGCCCGGCAGCGCGGGCGTGAGCGCGGCCGAGCCCGCGGCGCCTTCCCTGCGGGTGGGGACGAGCGGGCCCCGCGGCGTCATCGGCGCGAGGTGAGCGGCCGGGCCCGCGGGCGGCGGGCGGGAGCTGGGTGGGAGCCGCGCGGCCCTGACGCGCCGTGGTCGCTCGTTGCAGGAGCCGCCGCGCCCCGGCCTAGCATGTCGGAAGCGGGTGAGGAGCAGCCCATGGAGACCACGGGCGCCACCGAGAACGGACACGAGGCCGCCCCCGAAGGCGAGTCGCCGGCGGGGGCGGGCACCGGGGCCGCGGCGGGCGCCGGAGGCGGGAGCGCGGCGCCCCCGGCCGGCAACCAGAACGGCGCCGAGGGCGACCAGATCAACGCCAGCAAGAACGAGGAGGACGCGGGGTAGGTGCGGCCGCGGGCCGACCGGGGCGCCGCCTTTGTTCCGGGGCCGCCTTTTGTTGGCGCCACGCGGCGGGGGGAGGGGCGGGCGGGAGGCCGGGGCCTGCTCGCGGCCCGCCGCCCGGCCCCGCTGCGCCCGCCGCGCCGCCGCTCGCGCCGGAGTTTGCAGGAGTTTGTTGGGTCGACTTTGGCGCCGCCCCGGGGCCGCTCGCGCGGGGCCGGGGGCGGGCGGCCCGAAGGCGGGGGGGATAGTGCCCTCGGACCCGGGGCCGAGGCGGCCTCGGGCTCCGCGGGGCTGCGTGGGCGGAGTTGGCGCGCGCCCCGGCGGCGGCCTCCCTCCCCCACCCCGCGGAGGGCGGAGTCACGGTCTGAACGCGGTCTCCGGCCCCCGGAAGCCTCGAGTTCCTTGAGGGCGAGTTCTCGAGGGTGGGGAGGACGGGCAGGGACGGCAGCCTTTTGGTACTTGCTTGGTAGTCAAAAGACTTCCAGTTGAGTGTCCCGGGGGCTTCTAGCCCAGGCTAAGAGTGCTCTTCTTTGCCCAGTCTGGGGCTGCTCCGTTAGGGTCAAGGTTGTTTGGGAGGGTAGTGAAGATTTGTTAGTACATTCCAAGGGTAGTACCCTCCCTTGGGGACATTAAGGGTACACCTTTGACCGGATGGCCACCTTGTTTATAACCCTTACAGTGAAGGTTCTGTCAGGGCCAGCCCTTCTAAAATCACAAGGCTTCTTGTAAGACTTGTTGGCACGTGTCTTTACCATTTCAGAAAAATGTTCGTTGGTGGCCTGAGCTGGGATACCAGCAAAAAAGACCTAAAGGATTATTTTACCAAATTTGGAGAGGTCGTTGACTGTACAATAAAAATGGACCCAAACACTGGCCGGTCAAGAGGGTTTGGGTTTATCCTCTTCAAAGATGCAGCCAGTGTGGAGAAGGTAAGCTGGGTATTTGATGTCAGCGCTCTTAAGTGTATCTAAGAGGATATCATTCTTAGAGTGTGATTAGTTTGTGTGTGCTGTAAGTGGTTGAGGGCTTTGGCAACAGCAGAGGTGAGGAACTTTCTTGTTTTTGAAGGAATTAAAAATGCAGATTAGGTAGAGCGATGGGTATGGACTAGAGTGGTCCAGGAAGATTATAGCTGGTGTTTATTATGTTTTTATGCCTACTCTGGGCATTGCTGAAGCAGATGCTTTATTGTGGGGATTAGAAAACAGTCCAGGGTTGCTATGAAATAAGGCATTATTTTAGGCCCAATTTGCAGAAAACAGACTCAGAGGTTTAAGTAGAAGAGCTCACACAGCTAGAAAGGGGTGGATTCCAACCTATACTCTAGACACTGCTGCTTTACTCCTGAAAGAGACCGGCTTTACACCGAGACTGGGCAGGGAAGGTGATTGGGGGGGTAGCTATACTTGAAGTTTGGAGAAGTTGAGTTGGTAAGTCAGGTTCGGGGTAGAGTTTGGAGGGGACATACACATTCTGTGTACCAGTGTTGGGGTCTTTGTGTCTCAAAGAGAAGGGCCTTGTTCAGGGTCATGCTGCTGAGTTAGAACCTAATGTACTTCTGTTGGGACAGGTCCTAGACCAGAAGGAACACAGACTGGATGGCCGTGTCATTGACCCCAAAAAGGCAATGGCCATGAAGAAGGACCCGGTAAAGAAAATTTTTGTGGGGGGTCTGAATCCTGAAGCCACTGAGGAGAAGATCAGAGAATACTTTGGCGAGTTTGGGGAGGTGAGTGTGTCACTCAGGGAGCTGTCTGCTGGTTGCCCTGAGGTTGTGGTCTTCCTGGTTCTTAGCAGCCTTGGCTGGCTCTAGCCGTCCTCGGCAAGGCTTCTTGTTCATTCTGGCCTTTGTGGGTCTTTTCTCCTGGGAGTTCCCTATGGGTCCTGGGGTGGGAAGAGGCGTTGGTTCTGAGCTTTGTGTATGTTTACAGATTGAGGCCATTGAGCTTCCAATGGATCCAAAAACGAACAAAAGACGAGGCTTTGTTTTCATCACCTTCAAAGAAGAGGAACCTGTGAAGAAGGTTCTGGAGAAAAAGTTCCACACCATCAGTGGAAGTAAGGTAAGGTGTCACGAGCTCTGTATCTGGCCACCTGCTGGTGAATTGGCTTTTACAGGTGTGGGTTAGGAGGTGGACTCTCTAGGGCAGTCTGACCCGACTGTTTTTCTGTAGCGTCTGCTTTCCTGATTGGGGCAGATGGTCCTGCCCTTCAGGGGGTTCCTAGGTCGGTAGAATTGGCAGAAACACAGGATGTGTGGGAGGAAGGAGAAAGGGTGGTTTCTGTGGGGTAGGGGGTGTTGAGTAGCCCCTTTGATTTCTGATTGAAAGCTAGACGTCAAGGTGTTCTGAATGTAGTCTGAGGCGAATAGGGCCTGTAGTTAAGGTCTCAGAAGATTCTAGAACTTCTGTCATCTAGCAGTTCCCTGTGAAGTCTTTTCCTGCTCTGGAGCTTATTATCTCCTGTCTCGCCATAAACAGATCTTTGTTCACTTCCACCCCCTTTGGATGCTGGTTTAGTGAACTCCCACCCCAGGTGAAGATTCTTTCCAAAGCTCCCAGGGTTTCAGTGAGCTGGCATCCATGGCCAGTTTTACCTTAAACCAGCTCAGTGCTGTGCAGGGAGAACTGCAACCCTTTCCTCCGAACTCTGGTCAGGCCAGAGGTAGTTTGTCTCAGGTATTCTCCAGGTGGCTTAGGAGGCAGTTGAGGGTGTGGCCTGCTGTGGCTGGGTGTGGCAGGCCCTGAGCCACAGGAGCAGCCAGATAAGGTGGGACTGGTCGGGTGGGGCTTCTGGAAGTCTTAATCTTGGCTGGGAAGTTAGACTGGATTCAGGATTGGGCCCTTAAATGATGTTGAATCCTAGGAGCAGTTGGGTAAGAGCTCGCTCATTCATTGTTCCTCCGGTGGACAATGAATGACAGAGGTCTTTTTTTTATGTGTCTTAATTGTGAACTGGACAGGAAGTGTCTGTAAGGTAGTAAATTATAACTGGTAGTGGGTTTTGAAATAAATGTATTTGGCATTTTAATTCAACAGAAGACATCAGATGGCATCATTTGAGGGGGTAGCTTGTCAATTTTTTTGAGTTTTGAGGGAGAGTATGCTTGTATGGTGACACATTATATGTTTTTTTTTTTTTTCTTGGTCCTAATTAGGGAGGTATATGTGCCCAGGTACTTTCTTTAAAAAGTAAACTCCTGATTTAATTAGCACTAGGAGGTCCTGGACTCTCATAGCACACACAGTGGGCAAATTTTTGAGCAAAAAAAAGGATTCTTTGCGTCCTAAGGGGACACAGATTCCTGGCCCTTCTTGACAATAGGCCAGTGGTTGGGGGAAGGTGGGGGTGGAGCCGTAGGGCCTCAGGGAAGCCTTGTCCTGAGCTTCAGTGGTTTTCATCCTCCAAGCTGAAGGTCACCACCTCAGTGTATTTGAGTGGGATGCTTCCTTTCTTCTGTAAGGAAAAAAAGATTGAGAAAGGTGTTTTTTTTTTTTTTTTCTTTTTTTTTTTTTTTTTTTTTTTTCTCCTATAAGGCTTCTTATTTGGGAAGCCACCTCTCATCCCCCTTGCCCAGTAGGACCAGGCTGGCATCAGACTTGACCCTTGATGTGGGATCTTGCTACACTGGGTTGGCATTGGCCTCGCTGTCCATCCTCCCAGTTAGACACAGAGCTGCCCCTGAGCAGCCATCAGCAGGCCTGGGGTTGTATCTGTCATCCCCAGTAAGTTCTCTGGGGAAAGGTTTCAGCCAAAAAGACCCTAGTAAGTTCTGGTCTATCTAGATTTTAGTTGTGGTCCTGAGAGTTTCTAGCCTACACGTGGCTTCCAACTTGAGCATATTTTGTTTTGGGGCAGGTGGTCGCAGGTGGCTATCTGAATGTTTGTCAGCAAAGGTCTTTGTCCACAGTCCCTGCCCGGAGTTTGTCATGGTGGCCTGACCCATTGTCTTCTCTGCTTTCAGTGTGAAATCAAGGTGGCCCAGCCCAAAGAGGTGTATCAGCAGCAGCAGTATGGCTCTGGGGGCCGCGGGAACCGCAACCGAGGGAACCGAGGCAGTGGCGGTGGTGGCGGAAGCGGAGGTGAGTGGAACCTGGATGAAGAAGGGTCCCTGCCTGTGTGGAGCTTCCGTGCCTATCTCAGGGCTCACCCTGGCTTCTGGGGCATGGTGCGCCGGGGCGAGTCACATCGGCTCTGCTGCTGCTTGGAATGGAAGAGCCTGGCTTTCTCATGGCCTGGGGTCCCAGGGCAGAGGGGTGATTGCGTTGCATTTGGAGGGGTGGGGGGCACAGGGTGCGCTTGTCTCCACGGCTGTCCCGAGTCTTGGTACACCCGTGGGCGGGCGGGCAGAAGGTAGGGCAGGGCTGTGCCAGGCGCTTTACCTCCTTCTGTCCAGGCCCCTCTGACTCCAAAGCCTGAACTTCATCCTTTTTAAGGCCGAGCTGCCGGGGAGGGTGGGGGTGAGGAGAGGGAGATCGAGCGAGAGTGAGCTCCTGTCTCTTTTGCCCTGAGTGAAGTCAGTGTTCAGTCCTATCCCGGCCTGCAGCTCACAGGCTCGGGTCACAGATGCAGGGCCGGGCCTGGGGCCCTCCACACTGGGACGGCAGTCCCTTGGCTTCTATCTCCCGAGTTGCCATTAGCAGCCCCGCCACCCAAAGGGCAGGATTTCCTCCATCCTAGCTCCTGCGTGTGCTAAATGGTCCACGGGCCCCTGTGCCCGCTCCCCCCACAGGTCAGAGTCAGAGTTGGAATCAGGGCTACGGCAACTACTGGAACCAGGGCTACGGCTACCAGCAGGGCTACGGGCCCGGCTATGGCGGCTACGACTACTCGCCCTATGGCTATTACGGCTACGGCCCCGGCTACGACTACAGTAAGTAGGAGAGAGGGAGGCCCCGTCTGCTCACCCACCCTGGGAGGCAGGACAGACAGCTCAGGGGCCACTGGCAGCAGGGGCTTTGGAGTCGGACAGGCTGGGCTGTGTGTGGTCCGGCTCGGCCACTTAGAGCTCCCCGGTTTTGAGCTCTTGAGCTTCTGGGCCTCAGGAAGGTGGGGCACGGACAGCCCCCTGCCGGACGGGGCTGTAGGCTCCGGCGAGGATGCATGTCAAGCGCCTGGCACAGGGGTAAACGCTCAGTAAGTCGTAGCTGCTATCGTTGTTGTTCTTGTCCCTAGGTCAGGGTAGTACAAATTACGGGAAGAGCCAGCGACGCGGTGGCCATCAGAATAACTACAAGCCGTACTGAGGCTTCGGCAGGATGCCCGACCGATCGCACACGCTTTGTTTGGATATTGAGTGAACACAATTATGTACCAAATTTAACTTGGCATACTTTCTATGGCCTGTCCCATGTGCATCTTATTTAAAATTTCCCCCCTGGAAATCACTCTCCTGTTGACTACTTCCAGAGCTCTAGTTGTTGTAGGCAGCGTGTGGGGTCTCTGAGGCCAGAGCGGCATTATGGGCTGATTTTATTCCCGGGTTACCCAGAGCCAGATTGGAGGGTCTGCTTCCTGCTGCCGCTCTGCAGCCTGGACCTGTGGACCCTGGTTGTAAAGAGTAAACTGTATCTTAGGAAACCAGTGTCACCTTTTTTTCACCTTTTAATTTTATATTATTTGTGTCATACATTTCCTGTTAATGGAAGTGTTAATTTTACTGTACTTTTTGGTACCTTTTGGGAATCTAATGTATTGTAAGGTATTTTACACGTGTCCTGATTTTGCCACGACCTGGATATTGAAGCTATCCAAGCTTTTGAAATAAAAATTTAAAAACCCCCAAAGCCTGGGTGAGTGTGGGGTGTGCTGTGGAGGAGAGCGGGGAAGGGCCAGGTGCTCCTGAGCCTTCGAAGCTCCAGTACCCTCCGTGACCTAACAGCAGTCCTGTCCGGCATGGCCATAGCCTGTCAGCCACAGGGTACTGCTACTAAGTTGCTTTTAATGATCTGGCCCTGCCCTTCTAGAAAAAAGTTGAGAGTGAAGACAGCTGTTCAAGGGGGTGAAGGTGGTACAGTGAAGGATGCCCCAGCGCAGCAGGACGTTGGGGCACCTTCAGACATCTCTCCTTACCCTGCCAATGGAAATCGGATCCCGTCTCCCAGTGAGGACAGTATGGTCCCGTAGACCAAGGCAGTGTTCTAGGAGCCGGCTCAATTTGGACACGAGGGGCCCCTCCTGGGTGGTGTAGTACAGCCCACCCTGCCCTGGCAGAGCCTGTCTGCTGCCTGGATTGGGACGCCCTGAGGCTGGTTGTTAAGGCCTGAGACTAGCTGGCTGCAATAGGCGGCAGTGGGCTAGGGCCCTAGATGGATGAAGCCTGGTAAAAAAGAATTTTGTTTTCCATCACTTCTAGAAGGAACTGGCTACTTCTAGGAGGAAAGTGCTACTCTTGCTTTCTCATGTCAGCTATCAAATGCAACTATTAGAGATTTTTCTGGCAGGGTGTCTGGAAAGGGCCCATTGTTTGAAGCCTATCTGGGGGAAGGGAACATCACTTGGAACAAAATGTTAAGAGAAAGCTTTGGCTTTCTGAGTGAAGGAGCCACTGCTGATGGCAAGGAACCAAGGTTGGGTCTCGAGAAGCAAGGCCCACTCACCCAGAGAAGAACACCACTCCACAGGGCTGCCTCAGGGCTGGAGCCGCAGTGTCTCACAACTTCTCACCTTTTCTTCCATGTCTGAAAAACATCACAAAGGCACCCAAACAAGTTAACCTTTCTCTAGTGTCCAAGCTTCTTGGTTGATATTCTGGACATCGAGCCCACCAGCCTGTCTGGCCCCTTGCCCCATGTGCATGGGCCACCAAGCCATGTTTTCTGAGACTTCAGGCTCAACTGCAGCGCCCCCTGCACACAAAAGCTAAGCTAGCTAGTCAGCCTCTCCTCCCCTGGGCTCCCCACGAATACACTCCCTATGGCGGGTCCCACACCACCTCCAGTTGTGTCTGCTGGGGCAGGTGAGGGGCCACCTGCGGGGCTGCTTTCATGTCTACCAGGAGATGGGATCTTGCCTACTTTGCCCACTCCTGCTTCTCCCAGCCCTACACACGCAGCACTGCCTTAGTGCATTCTAGAATGCTTTGTAAGTGCACTTAGGGGACACCCTGGACTGACCTTGATGTTCCTGTGGGATTGGGAATGTGGAGAGGAATCTCCTTTTGCATTTAATCAGTCCTGGCTACAAATCTCATTCCAATAGCTCTGCAGCTGAGGGTCCCCTAGCCTTCAAGTAAGGCACGAAGTTCCTGCCATCTACCTTTCCATGGTTTTACTGATCCATGGTGGGGTTTTCTGTTGTAGTTAGCTTGTCCCGTGTCTGTATGAGTGCCACCCTGGCAGGATGGTGAGTGCCCCAGTTCCTGCCTACTTGGTGCTCAGGAAGGCCCTCTAGGCACAGCCAGGGAAAGGGGTGGCTTGGGTCCCCGGGACCCCTCCACACCTCAGCTCCTTGTTCCCTCCGTCTCTTCAAAGACTCCTGGCTTGCTGTTGAACCCCTTTCCTGGGCAGGCTGGAATGTTCTGGCTATTGGCTGCAGGTTGAGCTCTAGAGACCCTCCTTGGGCTCCCAGCTTACTTGTCAGGATGGCATCCATCTTGGCCACCACATGTCGTGCATTGTCCACACTGAAGCACATCGGGGGTTTAAACTTGAGGACGTTCCTCCCTGGGCCATCAGTGCTCAGCAAAATGTAGTTCTCCTTCATCCTGTGAGGACAGGATATGGCAGAGCCTTCTGGCCCTGGATCCAGCCACACTACCCTTGGAGCCCCACCACAGGTGGGTTCCCACCAGGACACAGGACTGGCTGCCTCTTCCCAAACACCTACCTGCCCACCCTTTGTAGCCCAGCATGAACAGCTCCTACCTAGGGTGCCCTGCACCTGTTCCTGAGTCTGCTGACTCCCCCACCCAGGGTAGGGGCCTCACCTTGTCCGTCCCGGAGTTCCTGTCTAAGCCAAGACTACCACAGCTACGATGTAGACAGCAAGGATCCTTGCACTTACTGGTGTTACTGGTACAGTGAACCCGACATACTCCCTTACCTGGCTTCGTAATTTCCCTGCCAGCCTTGTTTCTGTTTTCTTCCCGTAAGTAATCTTGAAATCCCAGAGGACTATGCAGTTTTAATTTTCCATTTCTTTTTAGGGAGATGACTTCACCCTTAGTTTTACCAGTTTCTAAGAACTTTCATATCTCACACGTACAGCTTTTAAACTAGGAAGGTGATATGGCCAGAAAGGAGACTGACCTGATGGTTATTTCACATTCTCTCTGACCCCCACTTCCATTCTTTTTTATTCCTTTTGTTATTTTCAAGTCTTGCCAGGAACAGACTGTGTCCTCAGTCTGCCTTCTGGCTCCTTTCTTCCATACGTTCTTCCTGGCATGGACTATGGTTGTACTAGAAAGAACAAGGTCCATACTTCACATCTGGCCGTGCCACCTACAAGCAGGCCAACTGTGGGTATAACACCTGCCCCTGGTTCAAGTTTTCTCCCTGAACTGGAGAACTTGCGTGAGGTGGAAGAAGTCAGGCCTGGCTCCAGGTCTGGCTCCCTCCTTCCACAGCTTCTGGGTTCTGAGGCTCCGTGGGGGGAGGGGGAAGAGGAGGTGTGGTGGGTGAACTGGTGGGTGTGCCCAACCAGCAGAGGAGGTGGGGCCGGGACCCCCCAAAAAAGGGGTCAGTCTCAAAATCTGGAGGAGGAGAACATTTTTACATCATTACTGTTCGTGGGTTATCAAAATCGAACGATGCGCATTTCACACTGAATAGGGACACACCAGAAGGGTTTCTCAAGGTGGGGGAAAGGGGTAGGAGTAGGGAAGGGTGATAGGGAGTAACAAGGGGAAGGGTCCCAAGGCTCGGGTACTGAGGCTCAGGTCCTGGATGGGATCAAGTGCAGGAACATGCAGATGGGCTGGGGTGGGGGACTTGGGAGTCCGGAGATGCTCGGTCACCCAGATGCCTTGCACCTGTCCATCTCAAACACACTGCTCTGGGGGACATGGAGCCTTGAGTCTGCTTCTGCCTCAGTACCTGATGTGGCTCTGGAGAAGCTTCTTCCCCTCCAGCAGCCCAGGTCTGAGAAGTGTGGCTTTTGGGTCCCGTGGCTTTGGCATTCTAGGCTGGGAATGGCCTGCACCCATCTGAAGCTTTTGCAGCCACACATGGGCCACAGAGCTGATGCAGCTGCTTTCCCTGGCTGGAGAGCCAGGGGGCGCACAGATGGGTGGCCCATACCCTGCTCAGGCCCAGATGCCCACTCCATGCCTGGGAACACGGTGACAACAGAAGTGAGAGGGAGGCTCTTGGTCAGGGCCTTAGACGCTGCAAAGGTAACTCGTCTGAAGAAAAAATACCTGGACACCACGTAATTGGCCTCTTCAGTTGCTGGTGTCCTGGTTGCCTCGTCTTTGATCAGGTCCACACCGATGAAGAGCCCAGTGCCCCTGGAGCAGAAAGACCATGTCTTAGGAGGCCAGGCCCAAGGGACCACGGTCCTGGGCCTCAGCCGAGCCCCTGTCAGCTCTGGGGCTGTTCCTCGGCCTCTTGGGGAGGCTAAGTGCTGTAGGGACTCTCAGAGGGTGGTGACCCAGTTCTAGGAAGTAACTGATGGGAGGGACCCCAGGGGTAACAGAGGAAAGGTTGGGGGTCTGAGCCTAGTTTGATCCTGGTTTTCCCTTCCCTAGAAGCGCCATTCTGGACAAGAGCACCTCTCAGTGCTTTAGTTCTGTGGAGCAGAGAGAAAAATCCCACCCCCCAACCCCGACCCTGGTGGTTAGGTGATACAAGAACCCCCCCCACTTGGCCCCTAGCAGCTGCCCTGAGCCTCACCTGACGTCCCCAATGATGGGATGTTTGGCTTTCTGCTGTCTGAGGAGCTCCATCAGGAAGCTGCCCACGGAGGCGGCATGGGCCTGCAGCTGTTCCTTCTCTAGGACGTCCAGGACGGCCAGGCCCACGGCACAGGACACCGGGCTGCCTCCAAACTGAGCCGGGGCACAAAGGGCGTGTCAGATGCTCAGGAAAGTGGGCTGTGCCTCAGGGAGCATGAGGGCAGAACTGCCACCCACGTTCCAAGGGCAGCGACGAGCACAGGCCCGAACCCCTCAGAATTAAGGGGACTCGGGCAAATGGGGTTCTCCTGAAGCCCCCGTGGGCTGTCCTGCCTTTCCAGGTGCTGATGTGACTGTAACTCAGGTAAGGCACCCTCAGGGGTACAGGAGGAGCCCCAAGAGGCAGAATCAGAGGAGAGGAGTGGTCATTCCCACAGAGCTGGTTTTTGTCAAGAGGCTTTAGGGCCCCATCTCCCAGGTCAGGGCCAGACCCAGAGCATTGGACTCGTTCCCATCACCTCCTTCAGAGAGGGTCAAGAGCACCATGCTGGAGCCACACCCAGGAAAAGCCACTCTGTCATTTGGCTCAGTGCTCTGTTGTTTGACAGATTTTAGGGTGCAGACCGTAAGTCAGCGGACTGTAAGCCACATGTGGCCTGAGGATTTGTGTGTGGCTTGCATGGCATCAAAAGCTTTGAATTAGGTGCTGATGGTAAATATGTATTCTTGACTTAAACCTGGCCTGTCTACACAGGAACTGGCTGTCCCCTTCGGGCACCCTGACTGCTTGGACTCTCTTCCTCTGCCTGGCTTTGCAGATGTCTGAGTGGGGACCTGTGTTACAGAAAGTTAGGAGTAAGGTGGTCTCTTGCAGACTATTTTTTTTTTTTTAAACATACTTAAAAAGAAAACTATTGAGCTATAGTGTATATACAACAAACCGCATATATTTCCACTGTATATAGTTCAGTGCAATTTGACAAGTATATAGACCTGTGGAGCCTCCACCACAACGCAGATACCAAACGTTTCCATCACCCCCTGAAAGTTCCTTGTGTCCCTCCACTACTGGCCCAGGCAACCACTTGCTGTCAGTACAGTTTTGCCTTTTCCAGAATGTCGTATGAATGAAATCGCAGAGGATGTTCCCTTTTGTGCCTGGCCGCTTCTGCACAACATGGTTTTGAAAATTTCCTGTCTTGTGTGGATCAGTAGTTTGTTCATTTTATTGGTGCTAGTATTCCACGATATGGATGTTGCCATTTGTCTGTGCAATCTCCAGTTAATGGCCCCTTGCATTATTTTTTGATTTTGGCTATTACGAATAAAACCATTGAGAACATTTCTAACAAGGCTTCGTGCAAACATATGTTCTCATTTCTCTTAGGAGTGGAGCTGCTGGGTTGTACGATCAATGTGTGTTGAGCTTTATAAAAAAAACTGTTAAGACTCTTCCGAAGTAGTTGTCCTATCACATTCCCATCATTTGTCTACAAAATTCCAGGCGCTCCCATCCTCAAAAAGGCTTGGAATTTTTTTCTAATGGGTGTGTAATGGTGTCTTGCTAGATCATCTTCAAAATCTGTGAGCAGAGCCCCATGCTTGAGAGCATAAGAAGCTTCCTAGGTGAGTCTGCCATGAGGCGGATTTCTAATCCGTCCAAAACAAATTATGTGTGGAACGGACACGGGATGGACCAAGGCTACTTACTGTATAGTATTATTAACCATGAACTTGTTAAAAGGTGGAGTGTATGTATTATAGCATCTTTTGTTTGGAACCATGACCTGGCCAAGATGCTGAACTGGCACAATAGACAGGTTGACCTGTGGCCCCAAGATCATTCCAGAAGAGCAACAGAAGATGAACAAGGGGCGCCTGAGTGGTTAAGTCTCCGACTGATTGTGGCTCAGGTCAGGATCCCACGGTTTGTGAGATGGAACTCCGCGTCGGGCTCTGTGCTAACAGCGCAGAGCCTGCTTGGGATTCCTTCTCTGTCCATACCCCACATGCGCACACACGTGCACGTGCTCTCTCAAAATAAACATTTCATTTCATTTCATCTCATTTTATTTCATTTTATTTAACGTTTATTTATTTTTGAGACAGAGACAGAGCATAAATGGGGGAGGGTCAGAGAGAGAGGGAGACACAGAATTGGAAGCAGGCTCCAGGCTCTGAGCCATCAGCCCAGAGCCCGACGCGGGGCTCGAACTCACGAACTGTGAGATCGTGACCTGAGCTGAAGTCGGACGCTTAACCGACTGAGCCACCCAGGCGCCCCTCAAAATAAACATTAAAAAAAAAAAAAAAAATGAACAAGTTCTGACATAGTCCTGGAGAATCTAGAAGGTCATGCATACGCATAGGGATATGCTCATGTCCTGTGCCATTGCCTTTTCAGGAAAGACCTGAAAAGCTCTAAGCTCTCACCACTGGCTATCTTGAGGCCCTGCAGAAGGAGGAAGTGAAGGCTGAGACAGTTGTAGGCTGCATGGCTGAGTGTTGAAGTCCTGCCCTAACACACGCGGAACCATCTGTCAAAGGCTGAGAGATATTTAAGATATCTGTCCAATCATTAGATGATCACTAAGCCACCCAAGCAAAGACTAAAGAGATCATGTGTGACACAGAATACAAACTTCACAGACTTAGTTCGGAAAAGGCATTACACAGACAGTAATAAAAAATACCAAATTATAAGGAGGGAAAGTGATTTCCAAAGTTGGTGGATTATTGTCCAGTTTTCAGAAGAAAATTATGAAACCTGCAAGGAAAGAAGAAAGCAGGATTCCTACATGGGGGTGAGGAACAATCAATAGAAACTGTCCCTGGGGAAGCCAAGATGGTGGCCTTCCTAGACAAACATTATATATGTTTTTAACTTTAATTTTAATTTACTTTATTATTTTTTGATGTTTATATTTGAGAGAGAGCGAGAGAACAAGCACAAACTGGGGAGGGGCAGAGAGAGACAGAGACAGAATCTGAAGCAGGCTCCAGGCTCTGAGCTGTCAGCACAGAACCTGATGCTGGGCTTGAACCCACAAGCCGTGAGATCAGTACCTGTGCCGAAGTCAGATGCTTAACCGACTGAGCCACCCAGGTGCCGCTAGACAAACCTTTTAAATCAGGTGTTATGCATGTATGTTAAAAGTTGAAACCTTGGGGCGCCTGGGTGGCGCAGTCGGTTAAGCGTCCGACTGTCTCTCTCTGTCTCTCTCTGTCTCTCTCTGTCCCAAAAATAAATAAAAAACGTTGAAAAAAAAAATTAAAAAAAAAAAAAAAGTTGAAACCATACTGCAGGAACTAAAAAAGCAAAGCATGAAAATGACGTCTCACCAAATACAGAATATCATTAAAGAGACAAAGTTTTTTTTAAATTTTTTTTTTAACGTTTATTTATTTTTGAGACAGAGACAGAGCATGAACAGGGGAGGGTCAGAGAGAGGGAGACACAGAATCTGAAACAGGCTCCAGGCTCTGAGCTGTCAGCACAGAGCCCGACGCGGGGCTCGAACTCATGGACCGCACAAGATCATGACCTGAGGTGAAGTCGGCTGCCCAACCGACTGAGCCACCTAGGCGCCCCTGACAAATTGTTTTTTAATGTTTATTTTTTGAGAGAGAGAGGGTGCAAGCAGGGGAGGGGCAGAGAGAGAGGGAGAAAGAGGATCCAAACCGGGTTCCACACTGACAGCAGAGAGCCCAATGCGGGGCTGGAACTCATGCACTGTGAGATCAGGACCTGAGCCAAAGTCAGGTGCTCAACTGACTGAGCCACCCAGGTGCCCCAAGAGACAGAAATTTCAAAAAAGAACTAAATGGGAATTCTGGAGTTGAAAAGCACAGTAACTAACGAAAAATTCACCAGAGAGGCTCAACAGTAGATTTGGGCAAGGAGGTGAAGGAATCAGCAGATTTGAAGATCTGTCAATTGAGATAGTCCTGTGTGAAAACCAGAATGAAACCGTGAACAGAGTTTCAGCAACCTGTGGGACACAATGATGCAAACCAGTATTTGCAAATGGGAGTCCCAGAAGGAGAAGAGGAGAGAGGGAAAGAGACACAAGGACAAGGAAAGTAGGAGAAATGGGTGAAGGTGGTCAAAAGGGGACAAATTTCTAGTTATAAAATGACTACATCATGGGGATGTAATGTGCAGCATGGTGACTGTAGTTAATGATGCCGTATCATATATTTGAAAGCTGCTAAGAGAGTAGATCTTAAAAGTTCTTATCATGGGGAAAAAAACATACCTGTGTGGTGATGGATGCTAACTGGACTTGTGGTCACTTCAGAATACAGACAGATAATTGAATCATGTTGTATGAATCTAATATAATACCATATGCCAATTATAGCTCAATTAAAAAAAGAATACTGAAATCAGCAAGAGAAAAATGACTCACCATATGCAAGAGATCCTCAACAAGATTAACAGCTGATTCCTCATCAGAAACCACAAAGGGCGGGGGCAGTGGGGTGACATATTGCAAGTAATGAAAGAAAAAGATTAGGGCACCCCAGTTGGATAAGCATCTGACTCTTGATTTCAGCTCAGGTCACTATCTCACGGTTTGTGAGATTGAGCCCCGTGTCTGGCTGTGTGCTGACAGTGTGGAGCCTGCTTGGGATCCTCCCTCTCCCTTTCTCTCTGCCCCTCCCCTGCTTGTGTGCTCTCTCTCAAAATACATATATAAACATTAAAGAAAATTTAAAAAATTAAAAACTGTGTGTTAGAGAAACTGCATGTTTAAAAAATAAAATGAAAGGGGGAACGAAGACAATTCCAGATAAATACTGAAAAAATGTGTCACTAGCAGATCTACTTTACAAAAAATACTAACGGTGTTTTTTTCAGGCTGAGATGAAAAGTGATCAGATAGTAACTCAAATTCACATGAAGAAATAAAGAGCACTGGTAAAGACAAGTGGGTTGAAAGCAAAAGCGTGGAGATGGCACACTATGTAAACAGCAGAAGAGCTGGAGGAGCTGTACTAATAGAAGTAAAAGACTTGCAGATCAAAATTGTTCTTAGCAACACTGACAAGTAGTTTCTTATGCCAAAAGAGTCCATCTATCCAAAGGATGTGACCATTACAAACACATTTGTACTTAAAAACAGAGCCCCAAAATACACAAAGTAAGCACTGACAGAACTGAAAGGAGAAATCTACAACTCAGTGACAACTGGAGAGTTCAGTCTCTCATTTTCAGTCATTGAGAGAAGCCCCACAGAAGATCAACATGGAAACAAGATGTGAACATCACTATAAGCCAACTAGACCTAACAGACGCATACAGAGCGGAATAAACAGTCTTCTCAAGTGCATCAATAGGTCAAAGTCACATGGACCCTTAAAAAATTTTTTTTAATGTTTATTTTTGAGAGAGCGAGCGAGTGGGGGAGGTGCAGAGAGGCACACACAGAATCCGAAGCAGGCTCCAGGCTCCGAACTGTCAGCACAGAGCCCAACATGGGGCTCGAACTCACGCACCGTGAGATCAGGACCTGAGCCGAAGTCGGGAGCTCAACCGACTGAGCCACCCAGGCGCCCCACAAGGGCATTTAAAAATACATGTGAATGCCATGGTTTGTAAGATGGAGCCTGCATCAGAGTCTGTTTAGGATTATCTCTCTCCCTCTCTCTCTGCCCCTCCCCCCCTCAAAATAAGTAACTAAAACATTAAAAAAATAGAAAATAAAAATACAGGTTAATGACAAAACACAACATGCCAAAATTTACGGGATGCAGTGAAAGTAGTAATTACATGAAGATTTATGTCTGTAATTACATGTGTTAGAAAACAGATCTCGAATAATCTAATTCCCCCCCCCCCCTAAGAAACTACAAAAAAGAGCAATCAAAACCAAAAGCAAGCAGAAGGAAGGGAATCCTAAAGATTGGAGTGGAAATACATGGAAATAAAGAAAAACAACAGAAAAAAAAAATCAAAAGTTGGTTGAGAAGATAAATAAAATTGACCAACCTCAACTAGACTGCCAAAGATAAATACTCAAATGTCTAAAATTAGGAATGAGAGGACCCATCACTACCAATCTTAAAGAAGTAAAAAGGATTATAAGGGAAGAATATGAAAAAATGTATGTCAGTGAGCTAGACAGCGGAGATGAAATGCACAAATTCTTAAAAGATGAAAACTACTGACATCGACTCTAAAAGAAACAAAATGTAAGAGACATATAGCAAGTATGGGGACCTGGGTGGCTCAGTCGGTTAAGTGTCTGACTCTTGATTTTGGCTCAGGTCATGATCTGATGGTTGTGAGATTGAGCCCTGCGTCAGGCTCTGCGCTCAGCATGAAGCCTCCTTTAAGAGTCTCTCTCTCCCTCTGTCCCTCCCCTGCTAGTGTGTGCTCCCTCCCTCTCTCTCTCTCTCAAGAAAGAAAAGACCTACAGCAAGTAAAAAGAAAAAATTAGTAATAAGTTCCCACAAACAACAGCCTAGAACCTGGGCACCTGGGGGCCTCGCACTAGCAGGCTTACAGCAATGCCAGCCAGGCAGGGGGCCAACTCCACCTGACAGTGTGCCCACAGGAGGTGCAGGCCTGCCACAACACAAGGGTGCACGTAGCCTACACAGGGAACACCCATGGAGCACCTGGCTCTGGTGGCCAGGAGGAATTGCTCTTCTGGGCCCCACAGGACATCTATGTAAGGCCACTCCTTCAAGACAGGGAGGTAATTGAACTACCTAATACATAGAAACAAATGCAGACAGGGGCACCTGGGTGGCTCAGTCGGTTGAGCGTCCGACTTCTGCTCAGGTCACCATCTCACACTCCGTGAGTTCGAGCCCCGCGTCAGGCTCTGTGCTGACAGCTCAGAGCCTGGAGCCTGCTTCAGATTCTGTGTCTCCCCCTCTCTCTGCCCCTCCCCTGCTCATGCTCTGTCTCTCTCTGTCTCAAAAATAAGTAAAAACATTAAAAAAAAATTTAAAAAACGCAGACAGTCGTGCAAAATGAGACAGAGAAATATGTTTTAAATCAAAGAACAAGACAAAACCTGAGAAAAAGAACTAAATAAAATCAAGATAGCAATATACCCAATAAAGAGTTCAAAGTAATGGTCAGAAAGATGCTTACCAAACTTGGGGAGAAGAATGGATAAACACAGTGAGAACTTAAACCAAGAGACAGAAAATAAAAAAGCAATCAGAGCTGAAGAATACAATAAGGAAAAGGAAATATATACTAGAGGGAATAAACGTAGACTAGATGATACGGAAGAATGGATCAGTGATCTGGAAGACGGTAGTGGAGACCACTTAACTGGGACAGTAAAAAGAAACAAGAATTAAAAAACAAGATCATTTAAGGGGCCTCTGGGACAACATCAAGTGTACTAACATTCACATACTGGGGTCCCAGAAGGAGAGGAGAGAGTAAAAGAGACTGAAAACCTATTTGAAGAATTAAGGCTGAAAACTTGCCTAACCAAGACATACAAGTCCAGAAAGCACAAGTCCAAAATAAGATGAACCCAAAGAGACCCACACCAAGACATGTTATCATTAAAATGTCAAAAAGTAAAGACAGTGGGAATCTTAAAGCAGCAAGAGATGGGGCACCTGAGTGGCTCAGTCAGTTAAGCATCCAACTCTTGGTTTTGGCTCAGGTCATGATCTCATAGTTTGTGGGTTCGAGCCCTGTGCTGCACTCCATGCTGACAGTGTGGAGCCTGCTTGGGACTCTCTCCCTCTCTTTCTCTCTGCCTCTCCCCTGCTCCTGCTCTCTCTCTCAAAAATAAACATTTAAAAAAATTTTTTAATATTTTAATTTATTTTTGAGAGAGAGCAAGTGAGCGAGTGTGAGCAGGGGAGGGGCAGAGAGAGAAGAGGAGAGAGAATCCCAAGCAGGTTACACACTGTGAGCACAGAGCTGTGGAGCACAGAGCTCCACAGAGCAGCACAGAGCTGCAGGGCTCAAATTCACGAACCATGAGATCATGACCTGAGCCGACCCAAGAGTTGGCCACTTAACTGATTGAGCCACCCAGGTGCCCCCAAAATAAATAAACTTTAAGAAATAATAAAAAAATAAAAGACATGAAAAAAAGCAGCAAGAGAAAAGCAAGTAGTAAGGGAACACTGATAAGACTATCAGCTAATTTTCAGGAGAAACTTTGTAGGTCAGAGGCTCCTGGGTGACTCAGTTGATTATAAGCATCCAACTTCAGCTCAGGTCATGATCTCATGGCTCGTGAGTTTGAACCCCACATCAGGCTCTTTGCCGTCAGCACGGAGCCTGCTTTGGATCCAGGACAGAGGAGCCTGGTTTGGCTCTGTCCGCCCCCCTTCTCTGCCCCTCCCTTGCTCATGCTTGCGTGAACACTCCCTCTCAAAAATAAACATTAAAAAAAAAGGAAAAAAAAAACTTTGTTGGTCAGAAGGCTGTGGTATAATATATTCAAAGTGCTGAAAGGGAAAAACAAACCAACAAACAAAACCTTATGACCAAGAATACTCTGCCTGGCAAGGTTATCATTCAGAGTATAAGTAGAGGTAAAAGAATTTCCTGGTCAGCAAAAGCTAGGAGTTCGTCACCATTATACTGGCTTCACAAAAAATATTAAAGGGACTTTTTAAAGCAGAAAAGAAAAGACAGTAACTAGAAATAAGGAAATATGAGAAAAAAAAAAACCCTCACTGGTAAAGGCAAACATAGAAAAAGTAGTGGAACAACCACTTATAAAATGGTGAAAATGTGACATCAAAACCATAAAATGTGCGTGTGGGGGGGAGTGGAGTAAAAATGTAACTAAAAAACATTTTTTTTTCCTTAGAGACAGTGTGAGTGGGGGAGGGGCAGAGAGAGAGAGAGAGGGAGACACAGAATCCGAAGCAGGCTCCAGTCTCTGAGCTGTCAGCACACAGCTCGATGCAGGGCTTGAACCCATGGACCGTGAGATCATGACCTGAGCTAAAGTCCAGTGCTTGACTGACTGAGCTATCCAGGTGCTCCCAAAATATAATGTTTTTAGAATGAGTTTGAACTTAACTACCAATTTACAACAGACTGCTATACACAGCTTGTTATATATGAATCTCATGGTAACCACAAACCCAAAACCTATAATAGATGCACAAAAAAAAACCCCAGAAAGGAATCTAAGCATAACACTAAGGAAGGTCATCAAAGCACAAGAAAGCAAGAGAAAAAGCAATAGAGAATTGCAAAACCAGCAGAAAAGAAAATGGCAGTAAATACATAGCTATCAATAATCACTACAACTGTAAATGGACTCAATGATCCAGTCAAAAGACACAGGGTAGCTGAATGGATTAAACAAAGGAACAAACCCAGGACTCATCTATATGCTGGCTACAAGAGACTCACTTCAGACTTAACATACAAACTGGAAGTAAAGAGATGGAAAAAAGATAATCCATGCAAATAGAAGCAAAAAGGTAGCAATACTTATATCAGACAAAATATACTTTAAAACAAAGATTGAAATAAGAGATAAAGAAGAGCATAATATAATGATAAAAGGGATCATTTAAAAAAATTTTTTTAACATTTTTATTTTTGAGAGATAGAGACAGAATGTGAGCGAAGCAGGGGCAGAGAGAGAGGGAGACACAGAACCCAAAGCAGGCTCCAGGCTCTGAGCTGTCAGCACAGAGCCTGACACAGGTCTCAGACTCACCAGCTGTGAGAATATGACCTGAACTGAAGTTGGACACTTAACGGACTGAGCCACCCAGGCACCCCAGAATAAGTGCACATGGAACATTCTCTAGTACAGATCACAAGGCCACAAAACAAGTCTAATAAATTGAAGATGAATGAAATCACACTTACCAACCACAACAGTGTGAAAGGAGAAATCACTGACAATAAAGGAAATGGAAGAAATACAAACACATGGAGGCAAAACAAGATGCTACTAAACAACCAATAGGTTAATGAATAAATCAAAGAGGAAATAAGAAAATACCTGTGACAAAAATGAAAAAACAATGCTCCAAAATCTATGGGAAATAGCAAAAGCAGTTTTAACAGGGCAGTATAGTGGCACAGGTCCATATCAAGAAACTGGAAAAATCTTAAATACATATTTTTTAATGTTTATTTTTGAGAAAGAGAGACAGAATGCAAGCAGGGGAGGGGCAGAGAGAGATACACACAGAATCAGGAGCAGGCTCCGGGCTCTGAGCTGTCAGCACAGAGCCCAACATGGGGTTCGAACTCCTAGACTGTGAGATCATGACCCGAGCCGAAGTCAGACACTTAACCGATGAAGATACCCAGCTGCCCCTAAGAAACCGGAAAAATCTTAAACAATCTGAGCTCACACCTAAAGGAGCTAAAAAAAAAAAGAATAAAGTCAAAAGTCAGTAGAAGGAAGAATATAAAGATCAGAACAGAAGTAAATAAAGACTAACGACAAAAAAAAAAAAAATCAATGAAATTAAGAGCTGGTTCTTTAATAAACAAAATTGAAAAACCTTTGGTCAGACTTGTCAAGAAAAAAGAGAGAGGACCAAATAAAATTAGAAGTGAAAGAGAAGTTACAACCAATACCACAGAAATATAAAGGATCATAAAAGATTTTCATGAACAATTATATGCCATTAAATTGGACAACCTAGAAGAAATAAATAAATTCCTAGAAACATGCAATCTTCCAAGACTGAATCAGGAATAAAACAAAAGTCTGAACAGATGATTATTAGTAATGAATTTCAATCAGTAAAGAAACAAAAACGAAAACAAAGAAAACTCCCCCAAACCAAAAGTCCAGGACCAGACAGCTTCATAGGTGAATTCTACCAAACATTTAAAGAGTTAATACCTATCTTTCTGAAACTTTTCAGTTTATTCCAAAAAACTGAAAAGGAAGGAACACTTATTTATGCTCATGAGGCCAGCATTACCATGATACCTAACCCAAAGACACTGTAAAAAAACGAAAATTACAAGCCAATATCCCTGATGAACATAAGATGCAAAAATGCTTAACAAAATACTAGTAAACCAAATTCAACTAATACATTAAAGCTCATACACCATGATCACATGGGACTTATTTCTGGGATGCAAGGATGGTTCAATATCTGCAAATCATTCAATGTGATACATACACCACATTAACAAAACAAAGGATAAAAATCATCCAGTCAGTCAAGAGATGAAGAAGCATTTGACAACATTCAAAATCCATTCATAATAAAATCTCTACAAAAGGTGGGTACAGACAGAACATACCTCAAAC
Organism: Panthera tigris; assembly: GCF_018350195.1. NCBI lineage: Eukaryota > Metazoa > Chordata > Mammalia > Carnivora > Felidae > Panthera > Panthera tigris. Next base: position 91,672,296 of record NC_056660.1, on the reverse strand, counting down.
ACAAAAAAGGGCATACATGGCAAACCCACAACCAACATCATACACAATAGTGAAACGTTGAAAGCTTTTCCTCAAGAAGACAAGGATACTCCCTCCTGCCACTTTTATTGAACACTGTCCTAGCCACAGCAATCAGGCAAGAAAAGGAAATAAAAGACATCCAAATTAGAAAGAAGGAGTAAAACGGTCATGATGCACAGATGACCTACTACAATATAAGAAACTCTCAAGTCTGCACCCCAAAACTATTAGCATAAAGGAATTCAGTAAAGTTGAAGGATGCAAAATAAACAGAAATCTTGTGTCTCTATATACTAGTAGCAAATTATTGCAGAAATTAAGGAAACCATCCCGTTTACAATTGCATCAACAAATAATTAGGAATAAATTTAACTGAGGAGATGAAACAGCTGTCCCCTGAAAACTGTAAGACACTGATGAAAGAAATTGAAGATGACACAAATAAATGTAAAGATATACTGTGCTCATGGGTTGGAAGAATTAATATTATTCCCATGTCCATACTACCAAAAGCAGCCTATGGATTTGATGCGATCCGTATCAAAATACCCAGTGACATTTTTTTCACAGAACTGGAACAAATAATCCTAAAAAGACTCCCAATAGCCAAAGGAACTTTGAGAAAAAGGAACAAAGCAGGAGGTATCAATCATACTCCCAGATTTCAAATGATACAATTTATAGTAATTAAAACAACATGGCACTGGCACAAAACCAAACACGTAGACAAATGGAACAAAATAGAGTCCAGAAATAAACCCACACTTATTTGGCCAATTAATCTATGACAAAGGAGGCAAGAACATACAATGGAGAAAAGACAGTGTATTCAATAAATGGTGTTAGGAAAACTGGACAGCTACATGCTAAAGAATGAAACTGGACCACTTTCTTACATCATATATAAAAATAAGCTCAAGATGCATTAAAGACTTAAATATAAGACCTAAAACCATAAAACTCCCAGAAGAAAACAGGCAGTAAACTCTTGGACATTTATCTTTTTGGATCTGTCCAGGCAAGGACGACAAAAGCAAAAATAAACCATTCGGACTACATCAAACTGAAAAACTTTTGCACAGTGAAGGAAATCATAAACAAAACGAAAAGGAAACCTACTAAATGGAAGAAGATGTGCAAATAAGAGATCTCATAAGGGCTTAATACCCAAACTATATAAAAACTCACAAAACTCAGTATCAACTGTTTTTTCAGAGTCCACATAAAAGTGAAATCATATGGTATGTGTCGTTCTCTGATTTGTTTCACTTAGCCCAGTACTCTCTAGCTCCATCCTTATTGTCACAAGTGGCAAGATTTCATTCTTTTCTATGGGTGAGTAATATCGCACTGTGTACATCATATACCACGTCTTCTTTATCCATTCACAAATTGACGAACACTTGGGCTGCTTTCCTATCTTGGTTCTTGCAAATAACGCATGATGAACACAGCAGTGGATAGTTCTTTTCAGATTGATGTTTTTATTTTCTTCAGATAAATTCCTAGAAGTGGAATTGCTGGGTTATATGGTAGCTCTATTTTAAGTTTTTTTTTTTTTTTTCCCAGAAACCTCTGTACTGCTTTCCATAGTGACTGCACCAATGTACATTCCCATCAACACCTTTTCTCCACATCCTCGCCAACACCTGTTATTTTTCATCTTTTTGATAAAGGCCATTCTGATAGGTGTGAGGAGATACCTCATTGTGGTTTTGATTTGCATTTCCCTGATGATGAGTGGTGTTCAGTATCTTTTCATGTGCTTGTTGGCCATCTGTAGGTCTTTTTCGGAAAAATGTTTATTCAAGGCTTCTGTTCATTTTTCAACTTTTTTTTTTTTTTTAATTATTAAGTTGTGTAAGTTCTTTACATATTTTGGGTATTAACCCCTTCCTGGATGTATGATTTGCAAATACCTTTTCCCATTCAGTATGCCACCTTTTTGTTTTGTTGATAGTTTCCTTCTCTGTATACAAGCTTTTTGATTATAGATGTAATCCTATTTAGTTATTTTAGGTTTTGTTGCTGGTCAACTTTGACAGGGGCGTCAAGACCATTCAATGGGGTAAAAATAGTCTTTTTAAAAAATATGTTTTAAATATTTTAAATAAATAAGTGGGGGAGGGGCAGAGAGAAGGGGACAGAGAATCTGAAGCGAGCTCTGCGTTGACAGCAGTGAGCCTGATGTGGGGCTTGAACTCCCAAATTGCGAGATCATGACCTGAGCTGAAGTTGGATGCTCAACCAACTAAGCTACCCAGGTGCCCCAAGGATAAAAATAATCTTCAGCAAATGGTGTTGAGTCAACAAGATATCCACATGCAAAAGAGTCAAGTTACCCCTACCTCATACCATATGCAAAATATTAGCTCAAAATAAACCAATGACCTAAATGTAAGAGCTAAAATCATAAAATTCTTAGAAGAAAGCAAAGGTGTAAATCTTCATGACCTTTGATTCATCAGTGGTTTGTGAGATATGACTTGAAGGCACTCACAAGCAAAAAAATAATTGGACTCCCTCAAAATTAAAAACTCTGTGCTTCAGAGGAGACTACCAAGAAAGTGAAAAACAAGTCAGAAATGGGGGAAAATATTTCCAAATTATCTATCTGATAAGGATCTAGTACCTAGGATATGTATCTAATTCTTAGGGTGCTGGGTGGCTCAGTAGGTTGAGCATCCAACTTAAAAAATTTTTTTTTTAATGTTTATTTATGTTTGAGAGAGAGAGAGAGAGAGAGAGAGAGAGAGAGAGAGAGAGAACGTGAGTGGGGGAGGGGCAGTGAGAGAGGGAGACACAGGATCCAAAGCAGGCTCCAGGCTCTGAGCTGTCAGCATAGAGCCTGACACGGGGCTCGAACTCACAAACTACGGGATCATGACCTAAGCCAAAGATGGATGCTTAACTGATGAGCCATCCAGGCACCCTGAGGATCCAACTCTTGATTTCAGCTCAGGTCATGATCCCAGGGTCATGGTATTGAGCCCTGCATCAGGCTCTGCACTGAGCATGGACCTTGCTTAAGATTCTCTCTCTCTCTCTCTCTCTCTCTCTCTCTCTCTCTGCCCCTCTCACCCAGTTATGCATGCTCTAAAATAAAAACTTTTTAAAAATTAAAGATTCTTACAACTCAGCAAAAAGAGATAAGTAACCCAATTAAAAAAATGGGCAAAGGACAATGAGTAGACATTTCCTAAAGAATATATAAATGGTCAATTAACTATATAAAAAGATGCTCAGCATCACTAGCCATGAGGGAAATGCAAACCACAATGAAGTACTATTTCACACTCACTAGGATGGCTATCATAAAAGACAGAAAATAACAATTCTGGAGAGGATATGGAGAAATTGGAACCCCTATACATTGTGGGTGGGCATGTAAAGTGGTACAGCTGCTTGGACAAAGTCTGTCATTTCTCAAAAAGTTAAACCTAGGGTTGCCATACGATCCAGCAAGTCTACTCACAGGTGGCTACTCAGTAGAACTGAATATATATGTCCAAACAAACATATGTACACACAAGTTCACTGCAGCATTATTCATAAGAGCCAAGAAGGGGAAATGTTGATTAATGGAAGAATGGAAAAATGTAATGTGGCATTATTCATACAATGGAATTATTATTCATCCACAAAAGAGAATGAAGTACTGATTCATGCTATAACATGGATGAACCTTGAAAATATTATTCTATGTGACAGAAGTCAGACACAAAAGGCCACATGTGTGATTTCATTTATATGAAATACATTTATAAGAACAGACATATCCATTGAGATAGAAAGGACAGCGACTGCCAGGACTTACAGAGGGAAGGCAACAGGGAGTAGCTGCTAACGGGTATGGGCCTGCTTTCTGGGTGATGGAAATGTTCCAGAATTAAGACAGTACTGATGGTGGTACAACTTGGTGAGTACACTAAAAACCACTGAATTTTTATTTAAAGTTTGTTTATTTAAGTCATCTCGACACCCCACATGGGGCTCAAACCCACAACCCTGAGATCAAGAGTTGCATATTCCACCAACTGAGCCAGCCAGATACCCCCTAGCTAAAATATTTAAATATAAGGCCCTGATAAAAAATATTCTTAGGCACACAAGATCGCAGAAGTTCTGCAATATAAAGGCTTACACTGAAAATGATTTGAGATGGAATACTTTTAATACAGATACTATTAAAAGAGAAAAGCATGGGGCGCCTGGGTGGCTCAGTCGGTTAAGCGGCCGACTTCGGCTCAGGTCATGATCTCACGGTCCGTGAGTTCGAGCGTCGCGTTGGGCTCTGTGCTGACAGCTCAGAGCCTGGAGCCTGTTTCAGATTCTGTGTCTCCCTCTCTCTGACCCTCCCCCATTCATGCTCTGTCTCTCTCTGTCTCAAAAATAAATAAACGTTAAAAAAAAATAATAAATAAATAAAAAAAAAAAGAGAAAAGCATGATAAACTGAAATTAGAAATGAAGATGTTAGCAACAGGCCTAAATATACCAATAATTACATTAAATTTAAATTGTCTTAAGTAATCACTTTTAAAGTAAAATATTAACAAATTTACACCAAATCCCCCCAAATTCTAGATATATATTCAATAAAAGAAACACATCTAAAGCTGACTGAAAGGTGGACTCATATCAGATAAAATATGATTTAAGACCCAACATCATTATTAGGAATGGAAAAGATTACTCTTTGTGATAAAGATTCAATTCCTGGAAAATTGACTACTGTTTTACACCATACGCGAAAATTAACTCAAAATGGGTTAAAGATTTGAATATAAGACCTGAAACCATAAAACTCTGAGAAGAAAACATACCTGATAAGTTCCTTGACACCAGTCTTGGCAATTTTCTGGATTTAACACCAAAAGCAAAGGCAACAAAATAAACGAGTGGGACTACATCAGACTAAAAAGCATCCGCACAGCGGAGGAAACCATCAACAAAATGAAAAGGCAACTGACCAAATGGGAGAAAATATTTGCAAATCATGTATTTGATAAGGAGCTAATAGTCAAAATATATACAGAATACACACAACTCAATAGCCAAAAAGCAAACAATATGATTAAAAAATGAGGGGCGCCTGGGTGGCGCAGTCGGTAAGCGTCCGACTTCAGCCAGGTCACGATCTCGCGGTCCGTGAGTTCGAGCCCCGCGTCAGGCTCTGGGCTGATGGCTCGGAGCCTGGAGCCTGTTTCCGATTCTGTGTCTCCCTCTCTCTCTGCCCCTCCCCCGTTCATGCTCTGTTTCTCTCTGTCCCAAAAATAAATAAAAAACGTTGAAAAAAAAAAATTAAAAAAAAAAATGGGCATTAAAAGATCTGAACAGACATTTTCCCAAGAGGGCACACAGATGGCCAACAGGTACACAAAGAGGTGCCCAACATCACCAGTCATCAGGGGAATGTAAATCAAAACTGTGGTATTACCTCGTACCTGGGAGAATGGCTATTACCAAGAAGATAAGAAATAGCAAACGTTGGTGAGGATGTGGAGAAAAGGGGACCTTTGTGTACTGTTGGTGGGAATGCAAATAGGGGGAACCACTATGGAAAACCGAACAGAAGTTCCTCAAAAATTAAAACTAGAATGATCAGGGGCACCTGGGTGTCTGAGTCGGTTGAGCCTCTGACTTCCGCTCAGGTGACGATCTCGTGGTTCATGAGTTAGAGCCCCACATCAGGCTTGCTGCTGTCAGCCTGTCAGTGCAGAGCCCATTTCGGGTCCTCTGTCCCCCTCTCTCTGCCCCTCCCCTGCTTGCACTCTCCCCAAAATGAATAACTATTAAAAAAAAAAAAAGAACTACCATATGATCCAGCAATTCCACTTCTGGGTATTTATCCAAAGGAAACATAAACACTATCTCAGAGATATCTGCACCCCACCATGTTTCTTGCAGCACAATTTTCAATAGCTAAGACAGAGAAGCAATCTAAATGTCCACTCATGGTTGAATGGATACAGAAAATGTGGTATATATTCACAATGGAATATTACCCCACCTTAAAAAAAAGAAGGAAATCTTGCCATTTGTGACAACATACCCTGTACCTTGAGGACATTATGCTAAGTGACATAAGTCAGACAGAGAAAGACAAATAACATATCTCACTTATTTGTGGAGTCAAAACTAAAAGCAAAAAACAAACCCAAGATGGAACTCTTAGATACAGAGAACATATTGGTAGTTGCCAGAGGTGAGAGGGTGGGGGTTGGGCAAAATTAGTGAAGTTGGTCTAAAGTTACAAACTTCCAATTACAAAATAAACAAGTTCTGGGGGCATAATGTACAGAATGGTTACCATAGTTAACAATACTCTGCTGCATTTTTGAAAAACCTAGAGCTGAATATTGCAGTGGTCCTCACTTTAAATTTAATTAATTAATTAATTTTTCTGAGAGAGTGAGCATGTAAGTGCACGTGAGCAGGGGAGGGAGAGAGAAGGAGAAAGAGAATCCCCAGCAGGCTTCATGCTCAGCATGGAGCCCAACGTGGGGTTCAGTCTCACAACTAAGATCATGACTTGAGCAGAAATCAAGAGTCAGAGGCTTAACAACTGAACCACCCAGGTGCCTCAGCCCTCACATTGTAGAACTTAGAATCCCTTTACACTCTCAAAAATTATTGAGGAACCCAAAGAGCTTCTGTTTATATAGGTTATATCTATTAATATTTACTGGATAGAAATTAAAACCTGGAAATATGAATAATTAATGTTAAGAAAATTAGTGTTAAATTAATTTTTGTTAGGGGCACCTAGGTGGCTTAGTCAGTTAAGCGTCCGACTTGGCTCAGGTCATGATCTCAGGATTCGTGGGTTTGGGCCCCTCATCGGGCTCTACTACGACAGCTTGGAGCCCGGAGCCTGCTTCAGATTCTGTGTTCCCTCTCTCTGCCCCTCCCCTCCTTGCACTCTTCTCTCTCTCTCTCAAAAAAAAAAACAACCCAAAAAAACCCCAAAAACATTAAAAAAGAGATGAAATGAAAATCTATACCAAATATCATCCTTGATGGACAAGTATTATAAATATTCCTATAAACTGGACAAGTATGCCCACTGTCACCATTGGTTGTCAACTATGTATTGGAAGTCTCACCCAGTATAATCAAACAACTGCCATTTTTTTGAGAGGATATGATTTTTTACATAGGAACAAAGAAGAAAAGGTCTGCCTATAAATTACTAGAAGTGATAGAACAGTTTAGCATGAGAATGGATAAAAAAATTAATATACAAAAGTCCATATTTTATACAGCAGCAGCAAAGAGTATACAGATAAAGAGAGGTCATCTTTTATGATAGAAAGTTTCAAATATCTAGGAATAAATTTAATAATGTGTAAGATCTCTGTGGGGGAATTTATAAAACATGGAGAGGTATGCCATGTTCATGGGTAGCAAGATTCAATAATATACATCAATTTTTGTTTCAAATTCATCTACAGATTCAAGTGATTTCCCTATCAAAATTCCAACAGGGTTTTTCCTGTTTAAAGATAACTTTAAAATAAAACATCAGTGAAATAGTAAAGGGCCAGGATGGCCAGAACACTTCTGAAGAAGGAAAAAACAGGTCAGAGGAGAACTTTTCTACCAGACATACAGCTCATTAAGAAGTTCTAGTAATAAGGCAATGTGGTAGAGCAACAGATAGACAAACTGACTAGAAGAACAGAAAGAAAAACCTGGAAACACACCTGTGTGCATATGAACTCTGGTTACGTAATGCAGGTAGCATGTCCGATCAGCGGGGGAACAAAGGAAGCTAAAAACATGTTATTCACATTCACAGAGATGAAATGTGATTCCTGTTTCACACCATGTACAAAAATCACCTCCAGGTGGACTAAGGGCTTATATGTCAAAAAAAAAAAAAAATGTTAAGATACCTGACAGAAACTGTAGATGAATACCTTGTAGACTTTAGCGGTAGGGAGAGATCTCTGAAATGAGACACAAAAAGAATTATTAAAGGAAAGATTGATGTAGTCCATGCTAAAATTAAAAAGTGTGGTTCAACAAAAAATATGTAAAAGAAGTGAAAGGCAAGTTATAAATGGGATGAACATATTCACAACCTACACAATTGACAAAAGGCCAGTATCAAGAATACGTGTGTGTGTGCCCCTGTGTACACACACACACACAAATGCATATATACACATACACAAATGCATATACACAGGCACACAAAACTCCTGCAAATAAGTAAGAAAAGCTCTAGTAACTCAATCAAAAAATGGGCAAAAGAAAAAACAGGCATTTTGCAGAAAAGGAAACACATGGCCAATAAACATACGAAGATATCCAAAATCTATAAAGAACTAATATAACTCAACACTCAAAAAACAAATAATGCAATTAAAAAATGGGCAGAAGACACTAACGGAAATTTCTCCAAAGAAGACATCCAGATGGCCAACAGGCACATGAACAGATGTTTACTGTCACTTAACACCAGGGAAATGCAAATCAAAACTACAATCAGATATCACCTCACACCTGTCAGAACGCTAAAGTCAACAACACAAGAAATAACAGGTGTTGGTGAGGATGTTGAGAAAAAGGCACCCTTGTGCACTGTTGGGAATGCAAACTGGTGCAGCCACAGTATGGAGTTTGCTCAAAAAGTTAAAAAGAGAACTGCCTTATGATCCAGCGATGGCACTACTGAGTATTTACCCAAAGAATATTAAGAACACTAATTCAAAGGGTTACATGTACCCTATGTTTATAGCAGCATTATCTACAATAGCCAAGATATAGAAGCAGCCCAGGTGTCTATCGACTGATGAACGGATAAGGAAGATGTGGTATATATAAACAATGGAATGTTATTCAGCCATAAAAAGGAATGAAATCTCACCATTTGCAACAACATGGATGGAGCTAGAAAATATAATGCTAAGCGAAATAAGTTAGTCACAGAGAAAGACAAATACCATATGACTATGACTTCACTCCTATGTGGACTTTAAGAAACAAAACAGACAAGCAAAGGGGGAAAAAAGGGAGAGAGAGAAACAAACCAAGAAACAGACTCTTAACTAAAGAGAACAAACTGAAGGTTATCAGAGGGGAGGTGGGTGGGGGTGGGGGAAATAGGTGATGGGGATTAAGGAGCACACTTGTCACAATGGGTGTCACATTGGGTGTTGTATGGAAGCACTGAATCACTATATTGTACCCTTGAAACTAACATTATACTGTATGTTAACTAGAATTTAAATAAAAACTTAAAAACATATGAAGAGATGTTTCACGTAATTTGAAACCAGGGAATGGCGTATCAAGACCACTTCCTGACATGAGGGGCTACCATTTTAATCCTACTTGCCTGGCAAATGTTAAAAGGCATTTGAGAGGAAGTAGACCCACAGAATCTCTTACCCGCCACAGGCAGGATGCTAACTTGTGACCTACTGTGGAAAACAGATGTCATCATCTGTTAAAATGGAGGTGAACACAGACCCCCACGACCTAGCAATTACACTTGTAGGGTCTATTCCTAAGACAGACTCTTTGCACATGTACAACAGAAACTTATAAAAGTTATTTATAGCAGCAAAAAACATGGGGACAACCCCAGAGCACATCAAGAGGAATGGACAAATAAGCCAGGGCCCATTCATATGGTGGGGACAGTATAAAGCAGTCAAAACAAACTTCAGGGGTGCCTGGGTGGCTCAGTCGGTTAAGCGTCTGACTCTTGGTTTCAGCTCAGGTCATGATCTCAGGTTTCATGAGTTCAAGCTTTGAGTTGGGCTCTGTGCTGACAGTATGGAGCCTGCTTGGGATTCTCTCTCAACCCCTCTCTCTGTGTCCCTCCCCACCCCCCCAATGTCTCTGTCTCTCTCAAAGTAAACACATACCCTTAAAGAAACAACAAACTTCAGTGACAAACAATGTGGACAATTCTTAGTGACTTAATGTTAGGTGAAAAAAACAAATCTCCAAAGACAACACACAGCATGATACACGTTTTATAAGGTTAAAAAAACAACCAGAATAAATAACGTGGTGATGGTTACCGGGGTGGCAGAGGCAATGAGATGGGACTGGGGAGCAACCATACGGGTAGATGCAGGTTACTGTCCAGGTCCTAACTTTCATTTGGAATAATGGCTTCTTGGATGCTTATTACATAAACAAAAGTACCTGGATAGCTGGCTAATGAAGAGAGGACCGTGCAGGGACAGAGGATGAGTCTTCATGAACCACGGTTTGTATGATCTAACTATGGGCACTTCAGGTTAAGCCAAAGAAATAAAAACCCAGATCTGTCTTTCAGCCCTCACAACACACTCCTTCCTGCTCCCAGGGCTGCTCCTCCCTGTTCCCCCAGACGCCCCACTCACAGGACACCCCTTCTCCGCCCTCTCTCCCCCATCCCTCGTCCCTTGTGCTGTCCCCGAATGCAAGCTGTCCACGCCTCCAAGGTCAGGTGTCTACAGGTCTGGTCCAGGGCAGGAGCTCTATCTGCGTGTCTCCTGGGCACAAAGTGACGATTTGCCAAACCATCAGCCCTCACCCTTAACGACCTCTGCCAACTTTTGCCCACCTTGCCCAATCCTGACATGTTTCAGCCCCAATTTGAACTGGCTCTTTTTTGAGAAGTCATAGTGAGTTCTTCCCTCGACGCTGTCCCTGCCCATGTCCTCCCTGTGGCCTGTGCCCAGACTTGGGTCTTCCTGTCTTAGACAAGATCCTTCTGGATCCGTTTCCTCACCTCTGGTTCTTTCTCTACACTGATCACCAGAGATCCTTCTCGAGTGTATTTCAGACCTCATCTGTCCCCAGTTAAAACCCTTCCATGGCTCGTCATGGCTCGTCATGACGTCAGGATGGGTCCTGACTCCTCAGCTCTTTCTGAGGAAGCCCCTGCTGATGACCATGCTCCCCTCACCCCCTGCATGTTCTCTCAGTGCCGCTGAACTTAGGGAAAGCTCTCCAGCCTCCCCCCCCCCCCACCCCCAAGGACAGGGAGCCATGCCCTCCTCCAAGCTCCAACTGGAATGTTAACTCTGCTCCCAGACCACTAGTCACCCAGACAGATGGAGCTCCTCACACATCTGCATCAGCTCAGGCACAGGGCCTGACACCCAGCAGGGAGAGAGGGCCTTTTGTATTCATTCTGCATACTTTACAAGGCACCGTCTCTTGAGACAGCTTTTAGACTGATGCGAGTTTTTAAAAGGTGTGTGGGGCACCTGGGTGGCTCAGTTGGTTGAGCGTCAGACTTTGGCTCAGGTCATGATCTTGCTGATCTTGGTTTGTGGGTTTGAGCCCCACAACAGGCTCTGCGCTGACAGCATGGAGCCTACTTGGGACTCTGTCTCCCTCTCTCTCTGCCCCTCCTCTGCTTACGCTCTCTCTCTCAAAAATAAAGAAACATTAAAAAAAAAATTAAGGTTGTGTATATTTTTCCCTCTGACCTACAGTAACCCCCAAGGACAGCATCTTAGAAATCTGTGCACTGGGCACAGTGCTAGGCCTGTGGCCTTTGCTCTTTAAGGACCACCAAGGTGAGGCCCACAGGACACACGGTGCTCCCTTGCCCTGGAGCCTTCACTCACCGTGTTGAAGTATTCGACGCCGGTGGCTTCAAATGCCCTTGCCACAGCTTGGGTTGTGGCCACACAGGCTACGGGGTGGCCATTGCCGATGGACTTGCCCATGGTGACGATGTCAGGGACAAAGTCTTCTCCTTGCAGTTGGAAGGCCCAGAAGTGCTGGCCCACTCGGCCAAAGCCCACTTGAATCTCGTCTGCGACAAAGACCCCTCCGGCCCTGTGGATGTGCCTGTGGCAGAGGACAGATGGCGACTGGGTCTGCGATAAGGAGGATCAGACCAGGAGCTCGGGGGTCTTGGACCCTGAACTCTGGTTCTGCCAGCACTAAGGTGGGGGCCTTAGGCAGGTGGCTGGCTTTCTCAGAGCCACCATTTCTTCTCAAAGTTCTGGCCAAGAGGCCAAGCTGAGGCTGGCATTTGGAACAAAGGTCGGGAAACCCCATTATTACAGCTCTGCCATCTCAGCTACTCACTCTGCCACTTCCTGGAAGAAGCCGGCAGGGGGGATGATCTGTCCTCCCACGCTGGGCAGAGACTCTGCAAAGAACGCTGCAATCTGTGGACGAGACAGGATGCTGGGGATACCACCGTGGAGGCACTGAGTGGCAGGCGGAGCATGTCCTGCCAATGCTGGCTCAGCACTGGCTCCAAGCAGGACCACTCACCAGTGTGGCTGTGTGGCCATTTCGGGCTCCAGGTCACATCTGGCCTGTGACCGGGTTTGCTCTGGGGCCGCAAACCAACTCTTACTGCATGGAGTTCTCCAGACCCTTTGTACGCAGCATGTCCCAGGTTTCTCCCCATTGGCCTGTTCCTTCCCTGCTCCTCCCTGGTGACTCCCATCACCCCCACCGAGGGAAACTCAGCCCCCAGCCCTGATCCAGCCTCTTCCTTCATCCAGTCAGCACAGCCTCTGCCTCTCCAGTGTCTGTGCGCACGCTCAGCCCCTCCACCTGGACACACCTGCCTCCTGGCATATCTGTCACTTTCTGCCTTGGCCTCCTGCAGATGCCACCTGGTGGGATGCCTCTGGCAGTCCATCCTCCATCGGCCACCAGGGTGAGCCTCAGCTCAGTCGCCAAACTCATCACTGTCCTGTGTAAAGCACTTCCTTGACCCCATTTCTTACAGCTGTGACCTCCAAGCTATGTTTAGTCCTAGAGCTGCTTCAGAGGTTACCGCCCAGATGAAGGAAGGACTGATGGGGTAGGAAACAGTCTCTTTTCTGCTTTTATGTAAGTGCAGGCAAAGCATCTGAAATGCACACGCCGAGCTCCCCTGATCTGGTCCTGCCAGGCTTTCTGGCTTCATAGCCCGCTGCTCTTTGCTGTGTGTCCTGTGTTCAGCTGTCACTGCTGCAGCAAGACTTTCCGGAGAGCCCTCCCACCAAGAGCTAACTCTGTCCAGCGGTCCCCGTGGCCACTGCTCTCCCAGTGCACACCCATCTCTCCTGTCTCTGCCCCTGAACTCCACGGCCACTACAACACAGGGGAAGGGCCTCCTCACGGCCTCAGGCTGGCCCTATTCAAATGTATCCCTGGTCTTACTGCTCTCTGGCCTCCAGCCTCCTGCACTGCCCTTGTAGGCCTACGTTCTGTCTGCTTCTCTAAGCTCATTTCCTGCCAGCTCGGCCAGGCCCCACAGTGATGTCTGCCTGGGTTGCCCCATGCCCCCTGAGTGCTAACCCCTCTTCATGGAACCGTCCAGCCAGGGGCCTCTGGACTCCTGTAACACCCAGCACGTACCTTTATCTAAACTGTCTGCTGAGCAGCTAACAACCCCCCCCCAACTAAATTCCTAATGGGGGGGGGCCCAGTTCCAGTTTCTCCCAGGGTCCCCGGTATCTAGTACTGGGTTGAAATGCCAGCCGCTGTTCGATTCACGGGACCTGTGCAGACACAGTTACCTTCCTGCCCTTTTCCTGTACGCTGTTCACCACGCGTTCCACCTCGCTGGCATAGGCCCCAGCCGGATTGGGGTGGTCCTCCCGGTAAAGACCCCGGTAGGTGTCTGGGAGAGGTGCCTGTGGGAGTGACAGCGCCGTGTCATCCAGGCTGGGGGGGTGAGCACCGACCTGTTGCCCACTTGGGCAGTGCATACCACATGGACCCACTCCTTCTGGCCATCCAGGTCTCGGAACTTGTAGGGGCTGATGTCAATCAGGGAGCTCAGGTGACCATGATAAGCACTGAGGAGAAGAATGGAGGGGGCTCAGGAACGAGTACTCCATGGCCCAGTCCCGACCAACGTCCACCCACCTCAGGAGACACAGGGAAGACCAACCTTTCCAACACAGCCCCCGACTCCTGGGGCTGGGAACCAGCACGGGCCTTGGAGCCGGTAAGACTTCCCATATGGCCGCTTACTAGCTAGAATGGTGGCTAATCGGTTAACCTCTCTGGGTTCAGTTCTGTCTGCTGAGAAGTGGGGGGCGGGGGGGTTCTCCTTCAGAACTGTCATTAATGCTCTAGCCCTGGGCCTGGTGCACAGCAGATACTCAATACCATCAGGGCTGTTTTAATACCAAACCGTGGGACCCATTCTCACCACCTTACAAAGCATTTTCTGCTGCCAGAAGAGAGGCCCTGGGGGAAAGAGCCCCCTGGTGTATGTAGGGGTGTCTCTATGGCCAGGTCTTCATGTTTCCCTCCAGTAGCCCAGGCCCCTCCTCATCTTCCTGCCCAAGGCATTCAAAGCTGGAGCCTCAATGATCCCCAGTAAGTGGTGGGCCCAGGCTTCTGGAAATGGCACTTACTGGTCTAACACCACCACGTCCCAATGTCCCGTGTACTGGCGGGCCAGCCTCAGGGCCAGGTCATTGGCTTCTGACCTATGAAAGAAAAGGTGGGCCCCGCTCAGACTGCTGTCCAAGGGCTTTCCTCCTGGATACCTGCTTCCTACAGGGAAGTCCAGAGGGAAAGAAAAGCCCTGCCAGCAGCAAGAAGATTCTCAGGACACCATTTGTGACTCATTTGAGTTCATTCACTCAATCAACATTTTATCAAATGTGCTGGGAGCTGGGGTGGGGGCTGGAAATAGTAAGGAAAATAGGTCCTGGCTCTTCTGGAGCTTTCTACATTCTAGTAGGTATCATGAAAGCAAAATAAACAAAGAATGATCATTTTCATAAGTGCCCCAAGAGAACCACATAGGGCCTCAATTGTGTCCCCCTAAATTCTTATGATGAAGCCCTAACCCCTACCACCTAAGAATGTGACTATTTAACATAAATTTATATGAATTAACATTTATTTATTTTTGAAAGACAGAGACAGAGTGAAAGTAGGAGAGGGGCAGAAGGCGGGGGGGAGACAGAATCTGAAGCATGCTCCAGGCTCTGAGCTGTCAGCACAGAGCCTGATGTGGGGCTGGAACCCAGAAACACAAGATCATAACCTGAGCCAAAGTCAGACACTCAACTGACTGAGCCACCCAGGCGCCCCTAAATTTATATACATTAAAATGAGGCTGTCAGGGTGGGCCCTAATCCAATCTGACTAGTGTCTTTATACGAAGAGGAAACATGGGCACACAGAGACACAAGAGGCGTGGACGCCAAGAAGAAAGACCAAGTGAGGACACAGCCAGAAGGTGGCCATTTACAAACCAAGGAGAGAGACCTCAAAGAAGTCAAACCTGCTGACATTTTATTCTTGGATTCTGGCCTCCAGGAGTAGGAGAAATAAATTTGTTATTCAAGCCTCCCAGCCTGTGGCATTTTGTCATGGCAGCCCTATCTAAAGGGGTCAGGGAAAACCTCTGTGAGGAGACACCACCAGAACTGAGTCCCCAGAGGGAAGTTTCTAGGCAGAGTGAGCAGCACGTGCAAGGGACATGTGCAGGAAAAGTGCTCGGTGTGCTCAGGGAACCGAGACGCACAAGGGAGGCAAGGGGCAGCATGGGAGAGGAAGTGGGGAGACATGAAGGGGCCCCACACACACGACCTTGGAAGGCGCCTAGATTTTCTTCTCAGTGCCATGCCAAGCTACTGAAGAGTTTTTTATTTTTATTTATAGTAAAACCTTGGATTGTAACTTGTTCTGTGAGTGTTCTGCAAGATGAGCAAACATTTCTAACAAATTTTAACTTGATAAATGAGCAATGTCTTATGAGTGGTATGAGACACTGAATGTCACATGATCACAACTGAGCCAACGGTTCTTGAAATTTGCTTTGACATGCAAGTGCTTTGGATTACAACCATGTTTCTGGAATGAATTATGCTTGCGAACCAAGGTTTTGCTGTATTTGTTTTTTTTTTAAGATTTATTTATTTATTAAAAAAATTTTTTTTAACGTTTATTTATTATTGAGAGACAGAGAGAGACAGAGCATGAGCATGGGAGGGGCAGAGAGAGGAGGAGACACAGAATCTGAAGCAGGCTCCAGGCTCTGAGCTGTTAGCACAGAGCCTGATGCAGGGCTCGAACTCACAAACTGTGAGACCATGACCTGAGCCGAAGTCAGACGCTTAACCGACTGAGCCACCCAGGCACCTCAAGATTTATTTTATTTTTAGAGAGAGAGAGAATGCAAGCAGGGGAGAGGAGCAGAGGGAGAGAGAAAGAATCTCAAGCAGGCTCTACACTCAGCACAGAGCCTGACATGAGGCATGATCCCACGACCCTGAGGTCACGACCTGAACCGAAATCAAGAGGACACTTAATCGACAGAGCCACCCAGGTGCCCTGCTACTGAGAGTTTTAATCTGAGAAGGGACGTGAATCAGCTCCCATCTGAGGAGGCAGCCTCCGGCTGTGTGGGCCTAATGGAGTAAAAGGGGAAGAGACAAGAGCTAAGGACACCCAGCTCAGAGCAGGTGGCGGCCATGGAGAACAGAAAGAGGGACAGAGGCAGAAGACAACTTGGGGACAGATGAAGCGGGCTTGCTGTAGGATTGGGAGGAGGGTGTGTGGTTCCTGCCTGGAGGAGAGATGCAGATAGTGTTGCCATTGACGAGGTGGGACAGGGTCGGGGTGGCCGGGGGGGGTGGCGGTGTCCTCCTGAGAATGCCAGTGACAGCCAGTGCCGTGGTCCCATACCAGACGTGGTCCCATGTCTTCTGTTGGTAGAAGACAACCAACTCCTTTTGGACCCATCGAGTTGGAGATGTTCCAGAAGTGGGCATTTAGAACCTTGGGGCTGGAACACATGGGAAGCATCCGGGCTTGAGACACAAATTTGGGAGTCATTAGCACGTGAACATGGAAAGACTTGGAAATGGATGAGATCACACAGGGAGAGGGCTCAGGACCAGCCGCAAAGAAGAGAGGAGAAGCGATTGGCAGAGGAGACCAAGGGGTGGCCAGAGGCTGGTGGAAACCGGGAGTATGCAGCATCCTGGAAGCGAGACTAGAAAGCACTTCTGGAGAGTGGTGATGCTGTCAACATTGCCGAGAGATAGTGTAAGGCAAGAGCAGCAAAGAGACCACTGGATTTGGCAATGTGGAAGTTGCTGGAATCCAGAGTGCATGTGATGGAATAAACCAGCAAACGTCCCTGACCCCACTGCCCAGGAAGCTCTCACTCCTGGACCCAGCTTTCTGCTCTTCCCTAATAAGCTCTGGTTCTGGCTTTGCCCCAGAAAGGACCCCAAGCTGAGTCCTTTCTTTGAACTACTATTTCCTTATCTGCAAACTGAAGATGGGAACTTACGCATCCTAGAAATTACCAAGGTGTGGTGGCAGGGGCCGGGGGGGGGGGGTACTGATGAATGAAAATGACAGTGGGGCATCTGAGTGGCTCAGTCGGTTAAGCATCCAACTTCGGCTCAGGTCATGATCTCACAGTTCATGAGTTCGAGCCCCACGTCAGGCTCCTGGCTGACAGCTCAGAGCCTGGATCCCCCTTCAGATTCTGTGTCTCCCTCTGTCTGCCCCTCCGCTGCTTGCACTCTGTCTCTCTCATGGTCTCAAAAATAAATAAACATTAAAAAAAAAGAAAAAGAAAATGACAGTGATGATGGTAACACTCATTACTATAACCCAAATGCCATGACTCGGTTTGTTGGAGTGTTCTGTCCCAGGCAAGGCTGGGCCAGACCTATGTACACATCATCATCTGCTGTTTCTGTCCCCGCTGCCACTACTAGCGTTAGCTATCATCACCTGTCACCTGGCTGCTGAATTGGTGCCTAATGGGGTCCATTCTTGCTCTTCTCCAGCCCCGATGACATCACTTGCCTGATTAAAACCCTCAGATGGCTTCCCAGTGTTCTCAGGATAAAAACAAATTCCTCACTTGGAATGTGTCAGCTCATACCCTCTCCTCTCCCTTTGGGTCCTCAAGTGTGCCAGATGCCATGCCCTGACTGCTGCAGGGCCTTTGCACAGGCTGAGCAACCCTGACGTGAATACTTCTGGTGAAGTGGGCAGCTTCCTTCCTGCTCATCAGCTCTTTGCCTGATAGAGAAGTCTTCCCTGACCCTCTGCTGGCAGGCTTTGGCCCCTCACCGCTTCTCTGCCTCATCAGGTCCCTTCCTTCTCCTCCAGACAATGACCTCTGCATTTCTGTGAAGGACCAGTTGATGTTTCTGTTCCTTACTGAGCGAGCTGAGGGCAGGGATTTTGGCTATACCCCCCAGCTGGGCCTGTGTATTCATAAGGCAGAAGTAAAGGAACATATTACCTAGGTAAGCCCCCAAGACAATCATGGAGACAATCATGCAACAGAGGTACTGGCATGCTTTACTAAGAGACCAGAAAACTGGGATCTGACAGAGTGAGCACCAGGGTCTACAGAGGGGAGTGTGGGCTCCCGACTCTGCAAGGGCAAGGCTGCCTCGCTCCCAGTGCTTGCTGGGTCAGCCACACTAGGTTTCAATAGGTGAGCAATTCTGTCTTCACCATCGGCCGAAGTCCACTTACCCAGAATTCAGGAAATAAAACACAGAGAGCTTCTCCGGCAGGGTCTCTGATAGCCTCTGTGCATAATCCACGATGTTGTCGTGCAGGTACCGGCTGTTGGTGTTCAGCACCTGGTTTTGTTCGTGCGCTGCTCGGACCACGAGAGGGTGGCAGTGCCCAACTGGAAGAGGGCCACCAATGTCACATAGTGGCTCTGCTCAGCCAGCCCCACCGGGCCTCCCCCAGCTGTAGTCCATAAATCCAGCCAGAGGAGAGCAGTTGTGAGGGAGAGGCAGAGAGGAAAGAGGCGACTCTGAAGATGGGGTGTGTGGTGTGTATGTATGTATGTGCCAGAGAGGCCAGTTCTAGAAAGGAGTCCCTGAGATTCGGGCAAAAGAAAAAGTTTGTTGGCAGAAACCCTATCTAGAAAATCCGTGTCTGTAAGGAAGCTTCTTGAGGCCTGTTGGACAAAGACAGGATGTGGGGAGGAGTGCCTGTCGGCAGGCTTGACTTCACTAATCAATGGAGGCAGGAGGTAATGTTGATTGCCAACAGCCTGGGATTATAACAGCTCAACCTGTGTTGAGCCAGGCACACTCCAAGCAAATTATCTAAATTAATTCACTTATTCCTCTAAAACACCTTGAGATGAGTCCCTAGTATTATCGTGTCTATTTTGCAGATGAGCAAACTGAGGTACAGAGAATTAAACAACTTGCCCAAGATCATAATGTAAGTGGAGGGCAGGGATATGATGAACCCAAGCGGTTTGGGACTAGAGCCCTTGTTTTTACTCTCTATTTCATTAATCTCTAGTTTGCTTTTTGGGTCACAGACTCCTTTTCATCCCATCAGCTCTGATGGCCCCACCTGGATAACTAAATTCCTACTTCAGTTTCCTTGCCTAGCACCTGAGAAGGTCCCTGGGGCTGAAGCCCTGCCATGATTCCCAATACTTGGCCAGAGGCCTGCTGTGTTGCTGGTCATGGTCAGGCTGACTGCTGTTCTCTGAGCTTGCCATCAGTCCCAAGTGGAACTGGACTTCCGACTGCTGTGCTGCCTGATTTAGCACAGCTACTGCTTGAAGCCTCTCCATGAGGCACACCAGAAAGACTGGACTCCTCTGCTCAGCTCAACCCAAGTTCTCCGCACCTCTCTGCAATCTCAGGATCACCCTGGGACCAGGTTCACAGCCTCAGCCTGCTCCCCTGCCCTGCCAGCCTGAGGTAGGATACTAACCATGAGCCACATTGTTGACACAATCCAGGTATTCTGCACCCTGTTCATCGTACAAGTACTGTCCTTGGCCCCGGACAATCTTAATAGGATCCTCAGGATAAAAGAGTCTGCAAGAATCGCTGTGGGGACAGTAAGAAGTGGACAGCCATGTCTGAAGACCTGAAGGGACAAGTCCACCCACCATAGCACCTGCCCCCCAACAACCCCCCAGTTTCTGGGAGGGACAAAACTTTAAGGGCACGGTGGTGCTTTCCTGCTTCCAGTCCCTCACCCATAGGTGGCTGGAAAGGAGGAAGTAATAGGGTGAGAAGCTGCTAAAACTGAAATTATTTAAGTCATGTGAAGGCTAGGCGGCCTTGATCATTTCTGCACGTGCCCACATTAATCTCTTGGATCCCAAGGAACGGCGGCAGCTCCAGACCCACGGGGGCTCCTTAGAGCAGGGTTTCCTTGCTGGGATGCATGTGAGGGAGGGCACCCTCGCAGGTGGCTGGAGCTCAGCTCTGAAAGGTCCTTGCCAGCCCAGTGCCTCTGCTACCCTGCTGGGTGTCAGCCCCATGTGCCACCAAGAGTCCCTCTCACAGGTTACAGGTAGGCTTTCTCTAAGGCTTCCTGGGAGACGACCCCCCATGCCCACCCTCCGTCTGAACTTTCAGTCCCTTCCTGGATCACTCTCAGGCCAGGTCCAGCTGGCGGGCCAACCCTGGGGGAGGTCCTCCCAGGTGCCAGGGCAGAGGCCTTCTCCAGGGGGCCAAGGCCGGTCAGCGGCGGCCGGTGGGGTCGGCCCGGCGCCGCAGGGCAGCCCGATGAGGACGCAGGCGGGGAGGCGGCCGCGGGGACCCCGCGGACACGCAGCTGGCGGCTGGGTCTGTGGGGCCGGGAAGCCGGGGCCCGCGCGAGGCCCGGAGCTGAGGTCCCTGGGCTCCGCGGGCTCCGCGCCGGACGTGCGTGCGTCGTGCGTGCGCGCACCGCCCCGCGCCGCTGTCTCAGTACCTTAGCAGCCGCCGCCTCAGGGCCAGAGTCTCGGCCTTCCCGCGCCGATCGGCGGCCATAGCACCGGGCGGGCAGTTGCAGAGGAGACGCAGCGCAGAGAAGCCTCTCGCACGCTCGGCCGCCAGCCCCGCCCGCGGGCCCCGCCCCCGCCCGCGGGCCCCGCCCCCGTCGCGGGCCCCGGGGACGCAGCGCCCGCCTCCTGCCGCTGGCACCTAGCAGTTTCCGTCTCTGGGAAGGGTTCTTGGGTGACCCCGCCGCTTTTTTTCTGTCCCAGCAGGGCTCTGAGCTCAGGGCTCAGTTTCCCGCGTCTCCTTACTGGTGCATAAAATGGGTTACCCTGTGAGTTAACTGGGAATGTGTGACTGACACCTAGCCCAGGGCCTGGTTCACAGCAGGGGCCTCGGGGCTGGAGAGGAGATTGTCAATGCTGGGGCAAGACCTAGGACTTCCCAATTTCAGGAGGGAACAGGGTCACTGCTGGGACTGACCAAGAGGGTCCTGGGCATGAGCATGACCTTCAGGGCGGCATGACTCCTGCTAGAATCCAGGAAGGGTAAACAGAGTTCTGTAAACACTGAGAGAATCGTGCAGTGTGTAGGCAGGAAGAGCGTTGGGAGGCCTGCTCGGCCTTATGATCCGCGGCCAGGAAACTCAGGCCCAGGAAGGAAAGGGGCTTTGCTCCCAGGCACCCAGCAAATGTGTAGCAGAGGCTGGACTCCAGCTCAGGTCTGTCTGACTCTGACGCTTGGTGCAGTGAATGAGAAGAAATGACCCCCAACGGGCTGGGAAGCTGCGCTACCAGAGACATAGCCCCAACCGGGGTGGGTCCCTGGGACTTTCTGCCTTGACAAACCCAGAACAAGGGACTTAGGTCGAGGCCTGAGCAAGCTGAGTAAGGGGAGGTTCCTGCTGTCCCTCCTGTCACCGGTCATGATTCTCAGCTCTCTGCTCTGCTCCCTTTGTTGCTGATTTCTTCATCCCTTCCCCCATGCTGGAAAATGCTTAAGGTATTTATTAAAGAGCGTTTGGGGTTTCACTTTTTTAAAATTATGGTATCATATACATAATGTTACCATTGCAACCATTTTTAAGTGTATAGTTCAATGGCATTAAGTACATTCACATGCAACCATCACCACCGCCCATCTCCAGAACCTTTCTGTCTTCCTAGGCTGAGTTAGAAGGCAGGCTGGCGGGGGCGGGGGGGGGGCACGAGGCTGAGAGTCCTGTTTAGGCCCCATCTTTGGCCTTGTTTCTAGCCCCAAAACACAAGCCTCTAATGGCCCAGGGCAGCTCAGAGAAGTCAGGTCGGCTCTGGGACTGTTCCTGTCTTGGGGTAAGAGTGAGAAGGTTGCACTCAGGTCCAGCTCACATCTCATCTACTCCTGGGGTGTCCAGGGTCAGGGGGGCAGTACAGCCGCAGGCCAGGCTGGCCCAATTCCTGGGCCAAGAGTGTCTCCAGTAGGGTTGGGGCAACACTAGGAAGCTTCCCCTTCTTCCTGCTCAGAGAAGCCCACTCCTTTCCTCTGGCCCCAGGCTCAGCACTCCTCTGTTATCTCAAGTGTGGGCTTCGGGGTACCAGGGCAGGGATGGGAAGAAGTGGCTGAATTGGGATTTGAGTCCCAGGAGTGTTCCCCAATCATTGTGACAATCTCAAGCACCCTGTGTGTTTCTAGCAGTATCTTGGGGATCAGGAAGAACGAGGCCTGGGTGAGCCTGCTCCTCTTGAGCCTCAGCTCGTCTGGAAAAGGTGACAGTAATCCTTGTGATTAGCTTAGCTGCCATGGCACGCAGCGGGGCTCAGTAAATGTGCTTCCCTCGCTTCGGAAGGGGGTAGTGTGAGGCCAAACTGACTTTCTCAGCAGAGGGCCATGAAGCTCTCAGTCCTTGAGGCTCAGCTGTGAGGCAGGGACCCCCCCCCCCCCCCCCCCCGCTTCCCGCCCCTGAGCTGAGTCTCAGCTGGGACCTCAAGCACATCATTCATTCTTCTGTAGTGTTTTGCCCCTGCCCAAGCTCTTGGAAGACTCTGTGGGCTCTGTGTTTTGAAGCTTGTTGAAATTTGCAGACCTGACGATACACGGTATGAGGCCACAAGGGGGCAACAGTGGGCCATGGATGGCCTTGTCTTGCCAAAGGGGTGGTTTCTTCCTCCCTTGAGGATCTGCCTGCCAATCACCCAGCATCATGACACTGCCTAGCAGACTCCATGCCCGGCCAAACAATTTGGAAGGACAAACTGGAGGATATCCAAGGCCCTGGGTCCAGTCTGCCTGCCACCCACAACTGTCTTGGCTGTGCATCCCTGGGCAGGTGTCCCCCTGCTCAAGTGCTTCAGTTTCCTCATATGTGAAGTGGAAACAGTGACACCAATCATGGAGGCCTGTCCTTCCTTCACAGGGCTGGTTATGGGATCCAGTGAATCACCCAGGTAGAGGGAGAAGTGGATTAACTGTAGCGTCCAGCCGAATTGTGAAGTTTTGCTGGGGCTCCCAAGGATGCCCGGACACCCAGTGATCTCCATCAGCCCTCAGAGCCCCACTTTGTTTCTGTCCCCTTCCACACTACCAGCTTCCCCAGTGAGCCACACGATTGGCCAGCCAGCAGCACGGCCCGCCACTTACTGCCAACAACTTAGGGAGACAGAGCTGGGGAGTTGATACTTTCCTCCTCCCTAGCAGTGTGTGGCTGGGCCTCTTCTGCATAGTGAGGAAGCCACGTAGCGTGACCTGGGCAGACTCCCCATACTGGGGTTTCCTTAGTGTTACCCCTCGGAAGCAGAAGACCTGAGATACCATCACTGCAGGCCTGTTCTTGTCCGTACTACCCTGGATGTGCTTGGTTTTGTCATCTGTGATATGGGCACCCTCACTGGGTTCCTCCCCCAGGGTCGTTATGAGGACCAGCTGCAATGAGGGAAATACAAACATCCTGCAAGACTGTGGCCCTGGCTTGGTCTTAGAGTGGAGAAAAGAGAAGGGATTCCGAACCAAAAACGCTTCCTGGTGCCTGACCTGTCCTAGGGGTAAGCATTGCTGTCCCATTTTCCAGAGGAGGTGGCGGATTTGAATTTTCTAAGATGGCTGCCACGAGATCTACTATCCCACGTTTTCTCCTTAAAGATGATGTTGGCACTTTCCCCTTGAATGAGGGTGAGCCTCTGATTCTGGCAGGAAGTGACACCATCTGATTTCTGAGGCCTGGCTGTAAATGGTGACACAGCTTGCTTCCTGGTCCACCTGGCTCATGCACCGTGGGGATCCAGCAGCTGTGCTGGGAGGAAGCCCAGACCACACAGAGAGGTGTCCTGGCTCTCTGAGGTCCCAGGTAACGGCCAGCATGGGCCACCATGCGTAGGAGAGCTTGAGTGACAACTACACAGCTGAGCCTATCACCCCTAGAACTGTAAGAAAGAAACATTGCTGTTTTAAAGTAAGCTTTAGGGTGATCTGTCATGTAACAGTCATTGGCCGTTGGATCGGAGGAGAGTATAGGGAGTCCGTGACATGATGACTGGATGGAGGGCTCAGCCGGCATGTAGCCGGCCAGGCCTTGAGTCTGTCTTTCTAACACCAAACCCTATCTTTGCCCTGACCCTGAACAGCTTCCTCTGGTTTCTGGGGGGGAAGGGCAGGCTCTGACCCAGGAATTGTCCCTTGTACCTGCCCAGCCAGCAAAGGCCAGGCTGAAACCTTGCCCAGAGGTGCTCAGGGGCAGTCTGCAAGGACAGGCACACCCAGACACACACTGTGGTTTATTACGCGCAGCGATAACCGTCTATACAGAGAAAGGAGGCAAGCATCTGGGCTGGGGGTGACAGCTGGGAGCCCCTGTCAGAGGTGGGGGAGCCTCTCCTCAGAGCACGGTGGCTGGGGTTGCAGACCCCCTGCTCAGGCTGGCCGGGAATCCACCCACGCCTTCTTCGTCTGCACAGCTCATCGGAAGGACCATTTCTGGCAGGCTGACCGGAGCTCTCCCGGGTGGGGGCAAGAGGAGACCTCAACTCTGAGCTGCGGGCCAGTCTCCTTGGGCTGGCAAAGTCCCATCATGACCCTCTTCTGGGTGCAGCAGCCACTCCAGTCTGGGACCCGCCGTCCTCCACACTCGAGGATCGAGAGGCTCCTTGCAGCTGGGTCCACGGGTGGTGGTCTCCTCCGGGCCAGAGGCACGTGTTCTCATGACAGGCTAGCTTCCTGAGGCCCACTGAGCTTGGTGGGAGTGGGGGCGCGGCGTGCTCCCCAAAGCTTGCAGCATCCAGCTGCAAGTGCCGGGCAGAAATCTTGTCCTGTCCCGGTGAAGCCAAGGCCCAGAGGGGCCCCAAGGGGCGGGCAGCTGGCTGTGGCCAAGTCCAGAGGCCAGAGAAGCTGGGGCAGCTGCGTTTGTCATCCAAGCCCCGGACCTTTCTGGATGGGGTGGGCCCCAGGGCTCCAGAACCTCAGGGGACAGTCTCTCTGCTAATCAGGTGGCTGAGGGCCCAACCCAGCATCTCTGCAGCCCCTCCTGAGCCAGGCACTTTCACCTTCGTCTCCTTCCCAGGAGAGCCAAGTCCCATGGCTGCCCCTTGGGTACACAATTACCCTGGACCGGCCTGTCCCCTTTCCTGCCAGCTCCACGTGCTGATTGTTCCAGGGCTGGGCCAGGCCATGCTCTTAAATGCGACAAGGCCGCAGGTGGTGCATCCCGTGAAAAAAAGATCAATATATTACTGTTCTGTTTTTACAAAAATTAAAAACGTCCACACGCATCTGTACAGGTTGTGAGCTGGGTGCGGGGGTCACTGGAAGAGGAGGGAGAGACTGAAGGTGAGGAGGGAGGCCCTGCCCTGATCTGAGCACCCTGTCCTGCCCATTTCTTCTAGAACGGGCACGCCCCCAATCCTCTCATGCCCGGCTCTTGGCTTTCACCCCCTCTCAGTGGGGCAGTTTGGGCAAAGTCCCAGGGGGGTGCAGATGGCTTTGCGCTGGCTGGGCCAGGTGCTGGGCAAGCCCCGACTGACCGACAGGGTGGACTAGTCACCCGGGACCACAGCCCCAAGCCTGGGGCCACACGAAGGGAGAGTCAGAGCTGGGGTCGTGTCATCCCAGGGTAACCTGGCTATTCAGTCACTGTGTGGGGAACCGCAGACACCCAGCCCCTGGGGTCTCCCCCACCCCCACCGCTGCCCTCCTCACAGCCTGTCCTAGAGACTCCTCCCTGCAAGGTACCTTATGCCAGCAGCCAGGCACAGGCAGCCCATCAGGGCCCTGGAAAAGAAAAACGTTTCAGTGGGGATGGGGGTGGGGGACTTGATCAGCTCCCTACACTCTGTACACCCTTGCCCTGTGTGTAGGGAGGCAGAGCTGAGGGAGATGCCACACGAGGCCACTGGACCCCACTGAGGCAGGGCCCGAACGCCTGTCCACCTGGGTAGTCGGGTCACAAGACATGAGGGCCTCTCACTGGGCTTGTCCCGAGTGCGCCCCCATGGGGCTTGGTTTGTTGGGACACTAGAGCAGGGACAGAACCAGGGCACTGTGGAGTATCCGGTACTGTGCTGGAATCTGCCAGCTAGGAGATACTGAGGGGCTTCATGGCTTCCTGCCCGCAGCCATGATGGTGGCTCCGGCCCCTTACACTGGGGGGGCCTGAGAGCTCTCAGGAGTTTCTCCAAGAGTGTTTTGAAGGGCAGTCCAGGAAGCGGGATCCCCCTCTGGCCTGTCCTGGTCCTTGTGTCTGGATCTGGGTGGCAGGGCAGAATGAGGCTGTCAGGGTAGAAACCGGGGTGGGGAATGGGGGTTGTCTGGGGGTGCCAGCATGCCAATGCCAGCCCAGCACTCAGACACAAGGTGGGGTGGGGAAGGTTTCTAGGGCAGCCTGGAGGGTGAGGGAGCTGGGGAGGGACCCATCAGGCAGCCTAGAGTCTTTGGGGAACCCTGGGGGGAAAATTCTTCATTCCAGAGGCACACACGGGAACACATTCCATGGAGCTGCCAGACATCTACCAGGGTCACGGGCTGGGGCCCACAGGGAAGTGGGGGGGAGGGGCAGGAAGGAAAGGAAGGCAGGAGAGAGGAGGGGGGGTAGAACAGTGGGCACAGGTGCCCGGAATGCACAGCACAGCACACAGCAGGCCAGACCGCGTACCACAGGGCAGGGCCCGCTGCCCCTCGCCAGGCCCCTGGAGCCCGGTGCCCCTCGCTGGCCTCCACATTTAAGGTTCTCCTGTTTCAAAGACAAAGGCTGAATGACCCGGAGGGAAGTCTTGGCCCCGGGCCTGGAGTTTCGAGGCTGGGCCACCGTGTCTCTCCTCTGTCCCTGCAGTTTTTGAATATGGTCACCACCCTCCTATTTCTCTCAGTGACTCCCCAAGACCACCTAGTGGCCCTAGAGGCAGGGCCTAGTACCCCCACTGCTTGGATGAGGAGACTGAGGAACCAGAGGGCTGGTGTGACTCACGGGCAGTCAGAGGACTGGGCATCTGGGGTCCCTCACCCTGATCCCCCTTTGAAAGGCAGCCAGCACCCCTCATGGCCGGGTGGCCAGGTATGACCATCTGCTCAGTCTTAGTGTGGAAGGTCCCTGTTTTCCCTTTCCTGTCTTTTGTGAGCTCCATGGCAGAGTGTGACGTGTGGACCCTCCCAGCCTTCCGGGGAGGGGAGTGAACTGTGGTAATTTCCGGCCTGCAGTCCAGTGGGCCTCAGGGGCTGACGTGAGAGAGAAGGAAAGGAGGAAGGTGTGGGGAGCAGGGAGGGACTTTGGGGCATGCAGAGGGGGTGCAGGGGCCGCATGGGGCCACCCATACCAGCAAGGGACACCCACCCAGAGAGGTGAGGGTGTCCTAATCCTCTGTAGCGCCAAGGAAGCTGAAAAGAGATGGGCAGTGACCCTGGCAAACACTGAGGGGGTGGGTCCCCCTGAGGCACGCTCAGGGTGGGGAGTCAGGACCAGAATGAGAGAGGTGCCTCCATGATGGCAGTGACAGCTGCGGTGGTCTCTGGGGCCTGTGAGTGAGCTCTGAGGACAGGGAAGACATTGGCCTGACCCTGGCCTGAGGCGGCAAAGACCTGGGTTGGGGCTCCCGTTCTGCCCCGACACGTACCACCGGACACGGCTGGTCCAGGCCTGGTGGTCCCGGCTCACCCTTCTGGCCCTTCACACCTTTCCGGCCCGGGACTCCTCGCTCCCCCTGCACAAGGAAGGAGATGGGTGTGTGGCCAAGGCTGCCAGGTTCAGGACCTCTCCTCCGCCTCTCAGAGGGATGGGCCTCCAGCTGGCAGCCACCCCTGCCCTGCTGCGCCCCCATCCCAGCCTCCACCGACCCCCACCTTCTCTCCACGTTCACTCCGGTCACCTTTCTCTCCTCGGGGTCCAGGGAAACCCTGGAAAAAGGAATAAAATGAGGTTTGAGGTTTGGTCCTGTATCTGTTCATCTCTGTGCCTCCATCACTGCCCCTTCCCCATGCAAATTTGTGGTACCCGCTGGCCCCACTCAACTCCTCGGTGACACGTATGTTCGGCACGAGGCTGATTTCAAGAAAAGCATACACTCAGGACGCTAGCACTGCTTCCTCCAAAAGAGAACACTGGCGGTGTCTCTGGACAGAAGCCCTCAGGCAGACGGCTTTCTCTCGCACGTCACTGTCACATGCTGCTGGCACTGGCCCTAGCTTGGTTAGGGACAGAGACTCAGGAAACTTGTGGAAGTTTATGTCACTATCTTTGATGGACTCAGAAATGGTGACCTTTGTTGAGCCTTTGGCTTAATCTCTTACCCACCTCTACCCACCCATTCATCCATCTGTCCATCCACCCATGCAACCAACATTTTTTTAAAACTTTTTAAAAGTTTTTATTTATTTTGAGAAAGAGCACGGGCAGGGGAGGGGCAGAGAAAGAGGGAGAGAGAGAATCCCAAGCAGGCTCCACACCGTCAGTGTGGAGCCCGATGTGGGGCTCAAACTCACAAACCGTGAGATTATGACCTGAGCCGAAACCAAGAGTCAGACGCTTAACCAACTGAGCCACCCGTGTGCCCCTGCAATCGACATTTCTAAGCATCCACTAGGAACTGGGCTGTGGGCTGGATACTGAGGACAGAGAAACAGATTTGATGTGTCCCCCTGCCTTTATTTTCTGTATCTTATGTTTTGACATCTTAAAAATTTTGCTGGCTAGGAAGAGGCTGCCCCTCCCTCATGTTGAGTTTTGGAAACAGCAAAGGGCTGGTGTGGGGCACACCTTTTATATGTAAACTGAAAATCCCCAAATCACTCCCTTTATCTGCCTCTCACACAGCAAGCTGAAATCATCCCAAGGGCAGGTAGCAGGAAACTAGGGACCACCCCTACAGCCCGGAGCCTGCCCAGATTATTCATACTAACTAATCCTCAAGTGTCTCTCCTGCTCTGTCTTGCCTTTCCCAAGGAAGCCCAGGAAAAGCTCTGGCTTAAGCTGCCCCCCACTCCCTTCTACCTCTGGATCAAACCTGGTGCTTCTCCATGTGCCCTGCCTAGTGAGTGAGCCCTTCCCTTGGGAAACATAAGTAACATATTTTTCTTCCAATGGCATTGGCCAAACTGTGTCCTCAGTCACCTCCACAAATTAAAACCCTGCAGTTACAAATGTGACACTTCCCTCACGGTCTAACATGGCAGGCAAGAGGATATAGAAGATGATGGTCTATGCTCAGTGACACAGGATGAACCAGATGCCATTAGGTCCGAGGGAGAGGGGCTGTTCTATCCAGGTGTGAGGTCAGGGAAGGCTTCTGAGCACACTCCCCATGTCTGCTGGGCCTGGTGGAGTGGGCGCAGGGCCAGAGGCTTGCCAGGTAGAGCCGGTGGGCTCTGAGCTCAGCTCCAGGCCTCCCAGAAGGCAGCCGTGGCCACACTGCTGGTGGCCTGGTCTCTTTAGCTCCACTACCTCCCTGACAGAGCCTGAAGTGGATTCAGCATTGGTGTCTTCTCTGGACCCTTTTCATGGATGGAGCATCATCTTCCCAATCAGAAATTCTGTGTCTACACTTGCTCTCCCAGGTGACATTCTCTCCTTAAAGCTAGGGTGGACACCAGAGTCCGTGCAGCCCTGCATCTGGTCACCATTGCCCTTGCAAGAGCCACCTGATTTTCCTGGGAGCCACCCTCCCTTCTTATAACCCACTGACTCCACTCCCAGCTCCTGGAGGGAGGATGTGACCCGGGCTGGCCAATCAGGGCGCTGCATTTCTCACGGCAAGTCATGTTTCAGCATTGACCCAACTGGGGCCAGAGAGAGGTGATGAGACTTTTCTAAAAGAATACAGAGTGAGGCAAATGGTCTTTCTCCAGGGTTTGGGGCTATTGCCTCCACCTCATTACCACATGTAACTTGAAATGACACCCCAACAGAGAAAGCACAGATGGGAGGACGAGAGGGTGGGTTGTGTGGATCCACGCACTGTCCCTCTGGATTTTTTAAAATTTTAGAGAGACAGTGTGCACAAGTGGGGGCGAGGGGCAGAGGGAGAAAGAGAGACACAGAGAGAGAATTCCAAGCAGGCTCCATGCTCAGTGTGGAGCCCCAGGTGGGGCTTGATCCCACGACCCTGGGATCATGACCTGAGCCGAGATCAAGAGTCAGACACACAACTGACTGAGCCACGCAGGCACCCTTGGATTTTTCAATTAGTTATCAGTTTAAGCCAGTTAAATATTTTTTAATGTTTATTTTTGAGAGACAGAATGCAAGCAGGGGAGGGGCAGAAAGAGAGAGGGAGACACAGAAGCTGAAGCAGGCTCTAGGCTCAGAGATGTCAGCACAGAGCCCGATATGGGGCTCAAACTCACGGACCGCGAGATCATGACCTGAGCCGAAGTCGGACACTTAACTGACTGAGCCACCCAGGCACCCCAGTGTAAGCCAGTTTAAACTGTTTTCTGTTGTTGGCCAAAGATCCAATCAACCTCGAGCTAATACTTCCTCTCCTCTTCTTCCCTCAGTAATGTCTAGCTGAAGCTTCAGCATCTCTCACTAGGCTATTGCAACAGTGCAATTTTTAAATGACACAGAATGATACAGGATGACACAGAATCCAAAGCAGGCTCCAGTCTGTCAGCACAGAGCCTGATGCAGGACTTGAACCCACAAACTGCAAGATCATGACCTGAGCTGAAGTCGAAAGCTCAATGGACTGAGCCACTCAGGCACCCCAATGCATCATCCTTCTATCCATTTATCCATCACCCATCCATCTATCATCCATATTTCCAACATCCATCCACCTATCACCCATCCATCTGTCCATCTGTCCATCCACTATCATCCATATATCCATCATCGATCCATCGGTCCATCCACCCATCATCCACCCATCAAGTACCTACTCTGGGCTATGAACTAGACTTGGCATTGAGGACACAGGGGGAACTTGGAGTTTCAACCCTGGAGAAGGGGGTCACATCCAAGTCGCAGATCAGGTGACTGTATGGCCAGCACGGGGTCAGAAGCTACACACAAGAAGAGCCTGATCACAGGGAATGATGAGATACTTACATCCAGGCCTGGCTCCCCGGGTCGTCCCTGAGGAGAGACAAAGAAAGATGTGAGGGGGCTGGGGAGGGGGTGCCAGGAGCACTAATGGCTGGGATGTGCAGCCTTGTGAATTGTCCACAAGCCTGATTTCTGGCCCCGGGACAGTGTGGTGTCAGGGGTTGAGCCACCAAGGCCGAGCGACACCACAAACATGTGGCCATACTTGGGGGGCGTTAAAGGAGGGTGGTTACCTTCTCTCCTTTGGTTCCTGGCAGTCCAATAAGGCCCGGCGGGCCAGCTGGCCCCTGGGTGGAAAAGGAATGGGTCAAGAAGCATGACAGTTATAGGAATTAGCAGCCTGGAGGGATGGACAAGGCTCGTGACACTCACAGGCAGGCCGCTGGGGCCTCTCTCCCCTGACACGCCCTTCTCTCCCTTTGCTCCGTCCAAGCCCTGCAAGCCAAGAGGAGACAGCAGTCAGTGGGGAGGGGTCAGACAGACAGCAGGACAGGAAAGCTTGGGGCCTCAGTGACAGGCGGGGATGCAGGGCAGAGGGACAGACTCCAGGCTCTCAGGGGCTTGACCCCAGCTTCCTTCCAGTGCACATAATCGGAATGAACTGAGTGTGTGCACTTTACCTTTCCCCACCCATGGGTGCCGTCGGTCATCACGGGAGATCGTTGCGGTCACACCCATTTCACAGATGAGAAAAGAGAGGCAAGAGAGAGGGGCAGGGACGGGCCCAGCCACATAGCCAAGAAGCAGCAGAGCTGAGGACCAATCGGGTTTCTGAGCCCCAGCCTTGGACCTCATCCCTAACAGAAGCTGTCTCTTCTAAACACGATCTGGGGAGGCCCTTGGGACAAAACAGAACCAGAAACAGCCCATCTGGTCGGCCACATGCTTGGCCCCACTCAGCTGGTGGGAATCATGACCAAGTCCCGCCGGCCTCTGGGCTGGGGGAACGGAGAGGTAGTCTCTCCCCCAGGGTGCATGAGAGAGAAGCCAGGCATGGCAAGCAGGGAGGCCAGCTGGCCTCCTCCAGGCAGGGCACGTGGGCAGGCCACATTCATGGTTTTAATTTAAGAGCAGAGGACATGACATTATGTAATACACACGACGCCCAAGGCTTCATGTCCAGGCTGGGGGCAGTTAAGACGGATGTGTGCATGAGGCAGCAGACTAGTGCTTGGGCAGGGGGACAGAGCCCCAGTGTGGGGCAGGGGATGCTGGCTCCAAGGACATCAGGGAGGTTGTACTCCAGGGGATTCTGAACATTCAGGCCCTGGGATAATGCGGAGCTGGTCTGGAGCCCAGTGTGGGGCCCTCGCTGCCCATTAGCAAGGCTTTCTGGAACTGTCTAGGCTGTGGGTCTGAAGTGAGTAGGGGGGTTTCCACCCATGCCCCACAACTCACCTTGGGACCCTGGATTCCCTGAAGGCCCTGGAGGAGGAGAGAGCAAATCAGAAAGGCCATCGGGCTGGGTCCAGTGCTCGGAGCCAGGTTCCTCTTACAGTGGGTCGCAAAGGCTCATGGGCCACTCACTGGCCTCCATGGCCCTGACCTCTGTGGCCTCCCAAGCCCAGACCCAGGCTCTGCCATAATGCTTGATGTGGCCCCTTCCCCACCGAGAAATCCCGTCATCCCCTGGGCCACAGCTCTAGGCCTGGGCTCACTACCCTCTGCATGTCCCAGCTACTTTAAGCCAAATGCTCTTACCATGGGGCCTGGGGGACCAGGAGGGCCTGGGGGCCCTGGCTCCACTATGATCTGAGCCTAGGAAGCAGTCAGAGGTGGATTAGTCACCACCACCCCTCCCCCCATCATATGTCACCCACCCATACTTGAACACATTGGATGAGCACTCCTGGGGGTGCTGGGCCCTGAGGCACTGGGCCGAGTCTCCTTCCTGCCCCCAGAAGGGCACACTGCCTAGTGGGGAGCCCAGGGGCTGGCCTTTGGGTTCTCAGAGGGGCCTCAGTTGGAGGACACAGCCGAGGCTCCCCCTCCCCCTCCCTCGCTGCCCTTTGGTTGGCTCAGGCCAGGTGGCCTTTCTGTCCCAAGGTTTGGGGCCACAGCCGGTCTAAGCTAGGACCCTGGTCCTCAACAGCCCCCTTACCAGGCTCTCCCGTAGGTTGTCAGATGCCGACTCTCCCTTCTCCCCCTTGGGGCCGTCGGCGCCCTGCAGGACAGGATGACCTTCAGCCCTTTCCGTCCATCATCAAAATCCCCACCATGGTGGTCAGCACTTCCCCTGCCTTCCCCATGAGGCCTCCAGCCTCAGCAGTGAGTTGGCCTTTGTAGCTTGAAGTATTTTCCCTGAATCAGTGACATGCTCCGGGTGCCCAGCACAGGGAGTTTGGGGAGAGCACATTGATAGTGGTATAAATTGTGGGCTCTGGAAGCAAAGACCTGGGTTCAAACCTGGTACCACCTCTCTAGCTGAGGGAGCCTCATGGATGGACACCAGACGTGAAGAGGTGGCATCTGGGGGCTGTTTGAACCCCAAACTCTTCCGGTCCAGCCACTATGACGGTGATAGATAGTGGACATTTATCACCCGCCAGCCACCCTTCTCAGGCCTGTCATGCATGCCCTCACAAGTGGGAGATTATCACCCCCATTTTGGAGGTGAGGAAATGGAGCCCCAGGGGGCTTAGGATGCTCGAGCAGGGTTCCAGAGTCAGCAGGAGACAGAGCCGGATGCGAACTTGAGCGGTCAGCGCGTGTGACCTAACCACCTGCCAGCTGGGCTCCACCTTTGCGGAGGCCTCGGGAAGCAGGCGGTAAGTCCTTATATGGAGGAGGAGATGGGGCTCAGAGGGTCTGAGCAGCATGGACTGTCAGAGCTTCCTTTCAAAGGCTCGGTGACCCTGAGCTGGGGGGGTGGTGGTGGTGGTGCTGGCAGGGCCCCAGCTGCCCCCCTCCCGCCCCTGTAGCTGCTCTGGTGGGCATGCATCTGCCTTAGAGCCCCACGTGGGCAAACAGGGGGGACCCAGCCACACCTACCGGGAGGCCCGACAGGCCCATCTCGCCTGCTTCCCCTTTGGGTCCGGCCGGCCCCACCTCTCCTGGGTCGCCTTTAGCTCCTTTGGGACCCTGTGAGCCACAAGAACAAGGGGTTGGTGAGGCTAGCAGGCTCCCTTCCCCACCCCAGCGGGTTCCCAGAGCTTAGTCCTGGCCAGGCCAGACCCTCACTTCTTTATCCTGGGCCCCTGGCCCAGGTAAGTGCAATGAGGAGCCCGAATGAAGACGGGGCGCAGGGTGGGCCAGTGCGTGGAGAGGTGGGGTTCGGGGGAATGCGCAGCCCCTGAGGGGGCACTTATGGGGCTTGGGGTCAACCCTGCGCTCACATCTCAGAAGCTGGTGGTGGGAGCCCCCAAACCCCCCGTACAACCCATCATCCACTCAGTGCCCCTTCTGGCCACTCATTCCCTCTCTCAACCAATCACATACTGTCCAAGGTGGGTACACTAGGGACCCAGCACTAAAGACACTCCCGGCGACGCCCCTGGCACTGTGGTGTGTCAGTAGGATCACACACAGATATACACTTACAGGGACACTAAGAGTACTGATAGCAACGGTAACGACATTAGCTACCACCTGAAGACTCTGCTATGTTGTGCCAGGCACCCACCCTGCTCTGTTTTCCACACACAGAATTAGTTACCTCTCACAGCTGTTACCACCCTCACCTCCGGGCGAGGAACCGAACCGAGGCTACTGGAAAATGAGCAGCTTGCCTGAGGCCTAAGGGCAGACTCAGGACATGCACACAGGCAGCACACTCTGTAATGTGGCCCCTCTCTAGCTCTGTACACACACACACACACACATACACACGCACGCACACACACATGCACACGTGCATTCATGCACACATGGACGCACACACACATAACATGCACGAACACAGGCACACACGAAGCGCAACACTAGGCACCAGCATTGCCAACCAAATAAAAAGGCCCAGAGACCTTCTCTCCATCGATTCCCGGGGCACCAGGCAGTCCCAGCTCGCCCTAGGAGGGAATAGAAAGCAAGGGGGGTTACGGTGTCCTGTGGTCCTGGAGAGGGACTTATGGCTGGGCTGCCCCCCCGCCCCCGGCCGCCGGTTCAGCACAGCGTCCCTGGGTCGGGTCCCTGGAGTTAGTCAGGTCCAGGATGGTGGCCATTGGGTGCCCGGCCGTGTGCCAGGCATTGCCCCCTGCTCTTCTCGTTTCCTCAGCTCCAATGAGCAGATGCAGCCCAGGGCTATAATCTATAGTCTGGGAGGTTACAGGTTTGGAAACTGAGGGTCAGAGGATTAAATGACTCATTCTAGGCCACACAGCCCAGGCTGGGACCAGATCTTGCCTGATTTCCAAGTCTTAGGCTCTTTCTCCTGCGCTGACTAAGCAGGGTGTAAATGATGTCTACAGGCTATGTAATCTATGGGATTTGGGGATGTCTCCAGGGTTTACATGTGTGAATGAGGCTTCCCGGGGAGGAGCTAGGGCTGGGAGGAAGGCGGCCAGCTTGGTTAGGAAGGAGCAGGGCCGCTTTCTCTGAGCCCCTAGAAGCCAGGCTGGGATGCCAGGAGAGAAGCAGAGTGAGCATGGCAGAGAGGAGAGGGGAGGCGGGTGCTGGAGATAAGGGGCTCGGGGTGAGGCCACACAACTGCCCGTGAACTGACCTTGGCTCCGGGGATCCCTGGTGGCCCTGGGGGCCCCTGTGGCCCGGGAGGACCCTGTATGTGAAAGTCAAGCCGGTCAATGTTCAGGCAAAGTATCCCCCTTGTTGCTAGCTCACCCCTTCCACCCCAGGGATCAGGGCTGTGTCCGGCTGGCCTGTAGGAGGGTCAAGGACCCTCACAGCCTGCTTCCCACCCTGTCAGGTCAGGCCCTCTTGTCTTGTGAGGGGGCAGGGTGCTGGCACAGGCACTGGGTGAGATACCACAGTGTCTACTGCCACAGAGGGTCCAGAATCCCTCTGCCTTCAGAGCTAGTATCCCCCAAAGACAGATTTCTTCACAACACTCTTCTGCTCAAGATCCTGCAAGAGCTCCCTGTTGCGTCTTGAAGCAAGCATAAATCCCCCACTGGCATTCAAGGCCGGCCAAAAACTGTATCCCTCACAGCGGTCCAGCACTGCCCTCTCTGCCCCTCCCGTGAGTCCTGGGCCTCATGGGTAGGGGATGGTATCTCTAGGTCTGACCCTGCTCCCCAGCTCCCGCTCCCACCCAGGCTTCCCACAGGCTGCCTGCCCACCATGGCTCATCTGTCACCTTCCAGAGGCACCCTGCCTAGACCCTCACCCCAGCAACCTGTCCCCTTCTTGCTGGCACCTTCGTTGAGACATCTCTGGTCTTCCTATCCTCCTCCATTCCACCCACCCAGGCCCAGAGCCCACCCCCACCCCACTGTGGCCTCCCTGCCTCCAGCTGCCCGCCTTCCACACTTTGATTCACCTTCCACACAGTTCCCCGGCTAGCCTGCTCACAATATGTATTTTTTAAAGTTTTTTTTTTTTAGTGTTTATTTATTTTTGACAGAGAGCACAAGTGGGGGAGGAGCCGAGAGAAAGAGGGAGACAAAGGATCGGAAGCAGGTTCTGTGCCAACAGCAGCGAGCCCGACATGGGGCTCGAACCCACGAACCGTGAGATCATGACCAGAGCCGAAGTTGGATGCTCAACCGACGGAGCCACCCAGGCGCCCCCTGCCCCCATAATATGTATTTTTAATATCACGTCTCTGCTCAAGAACCAACTGTGGCAGCCTGTGCCCATCAGCTGGAGGCATCATTCCAGCCTGGCATCCAAAATCTACTTCCTGCCTCCCTATACTCAGGTTGCTTCTCCAAGTGGGGCTGGGGCACACCATGCCCATGTGTGCCCTTGGGCTGCAACACACCATGCAGGCCTGGGGCCGGCCACTTGAACTTCAGCTTGAACTTCCCTGAGGCCCGTGGGAGATAACTGGAATGGGGCTCAGGTAGGGTCAGGTGCTGAGGCCCCGTGTGGTCTCTGATGACTGCCCCTCCCCTCCCCCTCCCTAGCTTCCCTCCCTGGGAGCCGTGAGCAGCTAGCACCCAACCTCTCTCTCCACTGGTGATGGGCCCCCAGTTGGTCTGGCCCCAGACAGGGCTCAGAGGCCCCAGGCATCTCCCGAAGCTCCTTGAAGCAGGCTGTGCCATTGTCAACCTCTACCGACAGCTCTTAGAAGACCTAGCCCTCTGGCCTGGGTTCCCTGGGAAGCCTGCTGAGACTGGACATCAGGAAATGATCTGCTTCCTACCCCTGAGTGGGGAGCTTCCCTTTTTTGCTTTGGCCACTGGGAGCTGGGGGCCACATAATCCATGTTCCCAGCAGCTCTTAGCATCGGGTGGGTCTCAGCATAGCACTGATTTCCTTATCGGGTGCACCTGGTGGAGTTGGGGGTCTTTGTGCCAAGCTGCCCTTGGTTCTTTGTGTAAGGAAGTGCAGGATTGGGGCACCTGGGCAACTCATTCGGTGAAGTGTCTGACTCTTGGTTTCCGCTCAGGTCATGATCTCATGGTTTGTGAGATCGAGCCCTGCGTCGGGCTCTGCGCTGACAGCCTGGAGCCTGCTTAGGATTCTCTCTCTCCCTCTCTTTCTCTGCCCCTTTCCTGCTTGTGCTCCCTCTCTCTCTGTCTCAAAATAAATAAATAAACAAAGATTAAAAAAAAGTGCAAGATTAACATGAAAAGTATGTGGTTGTCCCCTCAGGAAATGAACAACAGGGGTGTATCCTGGCCCTTCCAGGAACCTACCTTCAGGGCATCCAAGATCCTGCCATCGTAGTCAATCACCACTGTGTCTCCTTGCTCACCCTTGAGGCCCGGGGGACCCTAAGGCAGGAAGAAGAGTAAGAATTTCAGGGAAGGGCCGCGGTTTTCAGGTCTGTGTCTTAGCCAGAGAACCTGGGAACCTGGCCTGCACGACGGTCCGTGTAACTTGAGCTGTAACCTGGTGGGACCCCCGCAAGCCCATACTCCAGAATCTACTTGGGCACTGGGACCCCGTTCACTGGGAAAATGCTCCGGGGGCCCAGGCAGTGGGCATCAGGGAGGGAAGAGGGCTCTGAAGCAATGAGGGAACATGCTCCTGCCTGGTCCGGCTGCAATTCAGGTGTGAATTGAAGTCCACTGAGGCCTTATCTTGGAGTTCTCCAGGGAAAACAGAAAGTCTAATTTTGATGGGAAGTTCTTCAGATTTTTAAAAAATGTTTATTTATTTATTTTGAGAGAGAGAGAGAGAGAGAGAATGAGCAGGGAAGGAGCAGGGAGAGAGAGAATCCCAAGAAGGCTCTGCGCTTTCAGCACAAGAGCCCGACATGGGGTTCGATCTCCCAAATGACAAGATCGTGACCTGAGCCCAGATCAAGTCTGACGCATAACTGACTGAGCCACCCAGGTGCCCCAGGTTCTTCAGATTTTTAGATGTTGGCAAACAAGCAAAAATAAACACACTCCCCAAACCCCCAAACGCTACGACGACCAATGCGAAATGTGCCAGCTGGATCTTACCCTTGGATCTTACCCTGGGGCCTCCGTTTCCCTGCCTCTGACGGAGGCTGCACATGCCATGCACTAGTAACCAGCACACGGACGCCCAGGCTTACATGCTCCTGCATGGACACGACCGTCCTGCCCTGACTCTCTGAACCTCCCTCCATCCCAGGCTGCCCTCTGCTGGCAACACTCTGGTCAGGCCTGGGGCTAGCCCCCTGCAGAGGGCGGAGACACCCAGGTCAGGGCCTCATTTGCCAGCTACCCGCACAGTCATGGCCTGTATGGAACTGTATGGTTCACACAGAACCCCACGCTCAGCGCCTCATTCAGCCCGGCCACCTGCATGACCAGGCTGTGCGCCTCGCCTTGTTTTGTGGAGAAAAGCAGCCTCCAGGAGCATGAGGAACGTGATGGCCGGAAGCCACAGAGCAGAGGACAGGACCCTGGATGTCAACCTAAAGGTGGGTTGATAGGGGCTGGTCACAAATGATCTGAGACCAGCCCTGCTTCTGGAGATGGGGACGAACCTTAAGCCTGAGCCTCAATGTGCGGCAAGGCACCCCGCAGGGGTAAGGTAATGCCACAGGGGACAGATTGAAGGTCTATGCTTAACTATGAGAAGAAAAGACTCTAGGAGGACAGACACTCACATGGGGAGGACTTGTTTTCACACATCCATAAGTGAACCATTGAGGGGCACCTGGGTGGCTCGGTTAAGCACCTGCCTCTTGGTTTCGGCTCAGCTCATGATCTCGCGGTTCGTTGAGTCCGAGCCTGGCATCAGGCTCCACGCTGCACGGAGCCTGCTTGGGATTCTCTCTCTCCCTCTCTCTCTCTCTCTCTCTCTCTCTCTCTCTCTCTCTCTCTCTCTCTACCCCCACCCTCTCCCCACTCTCTCTGTCTCTCTCAAAATAAATAAATAACCTTAAAAAATTAAAAAAAACGCTAATGAATTATCAATTAAAAAAAAGACTCCCATTTTCTGGAGCTCCTCTGGGGTCGTCTGGGGTACAGGGGCTTCTGAAGAACCCGGGCCCCTGGGTCCTCTCGGTGTGGCCAGAGGGGAGACTGCTTACCCGCAGCCCTGTGGCTCCATCGGCACCTTGCTGGCCAGGCTCTCCCTGTGGAGACACGAGGTTGCAGCCGTCTATGCATGGCTGCCCCACGCCCCCTCCAGTCTTCTCTTCACCAAAAAGCGCAGGGCTCACATGCTGCGGCCCTAAGGGACTAATTTTTGTGACTGCCACGTCAGGAATAGGGCTCATGGAAGGAGCACCTATGGGACCCTCCTCTGGCCCCACGGTGTGGAGAGATGGGCCACTGAGGGAGGGCTATAAGATGACAGCCACAAAGCTGAGCTCGGTGGAGGCCTTGTCACTCACCCAGACCCACTGGCCACCCAGGCCCCAGGCCGGCCTCTGACAGCCTGAGGAATGAGACACTAGGACCCAAGCCCTCCCGGGACTCCCCACTTCAAAGGGCAAATTGGAGGTGAAGCCACAGGGAGGTGTCCCCATGATGGGGACACTGGTCTGAGCCGCGCACTGTAAGGCACCTTTGGCCCTGGGGTGCCGTCCACACCGTTTTCTCCTGGAGGCCCCACACTCCCTGGCTCGCCCTGCAACAGAGACAGTTCACAGCGAGTGAGCACCAGGGGCCAGCTCGGGGCTACCTGGGCCTACTGGCTTTCAGGGGCTCCTGGGGAACGTGCCTGAGCCCCCCTGGGGTTGAGGGGAGATGGGCCTCAGGACTCTCCCCAGCCCTGGGGACTCCATACCATGGCCAACTTCTCTGGTGTGGGTCTTGGTGCATAGTTAGGGCAGCTCAGGGGCTCAAGAGACATTTTGGAGGCTGACTGGCCATCTCTATGGTTTGGGAGAGCAAGGATGATACCCTGTTCCTAGCCTGGGGACAGGATAGAGTAGGGGCCACCTGAGATGGGAACTAGGAGGGCCTGAGGGTGTGAGGGGAGGCAAATGACCGGATGGGATGCCCTGCCTGGTGCAAGTGGGGCCCAGGGCCTTCCTGTTGCCTCTCTGGCTTGCCCTGGGCATCAGCACATGCCCCCACATTGGAAAGGGCCAGCCAGGGGCCTCACCAGGCAGAGGGGAGGCAAGGGGCCTTCTGGGGGGAGGCACATGTACCTACCTTGGGCCCTGGGGGTCCAGGGAGCCCTGGCTGGCTTGGCGTCCCGTCATCTCCCTGTGGAGAGAGAGGCTGAGGCTGCAGCCCTCAGGCCGGGCATACCGGCTTTGGACGTCTCCCCAACCCTGCGCTCCCCAGTACACCAGTCCTCTGCTGGCACCAACACTGGTCACACTGGGTCAGGACAGGGGTGGGGCAGGTCCCCCAGGGCCAGCCCAGAGCGTGTGTCAGCAGGTGTGTGCAGAAGGAAGGCGGATGGGCAGGTGGAGGAGAGAGGGATTTGTTCCTTTAGTCAACAAATGTCATGGGGCCCCTGGATGTCTCAGTTGGTTGAGCTTCTGACTCTTGATTTCGGCTCAGGTCACGATCCCATGGTTTGGGGGATCAAGTCCCGCATCAGGCTCTGCACTGACAGCATGGAGCCTGCTTGAGACTCTCTCTCTACCTCTCTCTCAAAATAAATAAACTTTAAAAACAAACAAACAAACAAACAAACAAACAAACAAACAAATATCTTATGAGCACTCTCTGTGCAGATAGGGTCCCCGCTCAATGGGTGACAGGGATTGAGGACAAAGAAATATCCAGATAAGCACATAGCACCATGCCAGGAGGTGGAAGCAGTGGTGGAAAGGGAATATAAGAGGGTGGCAGGATGAAGGGGCTTGGAGGAACGGTCTCCTTGGGGAGGGGACAGCTGTTTGGAGACTTGGCCTGGGAACAGGTGGGGAAAGATCATTCCAGGTCAATGGTTCCCAAACTTGAGTGCATGTCAGAGTCACCCAGGGGCCTGTTGAACAGACCAGGTCTAAAAGTTCTGGTCACCAATTCTGATGGGGGTGGGGTGTGTCCACACCACCAAGCCATTCTCCGACACCAGCCAGGTGTCCTGCAATTCAGCCTAATTCTGATATGTGTCTACCAATCTCGAGAGTGTCAGATGGCACCGGTTAAGGGCCCAGTCCTCCAGGACTCTCCCGCTGGCTGTCCCCAACCTGCACACTCCAGGCATCAGGAGTAAGCCTGTTGCCACTTTTACTTCTCATCAACTGACGATAGAGTGAAGATTCCCACCACCTGCTCCTTGGGTTCCATCAGCTTTGCTACAGCGGCTCCCAGAACCCAGAGAAACACTTTACTTACTAGATTACCAGTTTATTATAAAGGCTGTAACTCAGAAACAGCCAGATGGAAGATATGCATCTGGCAGGGTACTAGGACAGTGCGTGGGGCTTCCGGGCCCTCTCCAGGAGTGCCACTCTCCCCAAGTCTCCACGTGCTCACCAACCCGGAAGCTCTCGGAACCCCATGCTTTTGGGTGTTTATGGAGCTTCACTGCACAGGCACGAATAATTAAATCGCCCACCACTGGTGAGATCAGTTCAACCTCCAGCCCCTCTCCCCTCCCTGGAAGGCTGGTGGCTGGGACTGAAATTCCCAACCTTCCAAAGGTTCTCCAGGCAACCACCCCCCATCCTCAGGTGGGGGCCCAACATCGCCTCATTCACATGACAATAGACACCTTCAAATTAGGTTCATCCCTCAGGACATTTCATGAGTTTTAGGAGTCTGCTCCAGAGACAGGGAGGACTGAGACTAAATATGGATTTATCATAAATCACAACATCCTGGGGTGCCTGGAGCTCTGAGGATACTGCTGGTCCTAGAACCTCACTTTGAGAACCACTGCCTAAGGCTGTGAACTGGGAACAAATTTGCTGTGTTTGAGGAAAGGAAAGGATGAGGGAATAAGTGGATAAATGAACAAGATCCTGGCTTCAGAGACAGAGGACAGAGGACCCATATGTGAGGACTTTCCTGTGGTCACCCCCACCCCCCACCCCTCGCCGGCCCGGCCCCACTGGGAGCCCTGCCCTTCTCTCCAGCCTCTTCCCACATACCCCACAGGGGGCCCCCTCACCTTCTTTCCAGGAATGCCAGGCTCACCCTGAGGAGGGGGTAAGGGGGTGCAAGAGAGAGGTCAGAGCCCTCAGAGCAGGGCCCAGACACCAGGCCACCTGTTCCTCTGGGAGAAGTGGCCTTGATGACTGGGGACAGCCTAGAGATCCCGGCCCCACAGACAGGTGCACACAGATGCTGGGGCTGACAGTCTTGGACTCCACTCCCGACTGGGTCCCCCTCCCCCACAAGCTGAATGATCCTGGGCAAGTCACTACTTTTGCAAGTGGGGGGTGTGAAGCCCCAGCCTCAGAGGGTGGTTCTGAGATGAGAGAAGTAATGAAAGCCCTTTTCCTTCAGGGAAGACCACAGCTTGCCCTCCCACCCCTGCAGGTGCTGTTCACAGCAGGGGACGGGGGGGTGGGGAGGGACAGCTGTCATGGGGAGGGGGCAGTGGGGTAGGGAGCCCATCCCTCCCAGGCCTGGGGCAGGGGACACGGAGTAAGGAGCACCCACCTTGGGCCCTGGGGGTCCCTTCAGGCCCTGGAACAAGAGAAGAGAAAATATTAAATGGGATACTGGAGGCTGCTTTTGGGAGGTTCTCCTTCTGGTCATTTTATAAAGGGTGACACCAGGTGCTAGATGGCAGGAGGCGGGGCTGTGCTGCCTGCTCTAGGCCTGACCCTTCCCCATGTCTACAGCCACTTCTGCACCAGATCTCAAGCAGTGCAGTGGGCTGTGGGCTCCCTCCCAGGGACGTGGGGCTGGGGGCCTAGGCCCATCGGTTCCCTGATGCTGGTGACAGGGCGGGAGGGCAGGGGTGCCCGCACACGCACACCCCCAGTGCGGCTGTAAGCGGGACAGGGGCTTCCGGGCCTGCAACCATGGGCCTAGCAGCCCAAGCCTCTGAAATGCCCTGGATACTGACCATCTCGCCGTCTCGTCCAGCCTCTCCTTTGGGACCCTGAGGGGGCAGAAGAGGAGAGCCTCTGGAGGGGATGCAGGGGATGAGAAGTGCAGGGGCTGAGCCCACTCCCCCCACCAGGCCCTGTGCTAGGGCTCCAAGTAGTCTCTCGTGTCGTGTCATCTTGACCAAACCCCTGAAAAGCGGGTGCCATTGTTCCCATTTCACAGATGAGAATGTTGAGGCTCAGGGAGTTACACGCCCAACGTGAGTAGGCATGGATGAGCCAACTGAGTAGGTGCCCTGAGAGGGGACAGTTTGGTAGAGGAGCTGGATCTGCACGGGACAGGAAGGACAGGCCTGCGTCCCTGTGTTGGGGGAAGGGGAAGGACATGAAGTCTGGCCTCCGGGGTTCGGGTAGAACTATAGGAGGACAGCTGAGCCTAGCTAGTTAGTACTGGAGGTGGGAAAGCGAGAGAGAGTGAGAAAGAGAGAGTGAGGGAGGAACAGGGCTTGGTAAATCTGCCGGAGGAAGCGCCCACATGTGGGTCTCAGGGCCAGGGTTAGGAATGGGAGTGAAATCACAACCGATATCAGGTTCAGGGCCTCTGGTTCTATTTGGGGTGGACCAGGATTTGGGAATGAGTTTGGGGTCAAGGTCTTGGATGGCGGTAAGTATAAGGCTGGAGTGGGATAAGTGTCTGGGTGGGGGCTGGGGTTGGGGTTGGGGTTAGGCGTGGATCTGGGTGTGGACTGGGGACAGGGCTGGGGCTGGGGTTGTTTCTGGGTCAGGGGTTAGGGTTTTGGTAGGTGCAGGACCAGGTCCGAGGTATTTCCACTTCCATGCCCTCTCTTACCTCTGGGCCTTGTGCTCCCCTGGGGCCATCTTTCCCAGTGTCGCCAGGAGGGCCTCGGACCCCAGGGGGTCCAGGGGGCCCCGGAGGCCCAGCAGCTCCGTCTTGCCCTTGGTCTCCCTGGAAGACATGGTGCATGACTCACCGGGAGGGGAAGGAAAGGGGCTCCAGTCTCCAGAGAGAAGCCTCTGCAGA
The DNA here is from genome assembly GCF_018350195.1 of Panthera tigris. Taxonomy (NCBI): domain Eukaryota; kingdom Metazoa; phylum Chordata; class Mammalia; order Carnivora; family Felidae; genus Panthera; species Panthera tigris. The sequence goes on along the minus strand of NC_056660.1, from coordinate 91,627,616 downwards.
TGGACAGGCCTGTGCCTTCCCTTCCCCAGCTGGAGCGGGCTCAGAGGGAAGCGCCTTGTCACTGCGCTTCTTGCCGCTTTTTGGTGGCCACACGAAGGGACAAGCCCTTGTACTCTGACATAAGAGGCTAACAGGACCCTTCCCCTCCGAGGAATGTGCCATCTTCCCAGCTCCCAGTGCCTGGAGCCCAGCTCTGGTGTTCAGTTGAGAGTGGAGACACGTTGGATGTGGGAGCTAGCACGTGGGCCCCACTGGCCCCCTTCTTCCTGGAGAGGGCGCTGCACGCCTCCCGAAGGACCTTCCCGTTGGGCAGCTCCTGCTTTATTAGGTGCTGGAGGTGTGCTTCTGGGCACGTACGCAGAGCAATGAGCGCTCGGGCTCACACAAAACCCGCACGCAAGTGTTCACAGCAGCTTTACGTGTAATGGCCCCAAACCGGAAACAACCCAATGTAGCTACCCAATGGGTGAAGGGTTAACTGACAGGGATACAACCATATCACAGAACACTGCTCAGCAGTAAGTGCAAAGGGACAAAGTACGGATGCGTGCAGTAACTTGGATGCATCTCGAGGGCATCACGCTGAGGGAACAGAACCAATCTCGAAAGGTTACATACTGTGTGGCTGCATCTACACGACATTGTTGACATGGAAATGTCATACAGGTGGAGCACAGATTAATGGTTGCTGGGGGTTAGGGATGGGGTGGGGAGGGAGGGAGTGTAGCTGGGCAAGGCCACCATGAGGGGGTCTCTGCATGTGGTTACAGGAATCTACAAGCGTGATAGCACTGCCCAGACTTAAACACCCCCCGGGTGAATATAACGGGTAAAATCCAAATAAGGCAGGTGGACTGTATCCATTTCCTGGTTATGAGCTCGTACTTGAGTGAGGCAAGACATTGCCATGGTGTGGGGGGGGGGGGGAGAGGTGGAGAACGGGACAAGGGGTATTATTTCTGTTTTTTTTTTAATGTTTATTTATTTTTGAGAGAGAGAAAGAGGAAGGGAGGGAGGGGGAGAGAGAGAGAGAGAGAGAGAGAGAGAGAGAGAGAAGAGAGACTGAGCATGAGTGGGGGAGGAGCAGAGAGAGGGGAGACACAGAATCCAAGGCAGGCTCCAGGCTCTGAGCTGTCAGCACAGAGCCCTATGTGGGGCTCGAACTCACGAACCGTAAGATCATGACCTGAGCCGCTCAATCGACTGAGCCACGCAGGTGCCCCTCTGGGGTATTATTTCTTACAACTAATTGTTGACCTGCAACGATCTCAGAATAAAAAGTTAAAAAGAGGAGCATCTGGGTGGCTCAGTCGGTTAAGTGTCTGACTCTTGGTTTTCGTTCAGGTCATGATCTCATGATTCATGAGTGTGAGCCCCTGTCGGACTCTACGCTGACAATGCGGAACCTGCTTGGGATTTTCTCTCTCTCCCTGTCTCTCTCTCTCTCAAAATAAATAAATAAACTTAAAAAAAATACATAAAAAGAGCAATGAAGGGCCACACAGTCTCTGTCATGCAGCATCCTATCCCTGACTCAAGGACCTGATGTTAGTACTGGGTCAGACCTCAGGCAGCCAGAGCCCTCACCTCGAGGTCCTGCCTACAATGAGGGAGGATCACTGTGCCCCCGGCACTTCCTGCTACCCCAGTGGTACCTGCCCAGCACTGGCACAGGGTATAGTAATGGGGCATGCTTGACTCACAGTGTCAGCAGCTCCCAAACTCCCTGTAACCAAGAAAGGAAGAAGCCTCTGGAAGAGGTGGCCCCTGCTGTGTGCCCAGTGCCGATGAGCTAGGACTTCCCAGGTGTCTCACCCAACCCTTGTGACCACCTGGCTGAGACACTGCTATTGTCCCATTTCACAGACGGAGTGGTCAGGAACAGCAAGGGTAATTGTTTACCCAGGGTTTCAGAGCTGGGAAAGGCTCCTCTGGCCATTGAGGAGAGCAATGCCTTTTGGACATTTTTTTAAATCCACAGACCCCATGATAGGAAAGTTCACCTCTTCAGCCAGCTGCACCTAAGACACAGTTCATTTGTTTTTCCAATTAAAAAATTAACCGAAGCTCTCAATGTCCCCCACTCAGGTCTGACCCTGCCGGGGGCATGACCAAGGGGCTACAATTCCAGTCCAGTGTAAAGAAACCCAATGGTGTGGTTAGCTCAGCCAGCCATGGGTGGTGATGGAGGTGGGTAATTCCTATTTCATTTTCTGCTGTATCAGGAAGAATTCGAAGACACCCCATTGTTCCTTTCACAGCCTGGGGCCCCCATGATGGGCACCACTGGTCTGGACTCTACTTGTTGGGGCAGAAAATGAGTTTAGACACTTGAACAGGCCCCAGGACAGGTTTTTTAGGCTCTTCCCTTGAGTTACTCAGGGTGTGAGGCTGGCCAGCTGCCTTGTGTGTGCCCTGGGATCGGATGGCTGAGGTCTAACCCTGGAAATGCAGGGGTGAGTCACGGGAACACGCAAGCCAGCAGGCGCGGACACACCAGTGGGCCAGGCTACCTTGAAGATGCGGCGACTGTACACGTGATGGTCTCTACTTATAAAGCCCGGATTGAGTCGTGGGAAAACCATCTAGTCAGCAAACGGGTTGTGTGGTCAGGAAGGCAGAAGGGTGATTCAGAAGAGGCAAAGCCGCTTAACCCAGCCGAGTGATTGGGAGAGGACAAGAACGTTCTCCACAAAGATGGCCGCTATGCTCGTTCCCATCCCGCAGGCCCCTTGCAATGGGCGTCCCCCCCTCTCCCCATCAGGATCTGGGGCCTGTTCCTCTTTCCCCACCTTGACTCTGGTTGGGCCCCGTGACTGATGGGACCAATAATATACAGTGGAAGTGATACCGCGTCCATTCCAGATATAGCTCTTAACTGGCCCGACCGTTACGTTTCTGGCCTCCTGGGATGCTAGTTTGGGGATGCCCCTCTAGGAAGCCCACTGCCAGGCTGGGAGAAGGCTTGATGCACAGAGACCCTCCCCAGCCGAGCTCCCAGGCAACAGCCTCGTCAACTGTGGCCATGGGGCGTGCCATCACCTTGGACTACAGGCCCAGCAGCCTCTGCCTGCGATGAGATTGCCTACCCCCACCAACCCAAGGGGTCCTGAGAGACTGTGGCACATTGTCGTTTTAAACCACAGAACTTTCAAGGGTGGAGGCTGTTTCAGAAGTGGCTGGAACACTGGGACAAGAGGACCTCCACGAAGAGCGAAGGGAGGGCTTCAGAAAGAATCTCTCTTTCATGACCCCCCGGGCCAGGAGAGTTCTAGTCTGTTGAGGAGTGGGCATCCCCATTTAGAGTACCAGCTTTCACACACCCAACAGCAAGCAAACCAAAGGATTTTTCTCGGCAGCCACAAAGCTCCACACAGGTGCCCTTTCTTTGACTTCGGGGCCACCTTGCCAGCTTTCGGGGGGCCTTGCCCTCCAAAGGCTCAGCACAGAACAAGCTCTGTCCTGGGGACTCAGCCTGGCCAGCCGGCTGCTCTCAGCTCATGCTCACGACCACCTGTGATGTGGGCCCTCCTGGTCTTGTTGCACAAACCAGGCTCAGAGCCTTGAGGCTAGAGGGATTGGAGCCCAGCCAACACTTGGCGCTGAGCTGCCTCCTCTTTGCATCCTGCCACCTTCCCCACCCCTCCCCCCCCACCCCCGCTCCATCCCTGCCTGCCTCCAATGCTTGCAGAGGCTGGCTGGGGGGTGACTCATTCACTGGCTACAACCTCCACTCCCTAACCTTCTTGAAAGCAAGTAGGAACCCACCACTCCACTGCCTTTCTCTGGGCGGTCAGGCCTCTGCCCTGGCTGTGGTAGGAATGGTGGGGACACGCATTTAGGGCCATTTAAGTGGCCCTCTGCTGAGATCTGCTTCGTTGGGGCCACCCCACCCGGGGTCTCCACGCTGCTTCACCGAAGAGACCCCATCACTTGCTCTGCTTCGTTGAAGAGACCCCAGGTTTGGCAGGAGGCACTTCTGAGTCTCTTGGACCCTGGGGGCTCTGAGGGCCAGGGGACCTATTGTCCCCACGCTGAGTCCTGGGTGCCTACTTTTATGTCTGCAATGAATCTTTGCCACAGCAGCTTGAGGTAGGGTCTGTCACCACCCCCTCCCCACAGTTGCAGAAACTGAGTTTCAGAGGGGAAACTGAGTTGCTCAAGGTTACTTGGCTGATAAGTGGCAGCCACTTCCTGGGGTGCCAGTCACCCTCAGGAAGGTTAGTCTCCGTTCTGGGGCCAGTGCTAGCCCCACTGTCCCGCATCCCTCCCCCCCCCCCCGCCCCCCCCGCCATCCATGGTGATAAGTATGACTGGGATGTCTGTCAACTAGAGACACCCATCTATGATCTCAGCCAGACCAGGGCCTGGGGCTTCCAGCCCGTGGCCACTTAAGTGAAACCACTTAATCAGGATAGGACGTGGGCAGAGACCGAGGGCACTTCTTTCTGCAATAAGGTATAAGGGATCTGGAAGAAAGCTAGATATGCCTTATTATAAAACAAAACAAACTGGGTGGGTGGGTGAGGGGGTCTTGCTCCGTTCTTACCCGGGGGCCGAAGTCTCCTGGTGCACCCTGAGAACAAAAAAACCGGAAGACAGATCACTGCTACTATTATTGCTTTATCAGATGTTTTGAGCATTTACCCTGCGCTCAGTGTTTTATGTACATAGTCTCACTGAATTCTAACAACCGTAACATACAGGCTCTATTTTTATGTCCATTTCCAATGAGGACACTGAGGCAGAGAGAGGCTAAGTCACCTGCCTGAGGTCACACAGCTAGCACACCCAGGGCGTGGAACTGGGCACTCTGTTGTCTGTTGCCAGTCCCCAAAACACGGTGGGAGCAGAGACCAGCTGCTCCCACCGCGTCCTCTTGGGATCCTGAAACCTCAGAACAGCGAGTGTTGATGATTACCTGAATCATTGTTTTAAGTCCCCAAGTTTTGGGGCAGTATGTTACTAAGTGATAGATGCCAAGACACCAATTTCTCTCTGGTTTCAAAGCCTCTGCCTTCCTCATTCAGCCCGAGCCTGAGGGAAATAATCCCGGCACCTGCCCCGCTCAGACCATTACCTCGTGCAGTCTTCCCCCCTGGCTCTGTGAGGTTGCTTTCACTTACAGATGGAGAAACTGAGGCCAACGCATCCAAAGCTGTACAGTTGATGGCGGAGCCCTAATGCTAACCTGACGCCCTGAGCGCCGGGTCCTGTGCCTTGCACAGCTCTGATGGTGGACTGGAGCCTTGGCTGCCCTTATTCCGTGGGCACATCGCGGCGGGGGCGGGGGGCGGGGTTGGTGCTGGGATGGATGTGGCCCAGCTTTGCCCAGCCATTCCCTAGAAGCATCCCGCCACACCTAGGTCTGCTCTGGTCGCTCCCTGCTCTGATCCCACTGTGGGACACACAGGTCTCCCCTCTCTCGCCCTCCCTTCTGAGACACTTGGAGGCCCCAGCCCTCCAGGGGTCTGCCGTGACATTCAGCGCCAAATGCCAGGAAAGCCTTTCTCACAAGGGGTGTAAAGTTCACAGGGGCAGCTCTCTGCCATCTGTTTTCCTGGGGTGCGGGTGCACTCCTCACAAAGAATCCCATCTACAGGGACTGTTCACCCCCCTGTCCCTGGCTCTCCCGGCACCCCCCTTTTCACAGGCAGGGACTTCCTTTGGAAACTCCTCATTCTGGGCAGACCGTGCTTTGAGCTTTGTCATGCTCTGGTGCTGGGAGAACTCCAACTTAACCCCCTGGCACTTTAAATTGTTAAATATAAGCCGTGTAACCATTAGGAGGGAGGCACTAGTAGCCCCACTTTACAGATGGGGAAACTGAGGCTCTAGGAGAGGATGTGATGTCCCCAAGGCCACACTCTGGAGCTGGGGTTTGGAGACGGGTTTCTGGCATCCTTTATCACATCTGCATCTGGACAGCATCCGGCATCACTTACCTTTTCCCCTTTGGGGCCTGGAAGTCCCTGGAGAAAAAAAGGTGGAGAAAGAACAGGCATGAGCAAGGAGGACTGGGCTGTTACCCCTTCCGGCTTCCCTAAGGCTTTGGGGGCAGAGGGGCCTATGGGGCTGAGCAGAGCTGTGGGTAGCCGGGTGGGTATATGCACAAATCTGTCAGCTTTAATGAGGGTTGCTCTGGCCGGCCCTAAGGAAGCCACACAGCGCAGTCCCCCGCATGAGGGAGACGGGGGACTTGAGGGTCGCTGGTACCTCTCAGCTCGGGTAGGGGCACATGTGCTGTCACTCCTCCCAGAGGGCAGAGCCCTCCAAGCTCAGCACCTGCCGTGCCCGGGGCCGCTGCCCCTTGACTATCCATTATCCCTCCAGCCGTTAATGGCTTGGCTTGTTGGTTCATTCAACAACTTGTCCATCCAGGTGGTCAGTTCATTCCTCTATCCTTTAATGCTGCACACATCACTGGGCAACTCCTCAATTGTGTTACTTCTTTCATTCCTTCACTCACTTGTCTGCTCAACCATCATGGGTTTGTCCACCCACTAACTCAGCTACCCTCTCATGCATCCAACTGTTGGTACAATTACCTCATCTGTCTTTCCATCCAACCATCCTTCCTTCCTGCCATCCATCCATCCACCCATCTGTTCATCAACCCAACTCATCTATCTATCCATCCATCTGTTCTTCCATGCAACCGTTCATCAATCCATTTGTCCATCCATCTGTCCATCCATGCACGCACCTGTCTGTGATCCAGTCATCCAGCCAGCCAGCCAGCTTGCCTGCCTGCCTTCCTTCCTTCCTTCCTTCCTTCCTTCCTTCCTTCCATTCATCAGCCCATCTCTCCATCCATCTATCCATCATACATTCATTCATCCAGTCAGCCTCCCTTCCTTCCTTCCATCCATTCATCCTTGCATCCATTATCCAGTCAGCCAGGCTTGCTTCCTTCCATCCATTCATCCTTCCTTCCTTCCTTCCTTCCTTCCTTCCTTCCTTCCTTCCTTCCTTCCATCCATCATCCATTCATCTGTCCATCCATCCATCCATCCACCCACCCACCCAGCTAACTATCCATCCACATCCACTTTTTTGTTTAATTATGCCCTCTCCCTGTACAGCTTATTTATTCTGCTGAAGATGCCTGTGGACCACAGGCTCCTGGCCCACATGTTGAGAACTCATGAAGCCTTGAGACTGTGTTGGGGGATGCTCTGTACGTGGGCTTGCTAGGAGGGGCTTGTATGTTCTGAAAGCTGACTAGATGTCAGGGATGGTGCTATCCACACTTCTCTACATCCCCAGCATGTGGGGAAGGTTAATGGGCCCATTTGACAGAGCCTTGGGCTTGGGAGGTGAAGAGGCCTCCCCAAGGCTGCACAGTCAGCAGGTAGTGGAGGTGGATTTGAACTTAAGTCTGATACCCAAATGGTTTCTCTCCTTGCTGATCCAGGTTCCCAGGGGCCCCTTCCCTCTGGCACCCCATCACTCTCAGCCCCACAGTGGCCTGGTCCCAGGACCACCTAGAATTGCCCTGTCATCACTTACCGGCTTGCCATCTAGACCCAGTGGCCCCTGGAAATGAGAGAGACAGAGAGCAGAGGTTACACACTGGAAAGGCATTTCCTGTGTGTTTTATGACCCAGAGGCACTACTGAGCACCAAAGACCAAAACCCGACATGAGCCCATGGGTCTGAAGACCTTTCACGCAGACCTGGGGTGGGGGTGTCTGGGTGTTTGCTGCCCAGAATCCCCTCCTCTGACAAGAGAGCCCCACTTCTCCTCCAGAACCACCCCCATCTGCTCGTATGGGGCTTGGGCGTGTGGTCGCATTCCCTCGACCAGGGGGATTTGGTTCAGGGATAAACGTCATGTCTGGGGCTTTGAATGGTGGCGCTTTAGGGGAAAGAGGGTCTTTTCTCCTGGTGGGGCTAAGGCTGGAGCTCCTGAGGGTACCATGTGGCTTGAGAAAGAGCCAACAGAGAAGAAGTCAGAGCTGAGAGACAGTGAGGAAAACGGGGCAAAGGGTCTGAAGCTGAAACCATCCACCCCTGCACACTTCTGTTTGTCAGTAGTTTTTTCTTTAAGCCAGTGTGAACTGAGTTCTGTCACATGGAACTTGGTAGGGACTGAATATGTCCCCACCCCACCCCCCAAGTCATGTGTTGGAATCTAACCCCCGGTGTGATGGCATTAGGAGGGGGCTTTGGGGAGGCGAAGAGGTTCATGAGGGTAGAGCTTCACAGATGGGATATTAGCCTTTACAAAAGAGGCTCCAGATGGCTGCCTGGGTCCTCGTCCACCATGTGGGGGCACAGTGAGGGGATGGCAGTCTGCAGCCCGGAAGAGGGCCCCCACCAGAACCTGACCACACTGGCACGCTGAACTCAGACTTCCAGCCTCTAGGACGGTGAGAAGATTTCTGTTGTTTCTAAGCCACCCGGGCCATGGCGCTTTGTTAGAGCAGCCCAAACAGGCTAAGACACAAGTGGAAGAGTCCTGAAGGTTCTTTCAGTTCCCTGCATTGGTGTGGCCTTTGTAGGCAAAAGTCAAGGCTGAGAGAAGCCAAATAGCACAAGGTCAGGTCCCAAGGGCTAGTGTATTCCAGAGGACGCAGAGGGTCAGTGACCACTGCACAGCAGCTCCCGTGGGCGCCCTCCACCTGGGGACCCATTGCCTCTCAGAAAGCCCCACTGAGTTCCATCCACCGCCATGTGGGGAATCCAAGGGCAGTGCCATGAACCGGATCCATCCGGTCTCTGTCAACACCTCTCCTCCCCCCTGCCACTGCCTCCTCATCCTCACGGACACTTCACCCTTGACCCCAGCCAATGTTCTAGGCAGCTCCACTCCCAAGCCTTTTCACACATCACCTGCCTGCCTGGCACACCTTTGTGTGTCACCTTTAGCTCAGTCACCTCCTCTTCCATGAAGCCCTCCAGGTTTCCCCACTTCTCAGAAATCAGGCCATTTGTCCCTACACCCAGAACATTTTCTCTCCCTTCCTCCCTTCCTTCCTTCCTTCCTTCCTTCCTTCCTTCCTTCCTTCCTTCCTTCCTTCCTTCCATTTTTTTAAATGTTTATTTATTTTTGAGAGAGAGAGAGAGAGAGTGTGTGAGCAGGGGAGGGGCAGAGAGAGAGGGAGACACAGAATCCCAAGCAGGCTCCAGGCTCTGAGCTGTCAGCACAGAGCCCAATGCAGGGCTGAAACTCACAAACTGGACATCCTGACCTAAGCCAAAGCCAGATGCTTAACCGACTGAGCCATCCAGGCACCCCATAACCAGGGCAATTCTGAAAATTTATCTCTTAAGTGCTTCTGGCCATCAGCCTCAAGGTCAGCTGAGGTTCTGGACTTCAGGGCAATGTCTTAGGGGTAGATGGAATCCCAGGAGGTGGGGAGTGGGGCCATTCCAAAGTCTTGGGGGTCCAGGCTCTGGGGGGTCCCAATCAGGTTGTCAGCCCCAACCCTAGTCACTGAGGCTGACCAGGAACTGCCCTAGCTGGCATCTCCTGCTGGCTCCTGGCTGTCCTGACCCCTGGGTCCACATGCCTGAGGCCTCCTGTCCTTAGTCTGCTAAAGTTTGGCCCTGCATCTCCTCTCCCTGCCCCATGCTCAGGCCCTGCTAGGCCTCACCCAGGCCTGGCCCCTTCTGCTGCCACAGTGCACACAGGGACATGTCCCACCTTGGGTCTCTTCTGGGGGCTCTTTGTGGACCCCTACTCAGTCTGAATCACCACAGCAAGCCCGTAAGGCAGGTGTTATCATCCCTGTCTTACAGAGGGGGAAACCGAAGCCAAGTGAGGGAAAGACCTTGCCCACGGCCATGCAGCCAGGGCAGGGCTAGAGCCCTGGATGGCTTTCCGGTTCTGTGTCTTCAGGCACTCAAGCAGCCTGCAGTGGCCTTGCCTAGATTCCTGGCCACTCTCCCCGCAATCTGCCTGTCCTTGCATGCCTCTGTTCAAAGCTCCCTGCTCCATCCCAGTGCCCACTGGACCTTGCCTGCCCGTGGGCCCCCGGCCAGCTTGACAAATGTGGCTGCCATCGTGGACTCTGTGTCCGGGCCTTGTGCCCATGTCGACTGCTGAACTGAGCCCAAACACAGCGCCCCTCTATCGATCTGAAGGGATTAAAAAATCCATAATGCAGGGTGCCTGGGCAGCTCCTGATTTCCGCTTAGGCCATGATCTCGCGGTTTGTGGGATCGAGCACTGTGTCAGCGCAGAGCCTGCTTGGGATTCTCTGCCCCTCCCCCCACTCACTCTCTCTCTAAACAAACAAACAAACAAACATACATACATTAAAAAAATCCGTAATGCAGACTGAAATTAAAGAGAGACAAAGGTGCAGTTAGAGCTGAGTTAATCTCTTTCCTCTTCGGGGGCTGGGAGGGAGGGCAGTGGCCTCACAGCCAATTCACTGGCAGCAGCATGAGGAGTTCAAGGTGTCCCTGACAAGGGCTGGGACACAGTGCAGGGCTGGTCCGAGGGAAGCAGGCACCCCGCCCCTTAGGGCCACAGAGGCAGAGACTCTCCAGGTCAAGTTTAGGAATGCTCTGATGTGCCTCAGTGTGGGCTCTGTTGAATCCTGCCATACCCTTCATGGCGTCTGTCCTCACTGCCGCCCTGGCAAGCAGGCACCATAGTCCCATCCCGCAGCTGTAGAAGCTGAGCCCATGGCTGAAATAGGCCCCCCTCTCCACGTGGTGTTCCCTCTCCTGCAGCATAGGGCAGCAGGGTTGACAGATGGCTGTTCCAGGGGACCTAGGATGAAGCCTCACAGGCCCTGCCTTCCTTCTGGGATTCCTGGTATGTCTGTCTCCCCCACTGAACAGGGCTCTCTGGACCCTCTTCCACCCTGGCTCTCTACCAGAGAGAGTGCTGGATCAGACAAACTCACTTGCTGTGTGACCCTGGGAGAGCCAGTCAACCTCTCTGAGCCTCAGCATCCTCATTACCTATTCTCCCCAGCAGGGTGCTTCCTGCCCTGGCTTGGTCCCATTTCCCCTAAACTCTGCCACACCACGACCTCCTGACAGCTCTTGGGGTTTGGGAAGAGGTGCTTCACTAGTCTCATGGTACATCTGGTGCCCCTTGAGGCCCATGCACTTACACACGCCATGCTGTTTCCTGGCCTCAGGCTGTGCTTTCCCATTTTCCTCCACTGCACAGAGTTCCGCCTCCACCTGGGGAACTCCTACTCATTCTTCCAGGACCAGCTCAAATGGTGCTCCTGGGAGCCTCCCCAAGGAGAAGCAGCATTCTCCCTAGGCTGTCTGCCACAGAGCTGGGTCCCCATCCTTCTGGAAGAAAGCCCTGTGGCCGAGCTCCAGGAGACATGTGGGGCGGGCAGAGGAGACAGGCTCTGGATTCAGACCCACCTGGGATCAGATGCGGGCGTTCCCACATGCCAGCTGGTGACTCTGGGCTTCATCATTGGTAGCAGGCCACACTGCATCGCTGACCTGTGTGTGTGTGTGTGTGTGTGTGTGTGTGTGTGTGTGTGTGTTGGGGGTTGGGGTTCTGCTGAAAAGGTGCTATGTGCACCGAGTGAAACTTACAAACTGTACAGAAGGAGACGGGACAAAGCAAACCTTCTCTTCTCCCCAGCTCCTCTCCCAGAGAGCACCATGGGCATCAGCTTTGGGAAGCTGTCCTTGCCTAGAGAAGCACATGCATAATATCCCTGCCTTTCTTATTTTTAAAGCCCTCTGCGGGTTGCACAGCAGACATCTGTAGCTCCATTTGTCTTCCTGTTGCAGAGGAATCTGGTCCTTGGGCCCCTGAGGCATGTCATAGCCCTCCTCCCCACATTCCAGGAAAGCCCTACCACATACATGTGAGACCTGAGCATCATCCCCATGGCCCTTCCCTCATACCTGTAGTGTCTCCCACGCAATGCCCTGGAGAACTTTCTAGAATGCAAGGCTCTCCTGCTTGAGCCCTTCTGGGCAGCCTCACTCCTGAAGGAAAATGTCCAGACCACCTGGTCTGATGCCTAAAGCCCTCCTGCCCCATGCTGGGCACTGAGCACACATCTTGGGTTGGGCCTTTCCAGGGCCGGGGGTGCCTCTGGTCCATCGCTGAGTCCCCAGACCTGGTTCCAGGATGTCTGCTGGGTTGACATAAACCACACAGAGCTGTAGGTGGCCGGCTTTTCTAGAAGTGTGCACTGCAGAAGGGAGCCTGGGATGTTCCCTTGGCTTGGACCCCACAGGGGGAGTCTCCTGTTGCTGGCTGTCTCTGAAAGCATTCCAATGGCCAGACCTCGCTGTCTCTTCTTGAGAGTGACCTTGGGCCTCCCATCTCCCGGGAGGGATTCTGCTCTCTTTCAACTCCGAGATTATTCCTGGTGGTCCCCAAGGCCTCTCTCTGGTGTGTGAGAAAGCCTAGAAGTGGCAAAACCCCATTTTCCTTCCTACGGCCCTGCCTCTATCTGGGATCACAGAGCTCCTGGTTCCCAGGACTTAGAGTTTTCAAAAGAAGCCAATGAATTTTGTAGTTTCTGATAAATAAAAGCAGAGGGTGTGGCCTGAGCTGTGCTCTTGGAAATGTCCACCATGCGGCTCAAGGGAAGCTGTTCCCATTCCCCAGGAACCCAAGATTGGAGCTGCGGGTGGTTGGATCTGATGCTGACCAGATTCCCGGGGCAAACACAGAAACCCATGTGTGCACATTTGTAGGGCAGACGGTGCCAGCCGTCCCTGGGGATGGAGCTGACCCACAACCATGGCCCTGGTCTGTGCAGGTGGCTCTGGGCTCATCTCTGATGACATCTAGGCAACAAAGCTCTGCTCAGATCCCTGAATTCCCTGTCTGGGGAAACAGCTGACCCTTAGAGAGGCTGCTGGGTGACCAGCAGTCACTGGGAGTCACTGAGAAGGGGCCTCAGTGGGGCAGAGGAAGGAAACAGTCTGGCTTTGGAGCCAGACGGACCTGCCTGGCTTGGGGAAGTGAACTGATCCCTCTTATCCTGGGGAAGGTTGGGCCCTGGTCTGTGAACCCCCAGAGGACAGGCCCTGCCTGTAGCTACCCTTGCTCAAACTGGTACTGCCTTGCTCAAACTGGTATCAGAGAAACTGTCCTGCAGACTGTGTTAAGAGGCTTGCCTGGGGAAGAGGTTCGCTGGTCAAGTAAGTTTGAGAAACACTGGGTTACATGCTGTGAAATAGGTTTCTTTCCTGCAAGACTTGTCTGAACTATCATTCTGCCCATGGGTCTCCGGGAGGGCAGTGTTCCCAGCCTCACTGGGAGGCTGTGTGGACCATCTATGAACTGGGCATTTCCATGGGCTGGAGAAAAGCCCAAGCCTAGCTCTGGGTGCTCTTAGGAGAGGAGAAACACTGCAGGGATGGGTGAGGGGTTGGACTGAAGGAAGCCAAGGACAAGCATGGGCTGGAGGGCATGGTCAGGCTGGACTACGGTGGGGCAGGATCCAGGCTGAGTGTCCTAGCCGACAGCAAGCCAGTTTTGCACAGCAGAGGGCCATCTGGGGAGCTGAGAAGTCTGGAACAGCAGAGCCCCAGCCTGGGTGGAGGCACACCCTTGGTGGCGGGGGTCCTATTCCATCAGGGCAGCCCTCCCCTGCCGCAGACTGTGGGCGTCTCCCACAAGAGGAGTGGGAAGGAAGGCACTTGGGGCAGCCCACGAGTGAAACCCTCTCTCCGAACCTCAGCTTCCACAGAACAGGTGATCCTGAGGGCCAGACGCCAGAGCACTGCACCCACAGGCACTCAGTTCCCTCCAGCTCCCTCTCCCTCCTGATCAAAGCCATGGAATTCACCAGAGGTTTTCAACACCTTCTGCCCTCCACGAAACCCCACAGCTGTTTACAAGGCTCAGCTCTGCTTTAAACCACTCTTGCCCCAGGCAGATCAGCAGAGCTCTGGCACACTTTCCGGATGCGTGAGGGGCAAACAAAAACCCTGGGCGGTGTGCGGGCTTGGCTCCTTGCTGCACTCAGAGGCCTGAGAGTCCCGGAGCCTCAGTTTCCTCATCTGTAAAATGGAGAGCATGTCCTCCTCTCAGATGACAAGTTCAAGATGAGTCCCAGGTCTGTCTCCTCTCCCCTCCTCCTCTCCCAGACCCACCAAAGATACGAGACCCTGTAGGTGAGCTGACACGGAGGTGGGGTCTGCATTGGCTCTTGGAGGGGCAGTCCTGCGGAGTGACCTTGTGTGGTCCTCTGACTCAATGGCAGACCGTGGGACTCCGGCTGTGCCTTGGTGGGTCTGCTCCCTCCCACACTGAATAGATTTCCTAAGCAGGGTTCTACAGAGTCATCTTTTGAGAAAAATGAACAAGAGTGGCAAAGGAGGGAAGGTTTCTTAGTGAAATAAGTTTGGGACGTGGAGTCTGCTGGGCTCCATAACCGGTGCCTTGATGTGCATCGGCCCCGGGGGAACCCTGAAGCAAAGGCTGCTGTTTACCCCACACTGGGGACTGGCTCTGTTCTTCTCCATTAGCTGTGCCTCAGGACCCCCAACGTGTGAGAGTTCTCTGCTGAGCTGACCCCAAATCACTACACCGGCGTGTTTAGATGCAGACAAGGAGTAAATGCTCAGACTGGCTGGGGCTGGGTGTCCGTCTCGCTTGCTGGTTGTAATTCATGCGGATGGCTCCCGTCAGGGAACGGAGCCTCCAAATTGCACCAGGATGGGGCCCCTGGATGAGGGGGCTTACCAGGATTATCAGTCCAGGGACCAGTAATTATGGCCCAGATGTTGACAATTCATCAAATTACAAGGCTGTTGGGGCCTGGGGTCCTCAGCCTGGGACATGCACATTCCTGTGTGAAGGCTCCCTCATTAGAGTGGGTGGGCAGACCCCTCGGGGCAGGTCAAATGTGGTTCTGATTTCTCAGACCAGGCTCCTCGCACACATGGACCAAGGCAAGACTGTCCAGGTTTAGCAATTTCCCAGACTTGAATTCCGCCCTAGGGAAAGAGAGGACCCTCACTTCTTGGGTCCAGCCTGGCTGGTGCCCTGGTGCAGGCACACGGTTCCTCCCCGGGGACCTCTTCCCGGGATTTGGGGCATTCTGTAGAGTCACCAATAAATTGCATCCCAAGCCAGCAAGCCATGAAGACTCCAGCTGGGTAGGGTTCTGGGAACCTGCTGAGGTTAGGGGCTTGCCCAAGCTGCCACCCCCCCGCCCCTACTCTTGGTCTGTATGGTGAAGCACTGGCCTACAGCCAGCTTTGGCTTGGTGTGTATAGTTAAAACACCAAAACTAAAACTGAAACCAAACTCACTGAATTAGTTGCAACATTTAAAAATGGTGACATTTCACATCAACATCCAGAGTTTGTACTTTTCTAGAAAAAGTGAAAGGTGGTACACCCTGGGGTCTGCATGCCTGGCATAATCGGCTGAGTCAAGTGCTCGCGGAGGGCCACAGGCTCTGCCCTGCCCTAGTGCTCCCCACCGGGCTCACTGCCCCGTCCAGATAACCTGTCAGTTCTGCAGAGGCATCTAGGTTGGTAACCCTCAGCTTAGAAAATCTCCCGGGTTGGGGCGTCTGGGTGGCTCAGTTGGTTAAGCGTCTGACTCTGGATTTCGGCTCAGGTCATGATCTCACGGTTTGTGAGTTGGAGCCTCATGTGGGGCTCTGTGCTGACAACTCGCAGCCTGCTTGCAATTCTCTCTCACCCTCCCTCTCTCTTTCTCAAAATAAAGAAATAAACTTAAAAAAAAAAAAAAAAAGAAAATCTTCTGGGTCCCTTTCAGCTCTACGATTCCGTGAGGCCGGGAAGCCAGCTGGCTTCTATTTTGGGGAGAGGGCATGCTCAGTATATCCTGTGCACACTGGAAGCAATTATACATATGTCCATATTATATACATCATGGCTGGGAGAGGTGGTGCTATGCCTTTGAACCGATCCCCAAATACCTGCTTAAATTACACATTTGCCAGTTTCATGATTACCCTGTCAGGTAGCAGGAAAAATCGTTCCTAGGTGGGGTGAAGGGAGTCAAGAGCCCTGACTCCCAGTGCATGTGGGACAATGGAAGATGGCCAGTGAGTTGGGCTGTGTCCATCTGAGAGGCCTCTGGCCTCCTGTCTCCGGCTCAGGCACTCTCAGTACTACTCTTATGGAAGGCACTGGAAGTAGTAGACAGGTAGGGGCACCCATTTTGGTGGCAGACAGTGCTGGGGCGGGGATCTAGTGGGACCGAGCAGTCGACTAGATGATGATGGTCGGAGTGTGGCTTGAACTGCATGACGGAGATGGTCTAAGGGAGGCAGAAGGTACAACAGAGAAACCAGGAGACAGAATGCCAGAGACAGCTCACAGCAGACACTGAGGGATCCCTGGTGTCCTGGCCAGGCCCAGGCCACACCCTGCTCTGCCCTCCTGCTCCTCAGCCTAAGTCTGCTGGGCCATCTGCCTGCTTCCTCCCAGCGTCGCTCAGGTTTGACTTTCCAGCCTCTCTGGTTGTCACCCCATGGTCTGTGGGATGGGCCCTCCACAGTTTCCAGAGAACACAATTATCACCCACTGGGAATGAACTGCTGGGGACCCTTAAGAATCCAAAGGTTTTGTGCAAAATTTGGAGCTCTAACTTCTCTTGAAATATTGGAAGCTGTGATAATGATCAGCGTGCATGGGCCGAACGGGGTAGGGGGGCCCTTTAAGTGGGTGTGTGCCCCTCCACCCCCCCCCCCCCGCTAGCCCACATAAGGAAGGCATCAGTGAATGCGTGAGCCTGCATTTCTAGCTCTGAACCAGTTCTCCAAACTGCAGACCTCTCTCTAGTCCCCCACCTGCCCCTGCCTAGGACTTGGCCTCTCTCCCACACCAGCCTCCACCAGCCTCCCTGGCATGCCCAGCCTTCCTGCATGGCAAAGGAGCGGGATGTCCTTGCTACGTCCCCTCCCTGAAGACCTTGGAGCCAGCTGCCTAACTCCCCGAAGCCCAGCCTGTTTCCTCCTCTGGAAAGGAGGGGTGTGGTGTAGATGGAATGGCCACCCAAATGTGACAGTGCCCTGCCCGGAGCTTGGTGTACAGAGGGTGCCAGAGGAAAGTGGTTTAATGAACGACTGGAGTGCCCTGGGCCAGTTCTGGGGGCAAGAACTAAGGAAATGGGGTGGAGCTAAAAGCTAAAAACCCCTTGCCTTATTATTCCCATTTCACAGGCAAGGAAACTGAAGCTTAGGGGAGGCCGGGCATGGTCACGAGCCTGAATCCTGCGTGCTTCCCACCTCACCATCCCCCTCTGGCGTTAGCAGTGCCTGGCAAGTACCCCCAAAGCCAGCCTCCCCAAGCTGTCCCCATCCTGTCCCCAAAGAGGCCCTATTGGTGGAACAGCCCCCTTGTGGGAAGACCAACCTCTCCTTAGACGCCCTTTCTGAGAAGTGGGTGTGCCACCATTGCACATCTCCAGTGACGGGGAACTCACTGCTTCCCGGGCAGCCTGATGGGTTTGCCAAGTTTTTGTGTACGTCCCATCCTTCCCAGGTTGGATGCCATTGCCAATTCCCTCCACCTTGCAGCCCCTGGGGAGGCAGCCAACCAGCTCAAAGGTGCTGGGTGCTTCAGGGTCACTGGCCTCTTGAGCTTTCCTCCCACCCCACCCCCCTTTCCCCTGCCAGCCTGGCTTGTTCTCTGTTCTCTGTGTCCTCTCTCTGGCCACTCCTCTGCCACTCCCTTTGTGAGAGAACCTCCTTGTCTTCTGACCTTGGCTCACACCTCCCTTCCTCAGGGCAGCACCCCTGACCCCCACCAGGCCAGCCTCAGATTGTAGGTGGTCACAGTAACCCGTACCTTCCCAGCCCTGACCACGGCGCACAGTGAGGTTGGAATCCCCATGCGCTTTGAGTCTCTCTCCCAGTCAACCACAACCCCATCCAGGAGGGACCCCCTGGATGTTTGTGTTGCCATTCCATCCCAAGTGTCAAACACAGTCTTTCGTACGTAGTGAGAACACAATATATAGTTGTTGAAAGAACCAAATGTCAAGTGGATGCCTCTAGGAATGATCAGTTTCCCACTGGCTCCGGTGCCAGAACCTGGGATCACACCAGAGGGCGCTCTTGACCTGCTGAAGGCTGCCCTGGGTACCTGAGGACTCCTGTCCTCTGGCCACAGCCAGGGTGTTGTGCACCGGGGACACTGGCCCGAGAGGAGTTCCTTCAGCCTCGGGGGCTCCTCCTGCTGAGGTCAGTGACCATCACGGTGGCAGGAACTGTCACTCACTGGACCTAGCTTGTGTGCCCAGCACTATGGCTCTGGTGAGGTCATCTACCCGGCTGCCCTGATAGCCAAAGACAGGTTAGGGATGTGACTGAGACCACATGGTCTATGGAGTACCAAAGCCCATTCTCTTTCCATCGCATGAGCAAGACACGGTCCAGTCCCTGATTTCAGATTTCAGGAGGAGATGGCTGGACCACCTTTGTACCCAAATAACTGCCTTCTCTCAATTTATTTCCTTGGAAGGCCTGAGTTTGCCTCGGTGACCTGGTGCAGGTCTGCCAACAAGCTCTTCTGTACAAGGCAGAGAAGTGCTTTGCTGCTTTGGGGATACTGGGAAGAGGTTCAGCCAGCAATCAGCCTGGAGAGTGGCCCTCTGCAAAGGTGTCACCACAGGTACACCCCGCAAAGGGCCCCCTGCCACCCCCCACCCCACAGGACTATCTGCTAAGTGCTTTCCCAGAGCTGAACTTGGGGAGAAGGTTGATTATCTAGCGCTGGGGGCTCTCGGCTACTGCCAGGAAGACGCAAAAAGCTTCAGAGGGTAAGCAAGGCATCTGGGAACCCCACATGAGATGATCGAAAGGACTCTGGGGACACAGTGTGAGCCTGAGGCCACGGCCTAAGTCAAGGAGCACCTACCCTGGGCTGGTGCAGGACCCTGCGGAGGAAATCCCAGGGAAGTGTCCCTTTCCCTCGGGCCCAGCTGTGTCTCCCTGAGGTTCCAATCTGGGGGCCATTATTGGGGGCTCAAGAAGCCTCCTTTCATCCCATCCCTGCTCAACCCGGAATGTGGGGAGCTGGGGAGCATCACTGCAGGGGGCAGATGAAAATGAGATGTAGGTTGTCGAAATCTAAAAACAGATGAATTTGGAATATTACAGATGAATCATTTAACTAATTACATTTTTACAATCAAAGCTGTTTTTGAACTTGGAGAGTGCAAGAAAGCATATGAATGTGTGGTGCTCTGTGGCCCACCCCCCCTTTTTTTTTTGTTCACTTGATTAATTCCACACGGTCCAACAGAGGTTTTCATTTCAAAATTGGTCCCAGGCTGAGACCCTGTCTCATATGCTACATTTCAGCTCAGAGCTATGCTTTCCCTGGGACCTAGGCTGTCGATGCATCCACTGCTGATTCTGGAGACACAGGGCAAATCCTGCCCACCGCCCCCAGCCCCAGTCTCCAGAGCACTTTGTCTGATGGGTCCTGGGTGGTCCTGGGGGAGGGGGAGGGGATGGGGCTCTGCAAAGTGAAGGCGCTGTGGTCCTGGTCCTTCACCTGTCACCTGGCCTGCAATGCCTGCCACCTCTCATTTCTGACACCTGTCCTCTTTCCCTCCATCCTTGCTGGGGCAGTCTTGATTCATGCATCGTCTGCGAATTATTGCCACCGCCTCCTATCTGGGCCCCCTTCCTCCAGTTTCTGTCCTGTAGTCAGGGAGGTCTCTCTAGTATAGACACCTGTCCACATCACTAGGGGCTTCTGTGGCCTCCGAACTCTGCTGCTGGGTGGGTGGGGGCCCTGCACTCAGCTTCAGGCCCCCAGAGTCACTGGCCAGGGGACCAGGACCACATTGCATGCCCCTCGCCCCCCATGTTAATAGTGTCCACGTTTTCACCAGGCCAAGCCTCACACTTCGCCAATGTGGACACTGGGGCTCAGAAGGCCTGAGAGATTGCCGGAGCAGGGGTGGGGTCTCCATCACCATAGTTCCCTGGCTGGGCCCCTGCTCTATTCAGCTGCCTCCTGGCTGGGGAAACAGAATTGCACATTTCATCAGGAGGGGATGCATTTCTTCCTAATTTCTAACAGTAGCTATGAGACGGACCTATGAGTGAGGAATAGGAAGGAACGTGCGCTGAAGAAATGGATTCCTGTCTTTAAGTTAGACGTGGTTTTCCATTTTGTTTTTTAGGGAGAGCAGGAAAGGGTCTTAACAATCTGATAACGGGGGTGGAATGGAGCATGAGTTCCAGGGCCGGATAAAAGCAAGGGGTGAGGACGAGAAACAGAACATTGACTCCAAGTACCTGTTTCCCTGAGTGGTAAGAGAAGAAGGACCCTCCTGCCCATGTGCAGACAGTCCTGAGTCCCCAACTGCTGCTGTGACCTGCTTCCTGATAGGATGGGTAGAGTGACAGAGGAGTCCCCAGCCTGTGTGCTAAGCCAGGCTTTGTCTTGCGGGTGGGCCTTGGGTCTCAGCCAAGTGCTGTTAGCCTCTGAGCTCAGCTTCCTCATCTGTCAAGTAGGGAGGAGACCATCGACCTCCCAGGGTGAGAGCAAATGGTCAGAAAGTACACTTGCTTCCCTGGCCTGTTGGAGGGGCTTGGGTGGGGGCGGGGTGGGAGTTGACCGTCTTTTCTCCCCTCAGGAGGGGGGAACTCTCTGAGCCCTTGGCAAGGCAGCTTGTGGTTTCTATAAACACTAAGCCAAGTTTCCGTGGCCTCCGGCCTCAGTCAGTCTGTTATCCTACAAGATGCTACTCCGCACAGCTCTGGAGATCTCTCTGGCGTCACGGTCCACTGTTTCCCTCTCATTTGCCTGCTTGTGACCTTGCCAAGGTCGTCCCAACCTCATGACTGCATGCACTTGCTTTTTTCCTCCAGGAACACTTGCCCCACAAGATCTCTGCATCTTTTTCACCATTTAAGTCTCAGCTCAAATGTCATCTTCCCCAAGGGACTTCTGATGATTTCATCTCAGCTATACACACCCAGGTAGGTACCTGGTGGGCACTCTCAATACGTCCCTGCCTTATTCTCTTCCTAGCACATTTCCTGTCTGTTGGTGTATTGGTTTCCTGGTTTATTGTTTCTCTCCCCTTGTCTCTCTTGTTCAGTGCTGGTCCAAGGACCCAGGAAAGCATCTGGCACAGAGTCATTGACCGACGGTTTAGTGGGCACGCTCCCCCACCCTAGCCTCGCTGGAATTCATCATCTCCATGCAACTCTAGCCTCACAACCTGGCGCTGTCCTCATGCATTCAAATACATGGAACTTAAGCTCTGTAACATATACCCAAAACACATTTTTGAGAAATGTTTAAGTTGCACTTGGAAGGTGTAAAGCAATCCAGAAAGTCACAAAACCTCAATGTTAAGAGTCAAAAAACCCAAAACACCAAAGAGGAAGAGTTTTGATGCTGTAATTAGCAGATGGTGAGAGTCTGATGTTTTCTGTGCAAAAGTCAAGGTGTGAGCAAGATTGAGCCTTGCATGACAAGGCTTTTGCATCTTGGACAGAAGCCACGGTTTGGAGAGAAAAAAAGGCTTGTGATAAGAAATACCCAGGAAGTCACAGTGACCCCTAACTGTTCCTTTCTCTCTGTCCCATGGCAAACTGGTTGTGTAGGTCCCCTTCCCCCCACATCTCTCCAAAGACTATGACTGATCTGATTCATCTCTGTGCCACCCCAGTACCCAGCACAGGGTATGACACCTTCCAGATTCACTGAACAGAGTCAAGCCTCCTATGTATGAGATGTCAAAAGTCACTTTATTAACATAAATGCTTGTTACTATCCCAAAATGCAAGGAGAGTGAAGTGCCTAGGGCTCCTCTGTGGGGCCCACCTTTGACTCACAATGTTCAAAGCTCAGAATTCCTTCTAGGCTGCTGATTCCATGATGTCCCTGGACCAACT
The DNA here is from genome assembly GCF_018350195.1 of Panthera tigris. Taxonomy (NCBI): domain Eukaryota; kingdom Metazoa; phylum Chordata; class Mammalia; order Carnivora; family Felidae; genus Panthera; species Panthera tigris. Next base: position 91,605,807 of record NC_056660.1, on the reverse strand, counting down.
GGGATCTGGAAGCTCTCAAAAATGTTGATTTCCTCCTTAAACTATACCTGCAATTCTAAGCTCTACCACCAGGTGGCAGTTAGGTCTATGCAAACTTTATTAAACCTAGTTTAATCTCAAAGACTACATGTACTGCTCATTAAAATATACCCTAAATTAAAACAGGATACATATATGCACATTTTTTTCAACTTATCATATTTGCATAGATTTAAAAGTGTGATAATACCCACAGTTGGCCAGGGTTTGGGGAAATATGCAACATTTGTAAGCTGTTGGTGGGAATGTAAATTAGAAGAGCCTCCAGGGGGGCCAATCTGGCAATACACATCAAAAGCCTTCAACATGTGCAAACCCTTTGGTCCAGCAATTCAACTTCTAGACATTTCTCCTAAGGAGATAACCATGGAAATACACCTAAGTTTCTTCCCAAGATGTTGACCATAGGTGTAAAAGATTGTCAAATAAACACTATAACTTGGAGACGGCTTAAAAAAATTATACAGATGATAAAATACTATGTAGCTCTTACGTTCTAGAATTCTTTTTTCTTAATTTTAAAAAATGTTTATTTTCAAGAGAGAGAGACAGAGACAGAGTGTGAGCAGAGTGGGGGCGACAGAGAGAGAGGGGAGACACAGAATCTGAAGCAGGCTCCAGACTCTAAGCTGTCAGCACAGAGCCCGACATGGGACTTGAACTCATGAACTGCCAGATCATGACCTGATCCAAAGTCGGATGCTTAACCAACTGAGCCACCCAGGCGCCCCTAGAATTCTTAAGGATGTGGATATACCATCTTAAGGATGCTATATTAAGTAGGAAAAAAAAAAAACAAAACGAGGCTCCCTCCAAAGAAGTATGTTCAGTAATCCCATTTTTAGACTAATAAACGTAAATACAAACTCACACATAACAAATACTGAAAGGACAACCACCAAAATATTGAGAAGACTAATCTGTGGGTGGTAGGATTATGGATGATCGTTTTTTCCTTTTTTGTGCTTTTCTCTATTTTGGGACAGTTTTATAATAAACATACTTCTGTTGTCAGCAGGGAGCTATTAACGAACTCTCCCAGCAGCAGGGACAGGCTGGCCTCTGTGTAAGGGGGCTGTGCACAAAGTGACCCTGGGCCCTTATCAGTCCACAACCTGCCCCACAGTCCTGTGCCTTGGTTCCTATGCCCCAGTCTCCTGACCTCAGCTCTTAGGTCCACATATGGTCCTGGTTTCAGCTGGTCTCACTCAGGGGGAGGGGCCAGCCTCGAGTAATCCAGAACACACAGCCAGCATGCTCTCTACCATGACCCTCCTGCCTGATATTTTTCTTGCTCTTACTTCCCTTTAGGAAGTGACATGTTTTTAACACAAAAAAAGATCCCCCCTGAGGCTGGTCCCGAAGTTTACTGAACTGCAGAAAAACACCTTTTCTTAAAACTGACTGTTTTCAAAGCCATTTTCCATACACTTCCAGTGTATGTTGGTGGATTAGAATGATTTCCTAAGCTGGGCTTTCCTTCTCTTGAGGCTCTCCTTGGTGAGGAAAGATGGTGACATTATGGAGGGTCTGTCGTATGCCACGTTGCATGGACGCTGCATTCGTTACCCTATTTTAATATTCCAACTCTGTACGTATCATCTCCACAGATGCTCAGAGGCCAAGTACCTGCCCGAGGCCACAGGGCTGAGCCAGCATCCTGAGTTGGGTCTGAATGACTTCAAGCTTGTGGATACTCAGTACACAAATTGCCTCTTAGGTGGCCCGGGTCCCTCCAGCTGTGGCAGTCACTCTAACCTCTGGGATGACCATGTGGAACCCTCCATAAGCACACCCCAGGCTGGGAGCCAGGCCCTCCACAGGCCAAGAGATCTGAATTTCAGGCCAAAACACAGGGGCCCCTCGAGCCTACAGGAGGCCCTCCCACCCACCTCCTGCCTGCACGGGCGTGCTTTCTCTCCTACAGAAGAAGAGAGGCAGGGTGTCACCTCTATCTTGTGGGCCTCATGGAAGGGACTGCCCAAACGGTACCACCAGAACAAGGCTGCTTGGGGGCACCTAGGTGGCTCAGTTGGTTAAGCATCTGACTCTTGATTTTAGCTCAGATCATGATCTCATGGTTCATGAATTCGAGCCCTGCATTGGGCTCTGTGTTGACATCGTGGAGCCTGCTTGGGATTCTCTCACTCCCTCTCTCTCTGCCCCTCCCCTGCATTCTCTCTTTCTCTTGAAAAAATAAAAAAAAAAAGAACAAGGGTGTGTGGAGGAACACAGCTGGAATGAGCTGGCTCCGGGTGCTGAAAGCATGATTACCCTGGATGCAGCAGCAGGCAGGGCCAGCCCAGCCAGGGAAGTTGTTCATATCTGTATGGAAAGGGCGGTGTGCATTCAAACCACCATCAGGTGACCTCAGGAAAAGGGGCGCCCCGGCCCTGTGCACTCATGGGTATGTTACCAGAGATTTTGACAGGGTCCCCTTACCCTTCACCTGGACCGACCAGGCAGTGGGGAAGGATAGCTGGGCCCTAATCTACTTTCTTCCCAGGAAGCTCAGAACTTAACACACTACAAGCACACTCATCCCCTGGCTTCCCCTCCCCCAATTCACAGAGTCCCATCTCTGGCCCAGGCTGGGTACCAAGTCCCTCCTCACACGCTAACCCTCAGGCTTAATTCCCTGGCAGCCCTGTAACAGCCCCAGTCACCTGTCCACCTTTGGTGTCTGGAGGCTCCAGGCATGACCTCACTTCACCTGAACCTCACCACCCTCTTCACAGGGAGGGAAAGGGAGACTTAGATCAGCAAGTGGTAAAGATGGAATTCAAACCCCGGCTCCACCTGGACCTGGTGGCTGGTCTGGAACTCCTGTCCTTTACCTGGAAAAATGCATCAACCAAAATCTTCTCTTATGCCAGGGAGAAGGGAGTCAGGGAGTCACCCTGTGCTCAGAGGGCCAATAAGGGGGGAAGAGGGACAAAACCCATTGACCCAGCCACTACCCGCTCTCCTTGAGATGCCCAGCTAGGAGGCACTATAAGCCCAGGTCTGCTAGGACTACTCTCCACAGCCTCCTGGGAAGGTGGTTCCTGCAGGACTGGGGGAGCTCCCCCCGGGGAGCCCCCCCCCCCCACTTCCATCACCAGCCTATCCAGACTCTGGCCAGATCTGGTCATTACTGAGGCCTCTGAATCAACCAACATTCTCCTCCATGCACCTTCCTGACCTGAAGGCACAGAACAACTCTGTCGCCCAACCGTATGGTCCCGCCATGCTCTCCTTCCACCAGGTCACCCCCCTGCTCTGATACATCAGGACTTCTGGATGCCATGGCTGTGGTCCTTAACCTCTCTGAGCAGGACTGGACGACCACACAGCTACATCAAATTTTGCTTTTCATGCAGCACTCACCCAGCCTGGGCAGGGCACGTTGACTGCAAGTATAAGACAACTTCTAGGTTTAATTCAAAAGATCTGAGAAGGCAATGACACCACAAAGACCAAACTGGAATCAAGCAGTCTCCCGTTCCTGAGTGCTGACGAGACTCGGTGGGCTGGGAAGGACAGCCCCCTGCCAACTGGGAAGAGGCTGGCAGCCAAGCCAGCCAGGGGGAGGGAGACGGGGCGGGGGGGGGGGGGGAAGGGGCACTCCACAGCCAAGGGCTGGACCCTCGGTGCAGGGCTGATGGTCTGGGAAGCAAGAGCGTTGGGGGGCGATCCAGGATGCCAAGGAGGCTCCTTCTTGAGCCTCTCTGCTTTGCCTGCAGGATGGCTGGAGCAGCGGACAGTTCCCACCAGGCCAGCCCTGCGGGTCTGCACATCCCTCACCTTCCTTCTCAGAGCTAACGCTAATCCCCTCCAAAGAGAGACCTCAGCCACTGAAAGCAGAAGAGGGGGAGGGGGCAGGAGCGCAGACAGAGTTAAATAAAGGCTCAGAGGAAGAAGATCAGCTTGAGAGAAAAGGGCACAAAGAGCAAAAAATAAATGGCAAATTACCGGGTAGCCATCTCGTCCTGATTGCCCCTGTGGTAATTAATACGTCATTAATAATCAGACTTTCAGCAGAAAACCATATGGCAACACTTATAACTCAATCAGGGCCCCCGATCCCCCCACGTTGTGCGGGGTTTGCAGCAAAGGCTGATGGTTGGTAATGACTCCTGGGGGGGGGGGGGACGCGCTCGGGGCTCCAGCGGGTCTGGGAGATGGAGCACCCATTTCCTGCCTCTTGGAGCCAGGCTGGAAGGGCCACCAGGGCACACACCCACACGATTCAGGAGGGGCACATGGTGAGGACCACACGGGGATGTGGGATTCTGAAGGGTGGTGTCACAACCACCATGGAAAATGCTCCCTAAATCGGGACTAAAGGGCAGAAATGGCTCTTCCTGCCTGTCGCCACTGGGAGGGAGTAGACTGGAGGAAGACAGCCTTAGAAGCCACAGATATGGGAGGATGGGGAGTGGCATTTATTGCTACTGGATGCCCCTACCGGCTCAGAGCACTGACTGTCTGGCCTGTGTCCCACACATCAGCATCCATCTCAGGCTGCAGCTTGAGATTTCTGCATTTGTTGAATACATTTAATAGTTTAACAGCCAAGTCAAAAAAAAAAAAAAAGAAAAGAAAAAAGAATCAGTCCACTGCCCTCTGCATTACGCACTTTAGCAAGTTCACACAGGCTAGCCTCATGTGACAGCCAGGAATGACTCAACAGGGAGAAACTGCTCGTGGCCAATAAATCTACACATTTCTTGCTGGCTCGCTTTCTGGCTCAGCGTGGTGCTGCTACATGCATGGAGAAGCCCAGATTCCGAAGGGTGCCGATTGGGACGTGAATCATGGTAAGTGGAAGTCAAAAATAAAACTGATCATTCGAAAGGAATTCCTTTAGAAGGTTCATTTTGGCTCAGTGTGCTCCTTGAATTGATTCGTCAGGATTCACTGGGCTCTGAAAAACCACCAAGATGAATCAAAGGCACGCTAGTCACGTGTCTTGGAGGAGGACAGGGATTTCCGGGGCGCTGACCACCACCCACCCCTGCTCTCGTTGCTGCCCCCTGGCGGCCGGCCCCCCTCCCGCGCATCCTCCTCGGACCCAACACCCTCCTTGGCCAGCGGTGCTGGGCAGGGTTCAGCTGCCGGATCCAGAGGGTCAAACACATTGTGGCAAGTCAGGAAAATGGACCCCATTCTTCCTGGCATCTCTGCCTGACTCTGCAGCCCTTTGTGCCAAAGCATGTGAGACAAAAACATTTAAATGGATTAAATGCCGCGGAGCATTTAGAAAGTAGGGGCATGGTGCTTGCATTTCTGTGCACCAAGTGGAGCCAGAGACTCCGAGAGGAGCAGTCAGTATCGTGTCAGCTCTCTTGGAGGGCAAAACGGTCACAGAATGCTTCACAAGGCAAGTCAAACCCACAGAATTCTGTGCTTGTATTTGTCTACAAATTATAAAAAAAATATGGCCCCTGTCCGGGACTAAGTTTTCTTTTTTTTTAAAGGACACAACACATCTAACTAAAAAACTTATTTTCATGAAATAGCTACAGAAGAGAATGAAATGTCTTATCTTTCAGGAGCAGAGAGCATAATCCAGGACACTTACAGGAGGACCTGCAAAACACAAGCAGAGAAGCCCCAGTCAGCGTCAAAGGGAGAGAGGGTCCCCTTGGCCAGGCCGGCTCCTCCCTCAGCCAGCTTCTGGCCACCCCTCCTTGCAAGCCTTCACAGGTCCCAAAGCTAAGGGGCAGGGCAGAGGGGGCGCCTTTGCCCTCGCAGGGGCAGGGCTGGGCGTGTGGGTGGCAATGACATCCTGCATGCATTGGTTCATGCAAACATTTCACAAGGTTGCTGTTGATCCGCTGCTGGGGGCCCACCCGGGTCGGGTTTTGGCAAGCCAGGTAGGAATCAGACCTGTTCCTGCTTGAAGAACCAATTTTGGTGCTCACCTGGGGTCAGTTCATTTCTATTGAAGGGGAGAGACGTGTGGGGGGAGAAAACATTTGGGGCAGAGGGAACACAGCGCTCCAAAGGGTTACACGTATGTGTGTGGCTGAGCGGACATGCAGGGGGTACCCGTGGTTCAGCCCTGGGGTTAGGGGCGCCGGGTCTGGGTGTGCTTGGGGAAGCCGAAGGGGCTGAGTCCAGAAGACTCCAGAAAGGCTGAGTGCAGCACGCTGAGACCAGTCTTATAGCAGATGAGGGCTCCTGGAGAATGTTCGTGAAACCCACAGGTGTCTTCACCTCATGGTGTGCAGACCACACTGCATTTGACCTTTGCGAGAGGTGCAGTAAACATCCCCACTTGACAGATAGCATAGAGGCTCAGGGAGAAAGAAGTGACTTGTCCAAGGCCACACAGTTGGTTAGGAGTGGAACTCATCCCAGAAGGAGCTCTCCCAACTCCTGAACCCTACATACTTCCCACTTAAAGCCATGCTGTGGCTGTGCCAGCAACTACTCTGCTTCCTGCAGACCCTGGACCTCAGTCTGGATAGCGAAGCCGGCACAGGGAGGTGACACTCGGCCCTCAGTGGGCCCATGCGTGTTTATGGATCACCATCCATGAGCCGGGTCCCTCTGGGAGAGAGTAATGGGACACACTGGTAACAGTAAGAGGCAGGATCTCGGACTCACAGAATTTTCCTTGGAAGGATAGATGCTTAAGAAAACAATCATGCGGGGAGAAGCACAGGAAGCTCCCAGCACGTATGAGGTACCCCAGCCAGGCCAGGCTGATTCAGGGCTGGAGGCTAGGCTGCGTCCTGAAGGTGAGAGATTATCTCAGACAGGAAGGGGGAGGAGCTGTGTGACAAAGAAGGGAAGGAGGGGGCGGGGCAGAGCTCAGGGACTTGCTCGGCAGGGATCTGATTGGTAGCGGGAGACAAGGAGCACTCATGGGTCCTGTAGGGAGCAGTGGTGGGAGGGGGCAAGAGTGGAAGTTGCCCCCACGTAGGTGATGGTGGCCTGGACTCGTGTGCTGACTGTGGAGATGGAAAGAAGTGAGTCAGAAGACACTTGTCAGTGGGGACCGACAGGACTTGCTCATCGGTTTAATGGCAGGGTGTGTGTGTGTGGGGGGGGTGCATAGGGCATAGAAAAAGGAGAGACAAGACAGAGGCTTTTGGCTTGAAAAACTGATGTGTGATGGTGCTAATACCCAAGAATGGTATACGGGGGGTTGTGTGGCCCCTAAGTCCAGACTAGGGTGGGGCGGGGCGTTGGCCACCTGGACATCTGTACACCTGACTTCTCACCTTCTGCCAGGGACCTCGTGCCATGTTTTCCCCGGGAAAGAAAATGCTCTGGACGGATGTACTTGCACCTGTGCCCAACCTCCTGTCCGTGCCCCTGAGGTTATGTCAGAGGAGCTGACTGGCCCTACCTTCCCGGGCCCCAGCACCCACCACTGCCTTTCTCTCCCTGTTGCATCATCAGACCGACTTTCTCCAGCAGCTGCTTTCCAGCAGTTCTGGAACGGCTCCAATTCCTGTGCTCACATGCCCTCCTCTGCTCCAGCCTGGCTCTCCTCCCCCTCACTGCTGGGAAGAGGGGGTCTCCTGTCACTGCCTCTCCTTCCCTGCCTTCTACGCACCGTGTGACTCTCTGATATGGATTCCATCCCTCTCACCACCAAAATGGCTCTCACTGAGTCCCTAACCACCTGCTACCAAGGATTTCTCTTCCTCCTTCCACACTGCTGAGCCTGCCCTCCTTCTGGAAGCACTCTCTCCCTTTGGCTTCTAAAAGGTCATGTTCCTCCTGCTTCCTTGGTTGTTCAGCTGGCTCAGTCTCTCCCAGTCTCACACAGAGGCTCTGCTGAGCTCATGGCAAGGCTTTCTTCTCTTCAGTCTTCTCAGCTCATCTGTCCCTTCTCTCCTGTCTTCCCTGGGAATCTCATCCCACTCATGACTACACTAGACAGAAGTGACAGAAGTGTCCCACGTGGGCAACTCTAGCCCCAACTGTGTCTGAGAAGCCCAGACTCCCTTTGTGAGCTGTCTGCTTGTCATTTCCCCTTGAACAGTCCTCATGATTCCTCAGGCCAAGGTGCACAGACATATTCATGATATTCTGCCCACAAAAGCGCCCCTCTTCTGGTTCCTAGTTTCCGTGGATGACATTTCCTATTGCCTAGTTAGAGACCCAGACAACGAGGAGTCCCCCTCGACACACTCTCTCTCCCTGATCTACTGGGACATCCACATTCATTCCACAGACATTCACTGACCACTGCTGTTCTGGGCAGTGGGACACAGCAGTGACAATGACAAAGATCCCTGCCCTAAGGAATTTACCTTCTAGCCAGAGAGGTAGCTGAGATACCATAAGCATAACACACAAGCTCATCACCTACAAAATGGTAAGTGCTAAGGAAAGAGAGAGGCAGTGGGGCAGGGCAATGGGGAGCTGTTAGTGCTGGGGTGCAGACTGGTGTGTTCAATAGGGTGGTTGGGGTAGACATCTTTCTGAGGAGACATTTAAGCAAAGGCTTCCTGTGGATTCCTGGGAAAATGTGTACCTACCAGAGGGAACACCCAATGCAGGAGGGCACCTGGTGTGTGTATATGTGTGTGTTTTTAATTTTTTTTTTTTACTTTTGAGAGAGAGAGAGAGAGAGAGAGAGAGAGCTGGGGAGGGGTAGAGAGAGAGGGGGACAGAAGATCTGAAGTGGGCTCTGTGCTGACAGCAGAGAGCCCGACATGAAGCTAGAACTCACAAACCGCGAGATCATGACCTGAGCTGAAGTCAGATGCTTAACCAACTGAGCCACCCAGGCACCCCATCGCCTGGTGTGTTTAAGGAACAGCAAGGAGGCCAAAGAGGTGACAGCAGAGGGGGAGGTGGCTTCAGGGAGGTGGTGGGTAGGGGTAGATTGGGTGGGGTCTTGTTGGCCATTTCTAGGACTTTCTCTTCTCTCTGATATGGGAGCCCCTTCAGGGCTCAGTGCAGACACAGGACGAGACCTGCCTTGTGATCCTGGTGTGAAAAGGATCACACTGTGTGGGGAGGCAAAGGTAGGATCTTGCAGTGATGCCAGGGAGGGGTGATGGTGGTTCCCAGCTGGTGGTGGCAGTGGAAGGGGTGGAAGTGGCTAGATTCTGGATCGATTCTGAAGGCAGAGTCAAGATGATTTCTCAAGACTCTGGAGAGAGGACTCAAGCAAGATGTCCCTTGAGCGACCACAGAAGTGGGGAGACTGTGGTCCAGCAGGTTTGGCAGGAAGGATCGGGAGCTCAGCCTTGTACAACCCAACAGTTAGAGGTTGCAAAGAAGAGAAGAAGGTTCTAGAAGCTGAGTGGAGAGAGTACATCGAGGAGGAGGGACTGTGTGTGTGCCTGTCACTTTGGACAGATGAGTAAAATGAAGACTGAGACCTGCCCGCTAGCTCTAGCCACACAAGGGGCCCGGGGCAGGGGGAGTCATGGGTGTGCACATCTGGCTGGAGATGGTTTGGGGAGAAGGGAGGGGAGGAATGGGGGCAGTGAAGGCTTTCAAGCAATTCAGTGGCAAAGGGGAGCAAAGGCACAGAGCACGTGCTTTGGAGACACGGGGTCCAGAGAGGGCCACTTCTTCAAGATGAGAGACACAGGACAGTATGTCTGCTTTAATGGGAGTCATCGGCAGTGAGGGGAAGATCCAACATGGTGGAGAATGGGGGATTCTGGGAGAGATGAGGGACTGTCTCCCCCCACCCCCAGGAGGCCAAACGGTTGCATTTTGGCCCATGAGACCAAGCAGGGAGGCCTAGTGTGGTGTGGCTGGGTGTGCAGCCCATGGGGGGAGGTGGAATTTTCCACAGTTGCCTCTGACTGTTCCCACTGCCAGTGAAGTAGGAAACGAGGCCATCACCCATGAGTGATGCTGGTGGAGGAGGTGTGGGGGCCACACAACCATTAAGCTGTGGTCTGGCATTTAAAATACAAACCGGCCAGCGTGGCAGGGGGTGGGGGACAGGGTTGCGTGTGTTTCCCACCAGCCACGGTTGCTGCACAGGTGCTGGAGTGCACATGTGGGGTTCGAGCCAAATGGGGCGAGGTGGTGGGATCTGTGGGTTGGGAGATGGGTGAGATGGAAGGAATGTGGGGTCAGGGAATGAGGGAGTGGGCTGGGGTGAATTGGGGCATCATGGACGTTGCATTTACCGGTGATGCTGAGGCATTGGCCAAGACCATGGGAGGGAGGGGGCGAGGTCGGCTGGAGTCCCAGCTCACCGAAGGAGGCCTGGGTGTGTGAGGGACTTCTATGTTTGCATCAGGGCTCCCTAGGAATTTACCCAGAAGTAGTGATGGAGGGAGGGCTGCAGATACAGGAGCTGAAACCCACTGACAATGAGGGGGGTGTGCAGGGGTCAGAGATGGCCTCACATATGCAGACATATCACTACCCCAGTCTCCACTCTGGGGCCAGGGTGGTGTTTTCAAGACGCAGATCTGATCATGGCACTCCCATCCCCCAGTCCTCATTTTCCCACAGTTCTTAGGACAAAGGCCCCAATCCTACACCACTGCTATGCTACTCTCTGTCCCCTTGAACCCGTGGGAAGAGAGGCATTGTTTAACTAGAGGGGTGCTAGGCAGACTGGTGGTTATTGGGACAAAGTGAAGTTGGATCTGTGCCTCAGCATGAGTCAGGATAAATTCCAGAAGGATCAAAGTCTTACATGTTAAAAAAAAATCATAAAAATCCTAGAGGAAAACAGACCCACGAATACAGAGAACAAACTGGTGGTTGCCAGAAGTGAGAGGGGGGTGGGAAAAATGGGTGAAGGGGAGTGAGAGATACAGGCTTTCAGTTATGGAATGACTAAGTCACAGGGATGAAAAGTACAGCATAGGGAATATAGTCAATGACACAGTAATATTGTTGTATGGTGACAGAGGGTAGTTATACTTGTCATGAGCACAGCATAACATATATAGAGAAGTTGAATCACTGGGTTGTGCACCTGAAACTCATGTAACACTGTGTGGCAATGATACCTCAATTAAAAAAAAAATCCTAGGGGCGCCTGGGTGGCTCAGTCGGTTAAGTGTCCAACTTCAGCTCAAGTCATGATCTTGGGGTCTGTAGGTTCAAGCCCCACGTTGGGCTCTATGCTGACAGCTCAGAGCCTGGAGCCTTCTTCGGATTCTGTGTCTCCCTCTCTCTCTGCCTCTCCCCTGCTCACGCTCTCTCTCTCTCAAAAATAAATGAAGATTAAAAAAAAATTTTAAAAATCCTAGAGGAAAATTCCTTTCTAACCGTGGAGAGGGGAAGGTTTTTCCAACTACAGTTCATAATCCAGAAGCCATAAAATAAAAGTCTGAGTCAACCATATAAAAACAAAAAATGTCTAACAAGGCACAAAGCACTGGAAGCAAAAACAAAAGCCACGGGGAAAACTATTTCTGACTCATGTCACAAAGGCCGATATACCTTGACACAAAAATGCTCCTACCGATTAACCCTAAAAACATCAACAACTTATTAGAAAAATGGTCAAAGATATGAGGGGACAGTTCACAGAAAACATAAATAGCTTCTAAATATATGAAACAAAAGCAAATTTTCATTCATAATATAAGTAAAGAAGGTTAAAACTATAATCCCAGCAGAGTCTGATTTGGCAATGCTAATTAGGACTCAAAATGTATGTGCGGGGATGCCTGGGTGGCTCAGTCAGTTGAGCGTCTGACTCTTGATTTTGGTTTGCGTTATGATTCTGGAGTTGTGGAATTGAGCCCCGAGTTGGGCTCTGTGCTGAGAATGGAGCCTGTTTAAGATTCTTTCTTTCTTTCTCTCTCTCTCTCTCTCTCTCTCTCTCCCTGCCGCTTGTGCATGCACTCTTTCTCTCTCTAAAATAAATAAATAAATAAATAAATAAATAAATAAATAAATAAATAAAATGTATGTGTCGATTTCTGCAATGATCCTTCTAGGAATGTATTCTGTAGATGCATTAACGTATATGTAAAAGGACAGGTACATAAAAATATTCATAGCAGAACTATTTGTGATGGCCAATAATTAGAAACAGCACAATGAAACTGTGTAAAGAAAGGATGGTACAAGCCATAAAATACCTAGGAATAAATCTAACCAAAGAGGTGAAAAAATCTATACACTACAAACTATAGAAAGTTTATGAAAGAAATTAAAGAAGGCACAAAAAAATGGAAAAAGATTCCATGCTCCTGGATAGAAAGAATACTGTTAAAATGTCGATACTACCCAAAGCAATCTACATATTCAATGCAATCCCTATCAAAATAACACCAGCATTCTTTACAGTTAGAACAAATAATCCTAACATTTGTATGGAACTAGAAAAGACCCTGGATAGCCAAAGCAATCTTGAAAAAGAAAACCAAAGCAGAAGGCATCACAATCCCGGACTTCAAGCTATAATACAAAGCTGTAATCATCAAGACATAATGGTACTGACACAAGAACAGACACTCAGATCAATGGAACAGAATGGAGAACCCAGAAATGGACCCACAAATGTATGGCCAACTAATCTTTGACAAAGCAGGAAAGAGTATCCAATGGAATAAAGACAGTGTTTTCAGCAAGTGGTGCTGGGAAAACTGGACAGTGACATGCAGAAGAATGAACCTGGACCACTTTCTTACACCAAACACAAAAATAAACTCAAAATGGATAAAAGACCTCAATGTAAGACAGGAAGCCATCAAAATCCTCGAGGAGAAAGCAGGCAAAAACCTCTCTCACCTTGGCCGCAGCAACTTCTTACTCAACACGTCTCCGGAGGCAACGGAAACAAAAGTAAAAATGAACTACTAGAATCTCATCAAAATAAAAAGCTTCTGCAAAGCGAAGGAAACAATCAGCAAAACTAAAAGGCAACCAACAGAATGGGAGAAGATATTTGCAAATGACATATCAGATAAAGGGTTAGTATCCAAAATCTATAAAGAACTTATCAAACTCAACACCCAAAAACAACTAATCCAGTGAAGAAATGGGCAAAAGACATGACTAGACACTTCTCCAAAGAAGACATCCAGATGGCTAATAGACACATGAAAAAATGTTCAACATCACTCATCATCAGGGAAATACAAATGAAAAGTTCAATGACATACCACCTCACACCTGTCAGAATGGCTCACATTAACAACTCAGGCAACAACAGATGTTGGTGAGGATGCGGAGAAAGAGGATCTCTTTTGCATTGCTGGTTGGAATGCAAGCTGGTGCAGCAACTCTGGAAAACAGCATGGAGGTTCCTCAAAAAACTAAAAATAGAACTACCCTATGACCCAGCAATTGCCTACTAGCTATTTATCCAAGGGATACAGGTGTGCTGTTTCGAAGGGGCACATGCACCCCAATGTTTATAGCAGTACTATCAACAATAGCCAAAGTATGGAAAGAGCCCAAATGCCCATCGATGAATGAATGGGTAAAGAAAGATGTGGTGTATATATATATATATATATATATATATATATATATATATATATACACACACAATGGAGTATTACTCAGCAATCAAAAAGAATGAGATCTTGCCATTTGCAACTATGTAGATGGAACTAGAGGGTGTTATGCTAAGTGAAATTAGCCAGAGAAAGACAAATATCATATGACTTCACTCATATGAGGACTTTAAGACACAGAACAGATGAACATAAGGGAAGGGAAGCAAAAATAATATAAAAACAGGGAGGGGGACAAAACATAAGAGACTCTTAAATATGGAGAACAAACAGAGGGTTATTGGAGGGGTTGTGGGAGGAGGGATGGGCTAAATGGGTAAGGGACATTAAGGAATCTACTCCTGAAATCATTGTTGCACTATATGCTAACTAATTTGGATGTAAATTAAAAAAAAAAAAAAAAGGATGGTACAGAGCAACTTTAAATGAACTATTATGCAGCTGTGAAAAGACTAATGTGATTCTATATGCTCTAATGGGGAATGATCTCCAAGGCATATTGTTACATTTTTATTTTTATTAAAAATTTTTAATTTATTAAATTTTTTAAACGTTTATTTATTTTTGAGAGACAGAGTATGAGCAGAGGAGGGGCAGAGGGAGAGAGGGAGACACAGAATCTGAAGCAGGCTCCACGCTCTGAGCTGTCAGCCCACAGCCCAACGTGGTTCTTGAATTCATGAATCTCGAGATCATAACCTGAGCCGAAGTTGGACGCTTAACTGACTGAGCCACAAGGTGCTCCCTCCTCTTTTTCATTTTTTATTTTTATTTTAGAGAGAAAGAGTGCACATGAGCAGGGGAGAGGGGCAGAGGGACAAAGAATCTTAAGCAGGCTCCACACTCAGCATGGAGCCTGACAAGGGGCTCAATCCCGTGACCCTGGGATCATGACCTGAGCCGAAATCAAGAGTTGGATACTCAACCGACTGAGCTACCCAGGCGCCCCATATTGTTACCTCTTTAAAAAGGTATGGAACAGTATATTACTATGCAGCCATTGTGCTAAGAAGAAAACCTGGTAGGCTTTTGTTTGTATAAACATGGTACATCTCTGGTGTGGACACAGAAAGTAGAGCCTGCTTGGGATTCTCTCTCCCTCTCTCTCTGCCCCTCCTCTGCTTGTGCTCTCTCTTTCTCTCCCTCTCAAAATAAACAAACATTACAAAAAAAAAGAAAAAAGACAAAAATCCCCCCCCACAGCTCTCCTGCATGGCCCGCACCTCATTAATGCCTGTGCCCTTGGCCTCAGGATATTCACGTCCACCACGGCCCCGGCTTTATCAGCCTTCCATGACCATAAGACTGAAGACAGTGGTCACCAGGTTGCCTCCGAGTAGGGGAACCAAACGGCAGGAGAACAGAAGTGGTGGGGAGAGACTAACTTTTCAGCATGGAGCTCTTTCACATCACTGGATACTTGTGTGTGGCTTACCAAGTCAGCAATGGCCATAAACTTTAACTGAAAATGGCTGGAGTAAGGTCTGTGTTAAAAAAAAAATTTTTTTTTAAATATTTATTTATTTTTGAGAGACATAGCATGAGCAGGGGAGGGGCAGAAAGAGAGGGAGACACAGAATCTGAAGCAGGCTCCAGGCTCTGAGCTGTCAGCACAGAGCCCTATGCGGGGCTTGAACCCATCAACTGTGAGATCATGACCTGAGCTGAAGCTGGACACTTAACTGACTGAGCCACTCAGGCTCCCCTGGTCTGTGCTTTTTTTTAAAGAAAGCTACTTTATTTATTTATTTTTAAATGTTTATTTACTTTTGAGAGAGAGAGAGAGAGAAAGAGAGAGCGCGAGTGCACAAATGGGAGGGGCAGAGAGAGAGAGGGAGACACAGAATCCAAAGCAGGCTCCAGGCTCTGAGCTGTTAGCGCAGAGTCTGACGTGGGGCTTGAACTCACGAACGGTGAGATTGTGACTTGAGCCGAAGTCAGGTGCTGAACCGACTGAGCCACCTGGGCGCCCCTAGGTCTGTGTTTTTTTGTCTGATCTTCCAGCTTTGGCTGCCGTTTCTCACACTCACCTCTAAACTCCCTCTAAAATAGCTTAGATTGGGATTATCATTCTGAGAGCCTGGAGGTTCTGAGTATGCACCCCGGGTCTGGCTGGAGGTATAGCCCAGGAGAAGGCACTGTTAGCATAACCATCACTCACTCACGAGTCCTCATGAGTGTTGGGAGCTATGCTGTTTTCCTCAGCCGTCTCATTTAATCCCTGCTGCCTCCTCACTGGGCACGTGTTACCATGAGAAAACAGGCTCGGAAAGGCTGCCGTTGATCTGGGCAGAAGCCAGGCTGTCTGACTCTGAGCCTAACAAAGGGGGCGGAGGGAAACTGCTTTGGCAGACAGAGCTCTGATGTTGACTGAGCGTTCCCCGAGGTCCCCGGGCGGGTGCGTGGCTCGTCTGAGGTCACCACGGTGGTGAGGGCACAGCCCAGGTTAGAAGCAGCCTTGTGGGACCCCAAGCCCAGGACACCATCCAGGTCTGCAGAGGGGTGGCCAGAGTGGGGGTGGTGGCATTCCAGAGAAGGAGCTTATCACTGGTGGACAGGTCACATGTAGCCCACCTGTGAGTCTCTGAAACAAACCAGCCGCCACCTCTCTTGGGCCCTACTGGCACCGCATCACAGGCCACCATTGCTTCACATCGGCACTACCCCCACAAGCCTCTGAACTGGCCTCTTCTGGGCACTGCAACCTGCCAATGAGTGGGGGCCTCTTAAAAATGCCCAACGCTTCCAGGGTTTCCCATGCACATGGAGTGACATCAAAACGCCCCTGTATAGGGGAGTCTAGGTGGCTCAGTCAGTTAAGCGTCTGACTCTTGATTTTGGCTCAGGTCATGATCTCACGGTTTGCGAGTTCGAGCCCCACGTCTGGCTCTGTGCGGGCAGTGTGGACCTGCTTGGGATTCTCTCTCCCTCTCTCTGTGCCCCTCCCCTGGTCATGCTGTCTCTCTCTCAAAATAAATAAACATTACAAAAAAAAAAAAGACAAAAATTCCCCCGCACAGCTCTCATCAACACCCGTGCCCTTGGCCTCAGGACATTCACATCCACCACATCCCCAGGCCGTGGCTTCATCAGCCTTGCATGATCATGAAACCAGAAGACATCTCATCCTTTGCCCTCACTGGTATCCATGACGGCTCTCTGGTATTTCCCGCCTAAGCACTTATCATGATCCTTAATTATTAAATCCATTTCTTTGGGTGCCGATTATTGTCTGTGGGCCCCGCCAGCAAGGCAGCTCCCCAAGAGCTGGGACCCCACCTGCCTGCAGGTCATCACCACTTCCAAGTCCGTGGCACCTGACTTCACAGCACAGGGTTGGGCCATGCTGGCCGCAGCCCCTGGAGTCGTGGAGTGATGGATAGGGCGGAGGGGTTGGCTCAGGCCGTCCAGGGGTCCCTGCTCAGAAAGCGAAGCTGGCTGCAGGGCCTCCATCCAACCGCGTCGCCCCACCCAGTGCCCCGGTCCCACTCTGCGTGCAGCTTGCAAACATGTGTTCCAGGCATCGCCTGGATCTGTTGGCTTTGCCATCAGGAATGTGGGAGCAATTAAGAGCCAGATGACTTGGGAAATAAATAAAATGGGGCAGGGTAGAGGGTTCACTGATCCTGTGGCCTCTTTAACTGAACTGATGTTTGTAGCCCAATAGGGTTTTCCAAACCTGGAGCTGTTAGTCCCTCTGGGGAATAAACATTTCCCGAGTGTTTCCCGAAGGTTATATTCCTGGAAAAGGAGAGTGGGAAGAATATTTCCCATAGCCTGGCAGGTGTCCAGCCCACACACTGGAGGGTGGGGGGTGGCCTTGGTGCCTGAGGCTGCTGGGGCCATCGTCCCTGCAGACAGCCCACACCTGCTCCTCTGTGTTGCGCCTGGACTCCTAAGTCCCGCTCAGCTTGCTCCCTTCTCTTTCCAACGGGCCTGGCTCTGAACCGGCCCTCCGCCTCTCCCCACTCAGTCTGCTCCAGGGCAGAGGCTTCGAAGCCTTGGAAGGCTTGGCCACCATGAAGACAACGGTCTTCAGCCACGCTTCTCTGGAGCTGTCCCCGATGGAGCAGAGTGGGCCAAGGGCTTTTAAACCGAGTTTGTGGGTAGATGAAATGAGGCTTGCAGGTTGACAAATCCGGAGCCGGTAACGAGTCCAAGAGTTGGCACTTAGCTCAGGTCTCCGGCCCGGATTTAATTAGGCTAGTACTATCAGGGAGTACAGAGGCTTTAGAATCCCAGCCCTGAGGAACTCTAGATCTGGAGCACATGCCTGTTCTCCCTGAGGCAAGGAATGCTCCCTATCTCTGCCTCTCTGGACTGCTACAAAGCCTTGAGTGACACACTGTGCATGTGTAAAGTGCCCGGGACAGCAGTGGCACAGAAGAGGCACCAAAACCCAATGCTGGCTAGGATTACGGTATTCTTTTTTAATTCTTTTAGTGTTTGTTTATTTTTGAGAGACAGAGAGACAGAGAAGACAGAATGCGAGCTGGGGAGGGGCAGAGAGAGAGGGAGACACAGAATCTGAAACAGGCTTCAGGCTCTGAGCTGTCAGCACAGAGCCAGACGCAGGGCTCAAACACATGAACGGTGAGATCGTGACCTGAGCTGAAGTTGGACGCTTAAGCAACTGAGCCACCCAGGCACCCCTCTTTTTTTATTTTAAAGTTTATTTATTCATTTTGAGAGAGAGAGAGACAGAGAGAGAGAGAGAGAGAGAGAGAGAGAGAATCCCAAGTGGGCTCTGCACTGTCAGTGCAGAACCCCATGCAGGGCTCAATCTCACGAACTCTGAGATCATGACCTGGGCCTAAACCAAGAGTTGGGTGCTTAACTGACTGAGCCACCCAGGCGCCCCATTAACCGCTATATTTTCTTCTAAGGATTTATACTTTTCCCTCTTACATGTAGGTCTATGACACGTTTTGAGTTAATTTTTATATGCTGTGAGGAAGAAATCCAGCTTTATTCTTGTGCATTTAGTTGCCCGAGTACCATTGAATTGTTTCACATTCTTGTAAAAAATAGTGATGGTAAATGTAAGGATTTACTTCTGGAATCTCAATTCTATTCTGTTGACCTATGTATCTTATGTCTACACCACACTACCTTGATACTGAAGCTTTGTGTTAAGTTTTAGAATTGGGAAGTGTGAAGCCTTTACTTTTGTTTTACCTTTTCAAGGTGTTTTGGCTATTCTGGATGCTTTGCATTTCCATATGAATTTGAGGATCAGTTAGTTAATTTCTAAAAAAAAAATCAACTGGGATTTTGATAGGGATTGCATTGAAACTGTAGATTAATTTGTGGAGTATTGCCATATTAACATTCTATTATCTTCCAATCCATGAATATGGGATGTCCTACCATTTATTCAGGTCTTTTTAAATTTCTTTCAACAATATTTTATAGTTTTCAGTGTACAAGCTTATACTTATTTTATTAAATTCATTACTGAGTATTTTATTCTTTTTCATGCTTTTGTAAATGGAAATTGTTTTCTTAGTTTCATTTAAACATTCTTTATTGCTAGTGTGTAGAAATACAATTGAGCTTTAAAATATTGATCTTGTATTATGCAACCTTGCTGACCATGTTTATCAGCTTTTATAATTTTTCTGTGGATTCTTTATATAAATAAATAAATAAATAAATAAATAAATAAATAAATAGTGTGAACCAAAAGACACTCAACATCATAATCATTAAGGCAACGCAAATCGAGACCACAATGAGACATCGCCTTACATCCATTAGATAAAATGGCTACTATAAAAAAAAAATAGTGGCTCAGTCAGTTGGGGGTCCAACTCTTGATTTTGGCTCAGGTCATGATCTCACAGTTTGTGGGATCAAGCTCCATGTCCGGCTCTCCACTGACAGTGTGGGATTCTCTCTTTCCCTCTCTCTGCCCCTCCCCTGCCTGCACATGCACGTGCTCTCTCTGTCTCTAAAAATAACCAAACTAAAATCAGAAAAGAACAAGTGTTAGTAAGGATGTGGAAAAATTGGAACTTTTGCGTTCTGTTGGTGGGTTTACGTCTGGACTCTTGATTCTGATTCATTAGTCTACATGCTTAAAGGTGTCTATTTTTATACCAGCACCATACTGTTTTGATTTCTATAGTTTTATAATATAGTTTGAAATCAGGACATGTGATGCCTCTGGCTTTGTTCTTCTTTCTCAGATTTCTTGGGGTATTTGGGGTTTTAAAAATCCATTTCCATTTAATGTAATTGCTCAGGAGACAGGATTTATGTGTGCTAATTTCTTATTTAATTTCTCTATATTTTATGTCTTTGTTGTCCCTCTATTACTCCATTACTGCTTCTTTTTTTAAAAAACAGATATTTTATAAGTGTACCATTTTAATTCCCTTGTTTCCCTTGCCATATTTTTGGAATAATTTTCTTAGTGGTTTCCCTGGAGTTTATAAATACCATCTTAATAAATAATCTGGTTTACATGAGTAATAATTCACTTTCAACTGTACACAAATACTTTGCTCCAATAAAGCTGTGTTTGTTATCTCCTTCTTTGTACTTTTAGTGTACTTTTATGAAATTACCATTTCACGTGTCATAAGCCTATCAGCAGTTTTATCATTATTGCTTCATGCAACTGGCTTTTAAATCAGAAGAGAGAAAAGAGTTACAAATAAAAATTCATTTATACTGTCTCTCATATTCACCTATGTAACTAACTCACTAAAGCTCTTTATTTCTATATGTGGATTCAATTGCTGTCTAATGTCCTTTTATTTCAGATTGAAGGAATTCCTTTATTGCGTGTAAGTCAGGCTGATAGAAATCAATTCTCTCCATTTTTTGTTTATCTAGGCTGTCTTTTTTTTTTAAATTTTTAATGTTTTTTTTTTTAAATTTATTTTTGACAGAGAGAGGGAGAGAGAGAGAGCGAGAGTGCATGAGCGGGGGAGGGGCAGAGAGAGAGGGAGACACAGAATCTGAAGCAGGCTCCCAGCTCCGAGCTGTCAGCACAGAGCCCGACGTGGGGCTCGAACTCACAGACCGCGAAATCATGACCTGAGCTGAAGTTGGACGCTCAACGGATGGAGCCACCCAGGCACCCCGCGACACGTCTTAATTTCTCTCACTTTTGCAGTATACTTTTGCTATAGATTTCTCTGTTAATAGTTTTTTCTCCCCACCACTTTGAATATGTCATCTGTATTGACTTTTGAGTCATGTTTTTCATTATTTCTAAGGAGAAATCAGCTATTAACCTTATCCAGGATCCCTTTACTGTGACGAGTCATTCGAGATTCTCTCTTCATTTTTTCCTTTTGGCAGCGTGGCTATGATATTCTTAAGTGTGGATCTCTTCTGAGTTTATCCTGTGTGGAGTTCGTTAAGCTTCTTGGATGTGTAGATGGATATTTTTGTTTCTATTTGGGAAGTTTGGGGCCACTAGTTGCTCATATATTCCTTCTGCCTCTTTCTCTGTCTTCTCCCCTTTCTCAGGCCTTTGTTATGGGTATATCAGCACACTTGACAGTTTCCCGCAGATCTCTGAGACTCTGTTCATTTTTTTTTCATATTTTTAAATCTTCCTTAGACAGGATCATCTCAACAGACCTATCTTCAAGTTTGTTGATGCTTTCTTCTGCCAGCCCAAATCCACTATTGAACCTTTTCAGTGAATTTTTCATTTCAGTGATTGCAATTTACAGCTTCAGAATTTCTATTTGGTTCTTTTTTTTAATACTTTTTATCTATTAATATTCTCCATTTGGTGGTACATAATTCTTCTGCTTTCCTTTAATTCCTTAGAGTTGGTTCCCTTTAGTTCTTCAAACATAATTTATAATAGTCCACATAAAATCTTTGTCTAGTAAGCATCTGGGATTCCTCAGAGACAGTTTTCATTGTCTGCATTTCCCCCTTTTTCATTGCTGTACTTTCTTGTGTCTTTGTGTGTCTCATAATTTTCTGTTAAAAACTGGGCGTTTAAAATAATCTGATGTGGTGACTCTGGAAATTAGATCCCCACCCTCCTTTCCAAGATTTGTTGTTGCTCTTTGTTTGTTGAGGGGTTTTCCTGGACCAATTCTCCAAAGTGTATGCTCTTTGTCATGTGCAGCTACTGAATTCTGTCTTGGTTAGCTTCACGGTCAGCATGGACAGAGGTTTCCTTTAATGCCTTGACCCAACAGGTCCTCCATTCTGTGCCAAGGGGCTCTGTGTGTGTGTTGGAGCACAACTTCAGTACACCGCCAGGTTACAACTCTCCCTTGGCCTTTACTTCCTGCTTGAGCAGGGCCTCGAGGTCAGCCAGAAGGGAGAGATTGGGGCTCTCTCAGGTCTCTGGTGGACATGTACACAGCCCTGCACATGCAATTGCTTTCTGGATTCCCAAGAATATGCTGGAACCTTTCAAAGCCCCTTTCAGTGGCTCATCCCCTAGATTTTCATTCAAGTTTTTGTGTCAGTTTCTTGCTTGCTCCTACTGGTATTGCTACCTTAGGCAGCTGCAATGTTAAACAATTGCTGCTGAGTGTTTTCGGCAAGCACTCTGGGATACAGCTTTTCCCAGTGAGCTCGGCATAAGGTCAAATAAAGACAGGTCCTATGTATGGGCTTTTCCTGGAAGCTGACAGCTGGTGACAATTCTTTGGGAATAAGCATTTGGGGAGCCTCAAATTGTTTTGCTTCCTCCATGGCTGCTACTTTTCACAGGTACCATGGTTGTGAGATGGATGGTTTTTTTTTTTTTAATTTTTTTTTTAATGTTTATTTATTTTTGAGACAGAGAGAGAGCATGAACGGGGGAGGGTCAGAGAGAAAGGGAGACACAGAATCTGAAGCATGCTCCAGGCTCTGAGCTGTCAGCACAGAGCCTGACGCGGGGCTCGAACTCACGGACCATGAGATCATGACCTGAGCCAAAGTCGGACGCTTAGGGACTGAGCCACCCAGGCGCCCCGAGATTGATGGTTTTTAAGGCTACCATGGGGCTGGGAAATGGGCAAGTTAAAATGCTAAAACCTCCCTGTTCTTAGCAAGATATTTGTCTTGAATAAACATTTCTTGGGTTGTTACCAGATTTTAATTTCCAGAACTCTGAAAAGGTCCATTTTTCCCCTAGTATTCTTGCTGCAGATTTTCAGAAGTCCTTATTCTACCATTCCAGAAATGCCTCTTTTACTGAATTTTTAGAAAGGGTTTCTTGGGGTCAAGGTAGATTAAAAACCCTAATACTGACATGGCAAGGCAGACCTGTGTGATTGTAACAGAGCCAGTATGTGGCTATCTGTTAAAGTCCCAGTTCTTTTTTTTTTTTTTTTTTTAAGTTCTAGTTGTTAAATCACAGAAACTTCTGGAACTCTGAGACTTATTTGTCTCTACAGGTTTAGCACAGGCATCAGCCAAACCGATTAGATTGATTTGTCCTTGTCTCTTACTGCTTCCTAACCCTTTATTCTCCATTTGCCCACGAATCTCTCTTTCTCTTTTCCTCCTCCCTTTCCTCCCTTCTTCCTGTCAACAAGCATTTATTGACATCTCCTGAGTGCCTAGGGATTCAATCCTTGCTCTGAAGAGCCCATGCTTTGGTGGAGAAGGACAGGTGTGCAAAACAGACCACCACAACCAGGTACAGAAGTGCTGGGACCGGGGGAGGAATCTGGGGATGCGGAAGCCGGGGAGAGTGGATGATTTTGGGGAAAGGAGGGTCTGGACAGAAAAAGGATCCTGCCCAAGGTCCCTAGTTCCCCAGAGTGCAAGAGCAGTGCTGAGAAATGGGGGAGATGAGAAATCCATTCCATCACGACGGAAATGCATAAACACGGCAGGGCCCTGAAGGCATTTTCCAGGCAAAGGCTCCCACAGGCAGGGTCAGCTCTGTCTGCAGGTTTGTGGCCACAGCAGCAGCAGGAAGGCATCTCGGCCAGAATACTGGCCCACCAGACAAAAAGAGCCTTTCTCCCTGGGACACAGGAAAAGGCCTGGTTTGTACAAGGGAAGGCGCCACAGCCAGGATGTGCATGTGCGTGAAACTATCTGGAAATAAACAGGAGGTCCAGCCCAAGCTAATCCAAGAGGGACATCTGCTCTGTGCCACTCACACCATTCCCTGACAGGCAGGGGATCAGGACCCGTCATGGGAAAAGGCAGGGAAGGGAGGGGGTGTTGCCCCTCCCTTGCCCAGCAGCTGACCTTAGACAAGACACTTCTCCCCTTGGAGCCTCAGTTTCCTTATCTACAAAATGGGGATGATAACATATTCTTATCTTTTGCAGCGTTCTGTGAGGGTCACACGAGATGAAGGACTTGAAAGGACCCGGCACAGAGGCCAAGTAAATCCTGGTCTTTCTTTGACTTTTAGACTGTGTTAAACCCAAGTCATAATTCGAATGGATTTTTGGAGTAATATACTTCGTTCTCAAAAAAGTCACTATGTATTAAAGGGCATCAGAAGCCTACAATAAAATGCAACGAAACCTTTTAGATGGTAGAAAGGAGGACTGAGTGGTGAAGTGTGTTTTTGGAGAGCCGGTGGTGTGTGTGTGTGTGTGTGTGTGTGTGTGTTGGGGGAGTGATTACACACAAAACCAGTGAAGAAAAAAATAGTAAAGAAAAGTCGTGGCACTCTAACACAAAGCAGCCTTCAGCTCTGGAAGTCAAAGCAAGCAGAGAACCGTGAAGGGCATTTCCTAGTAATGAACTCTGGGGAGTTTATCTGGAAGTCCTTTCGGTAAGGAATTAGATAAGGCAAGCAGGCAGCAGTAGGAGAGGCGGGAAGCCCACGCCCAGCGCCAGGGAGAAGAGTCTGATTCAAGGAGAGAACTTCCCCATTTCCCCCTGGGGTGCAATCTGCTTGGTGGTGGGTCCCTCTGGCATCACCAGCACACTCTCCTGGTGAAGTTGCTTAGAGGCTAAGCATGTGCTCATTCACTCTGTGCATGTTCGTTCTGAAGCCTGCTGTGTGCCAGGCTCCGGACTGGGTGCTGAAGACTCAGGTGGGGGTTGGGGGGTGGGTAGAGCCCACAGCCAGCGGGGTTAGAGAAGGCTTTTTGGAGGAGATGCCTGAACTAGCTTTAAGGGCAAAGAGTAATGAACTTGGCCCAAGAGCCCAGGTAGAGGGGGAAGATTGACAGGGACTTGGCATGGGGGATGGGGAAAGGGAGGGAGGTCAGGGATGCTGTCCTGGAGTCTGCACAGGGAACTGGTGGCTGGAGTCTCCCCATGACGATGATGATGACAGGGAGCCAGAGGAGAGCAGGTGGGGGTTGCTGGGTTCATTGGGGCAAAGTCCAACCTCCGGGCTGGAGACGACTTGGGTGGAGGCGTCATCAGCGTCACAAGAGAGCTGGAGCCACAGGGGTGTCAGAAAGGACAGAAGAGCGTCTCTGGCAGGCTGGTTTGAGAAGTAAGGGTCCCAGAGAACAGGCAGAGAGGGAGGGTGGGAGATGAGGGAGAAAAGGCAGGCCAGAGCTCACCAAGAGACCTTGGATGATGGAAGGGGAGGTGGGGAGCTGGGTGGGGACAGGGTGTGGGGAAGCTTCTAGAAGCTTCACTGCCATGGGGGTGTGCAGGGTGAGTACATTTTGGGTGAAATGAAGGTGGCAGAAGCGTGTGGCAGGAAGGTGGAGGACGCCCCTCTTGGCACTCTGTCAGGCCTCGGGAGGGCAGGGGACACTCACAGGAGGGCTGTCGCATTGCGTGGAGAGACAGGGGTCTGGTGGAACTATCAGTGGCCCCCACAAAGGAAAGAGAGTGTTTCAGAGGCTGATCATGACATTCAGGGGATGGCCAAGGGCACAGAGGGACTGTCACTGGCATTGCAGATGCCAAGAAGCCAAGAAAGGAGGTACCTGACACTGTGGCTCTGGGGACAGTGGCCAGTTGGAAGGCAGAGGAAGACCTGGCCCCAGGGCCACGCGTCCTGTGTTATGGGGGTGGGGGGGGCGTGCAGGGACTGGCACCTCCAGCCAGGTCCCAGGTCTCGATGAGGGCAGACTTCCAGGCCCGGGTTTGGAAACTAAGCAAACGTGGGGACTCACCAGGGTCGCCTCTTCTTCCAGCCTTGCCGCGCCGTCCGGGGGGTCCTAGACAGGAAAATAAGGACAGACTGGTTGAGAAAGGAAGCCAGTGGGCTTGGGCGCAGCAACCCCCGCCTCCCCCCCGCCCTGGCGTCCCCGGGCCTGCCCACCGCCCTCACATCCATGGTTCACTTAGTCTCTCACAAGTCATTCCCCACCTGAAGAGACTGACTACCCAGAGACTCAGGAGGCAGAAGAGTCTGGAGCTGAGAAACCTGGTCTAGGAGAAGAATAAAGCCGGAACTGAGAGTCCCCTTGCCAAAGGCCTGACAAGTGCTTTTTAATATTCCCTAACATAAAACATCGGAGACAACACATCCCATAGAGACACTATCATGGCTTCCAAATGCCGAAACTTGGTAACATCAGGCGCCGTCCTGTCCACTGACTCACTGTTCTTACTTCACTGGCTAGAGCCTTCGGCACCTCCCTCCCCCACGGACCCGGGGGAGCTGCTCATGAATTTCTCCTAATTGATCGCAGGTAATGGCCACACCAATGTGCAATGTCCTCCATCTATAGTTTTTTTTTTTTTTAAGTTTATTTATTTATTCATTTATTTTGAGAGACAGAGCATGAGCTGGGGAGGGGGAGATAAGAGAGGGAGAGAGAGAATCCCAAGCAGGCCCCCAACCTTCAGCGAGGAGCCCAGTGAGGGGCTCGAATTCACAAACCACGAGATCATGACCTGAGCCTGAACCAAGAGTCGGATGCTCAACCAGCTGAGCCACCCAGGCACCCCCTCCATCTACAGGTTTTTAAGCCTTTCTGAATTTGTGACTCAGACCACCCTGGCCTCCGCCTTCTCCCTGCTCTGCCCACGTGGGTCCCCCCCACTCAGCAACCACAACGCTGAAGGAGGGGAATGCTGACCAGCCAGCCCCTCTGCCCCAGGTCAGGGGTCCGTTTTCTCAGGTGCTGGGGGAAAAGGTATGCAGAAGTGAAGTCATGTGTACTAGACTTCCATTTGAGATGGCATGTGATACTTCTCCTTCCACGGTGCCCACCCACTGCATGGCGGCCTGGTGGGACATGGATAGGGTAGATCCGCAGATCCACAGGCTATGCCTGTATTACAAGGAACTGCCCCTTCCTATAAAAGTCGACCTTGAACTCCCTCCAAAATCCCTCAGCACAACCACAGAGGAGAGACTGAGGCTGGCCACAAATCAGGTCTGAGGCAGGATGGTTTACTAAGAAATTCATGTGTATGAACTTTCCTTCCTTTCTCCTGTTGTCAAGCGTGCAGTCATGGGGCACCCTGGCCCAGGGATCGGGACTGGGCATAAAAGCAGAAGCAGCCCCAGGTCAGTGGCACTTCTAGACTTTTGTTGAGGCACAGTCCTGGATGAAGAGGAGGGAGCATCTTTACGGAAAAGAGAGAGAGAAGAGAGAGACTCCGCTGGATGTGGAAGATGCCCCTCAGTGCTATGTTGACTCTAAAACCTTTGCAGGCCTGGGGGTGGGTGAGGATGGATTTCTTTATTTCTTTTTTTTTTTTTTAATGTTTATTTATTTTTGACAGAGAGAGTGCAAGTGGGGGAGGGGAAGAGAGACAGGGAGACACAGAATCTGAAGCAGGCTCTGGGCTCTGAGCTATCAGTACAGAGCCCATTGCAGGGCTCGAACCCATGAACCACGAGATAATGACCTGAGCCAAAGTGGGTCGCTTAACCGACTGAGGCACCCAGGCGCCCTGCTTTTTTTTTTTTTTTAATGTTTATTTATTTTTGAGAGACAGAGAGATAGGGCATGAGTGGGGGAAGGGCAGAGAGAGAGGGAGACACAGAATCCAAAGCAGGCTCCGGGCTCTGAGCTATCAGTACAGAGCCCGTTGGGGGCTCAAACCCATGAACCACAAGATCATGACTTGAGCCGAAGTCGGGCACTTAACCGACTGAGCCGCCAAGGCGCCCCGAGGATGGATTTCTTGCCAGTCTCATGGATGGGTGTTTGAAGTCAGCATGGTTAAGCATAACTTATTAAAGATGAGAAATGTGCTATTTCTTGCACTCTTGAGTTTGCCATTCAAACAAATTTTCATCGTGTTCAAAGACACAACATAAAATGTACCATCTTAGCCATTTTTAAGTGTCCAGTAGAGAAGTGTTAACAACACACACATAGTGCAATGGAGCTCTAGGACTTTGTCATCTTGCAGGATTTGAAACTCTATCTATGGAACAACTCCCCTTTCCCTATTCTCCAGCCCCGGGCAAATTCTGCGTTGTTTCTAAGAGTTTGCTTGTTCTAGGTGTCTCATAGAATGCAATCATACAGTATTTGTCTTTTTGTGACTGGCTTGTTTTACTTAATGTAATGTCCTCAGAGTTCATCCATGTGGTAGCAGGTGACAATTTCTTTCTTTTTTTTTTTTAAGGTGAATAAATATTCCACTGTAAGCATACACCGCTTTTTAAAGTTTTATTTATTAATTTTGAATAAGAGAGAGAGAGAGAAAGCACAAGTAGAGGAGGAACAGAGAGAGAAGGAGAGAGAATCTCAAGCAGGCTGTGCACTATCATCACAGAGCCCAAAGTGGGGCTCAAACTCACGAACTGTGAGACGAAATCAAGAATCGGATGCTTTAAAAAAAAGAAAAAAGAATCGGACACTTAACCGACTGAGCCCCCTGGGCACCCCCATACACCACATTTTCTTGATCCATTCACCTCATCTGGTGATGGACACTTGGGTTGCTTCTACCTCTTGACCATTGTGAACAGCACTGCAATGAACATGCGTGTGCAACCATCTCTTCAAGATCCGGGTGTCAATGCTTTTGGCTATATACTTGCAAGCAGAGTTGCTGGGTCATACAGTAATTCCATTTTTAATTTTTTGAGGCACCTCCATCCTGTCTTCTATGCTGACAATACCATTTTATGTTCCCACCAACAGTGCACAAAGGCTTCAATTTCTCTACGGGCTCGCTGACCCTTGTTATTTTGTTTTGTCTTGTTTTGTTTTGCTTTTTGGTAGTGGCCACTCTAATGAGTATGATGTGATATCTCATTGTGGTTTTAATTTGCATTTCCTTAATAATTAGTGATGTCGAGCATCTCTTCATATACCTGTTGGCTATTTGTATGTGTATGTCTTCTTTGGAGAAATGTCTATTCAAGCAAGCCCTTTACCCATTTTGTTTTAATTTTTTTTAATGTTTGTTTATTTTTTTTTTTTTAAGAAAGAGAGAGACAGAGAGTGAGAGGGGAAGAGAGAGAGACACACACAGAATCCAAAGCAGGCTCCAGGCTCTGAGCTGCCAGCACAGAGCCCTACGCGGGGCTTGAACCCAAGAACTGTGAGATCATGACCTGAGCCGAAGTCAGACACTCAACTGACTGAGCCACCCAGGCGCCCGCCCTTTGCTCATTTTTTAGTTGGATTTTTGTGGTCATTGTTGAGTGGCAGGAGTTCCCATCTTCTGGATATTAACCCCTTATCAGGCACGTGGTATGCAAACATCATCTCCCATTCTGCAAGTTGCCTTTGTGCTGTTGATTTTTCCCTCTGCTGGGCTGGAGTTTTTAAGTTTGATGTAGCTCAGTTTGTCTATCTTTGCTTTTGTTGCCTTTTTAACCTTTTGAGTTAATTTTTATCTATGGTGTGAGGTAAGGGCCCTGGTGCTTCATTCTTTTGCCTGTGGATATTCAGTTTCCCAACACCATTTGTTGAAGAGACTGTCTTTTCCCCACTGTATAGCCTTGGCATCTTTGCTGAAGATATTTTGTCCATATAAAGGATGCACCCCTGAGTTTTGAGAGCAGAAGCTCATGCCAGTTACATGGCCCTTGATTTTCCTTGATACTGGACACAGCCCTTGAGTTTTGTACTGGAGTCGCCCAAGGGCCATGTCGACTAGGTAAGGCACTCTGATAACAGAGTAGTGAGGGATTTGCAGTTCACGGAGCACCTCCATGTCCATGACCTCAGATGGGACCTGTGATGCCCATGTTGTCCGGTCACCTGCCAACCTGACATCTCCCCGTTGACATCTCAGGTCCACTGAGGCCAAAACATACATCCCGGTCTCCTCCCCAGCTCCTGTATGGGGCTGACTGGGCCTGGGAACCTTGTACAGCTGGCCTGGTGTTAGGCCTTCTCTCCTCTCAGGGCACATCTGTTTTCAGGGAAAGTGAGTGTGGGAACAGGAACCCCCACTGGCACACACAGCATCACGCTCCTCTGCTTGTAGGAGGGAAAAGGCCCACGTTCACTCGCAAGGCCCAGTGCCCTGGCTTCTGGCTTCCGGGCTTTCACCAGGTTACAGAGGCTCATGCTTGGCTCTGCCTCAGGCTGAGCTCTTGAGGGACATGGCAAAAAAGGGGCCCGTGAGTGGAAGAGTGAGCCAGGCTCTTCCTGGGCCTGAGAGCTAAAGCACACCATGGCTTCCTGCTGGTCACTACTGGGTCCGAATGTAAAAGTCTCATCTTGCATAACTCAAGCCAGATGAAGACATTTGCCTTCGCCGAGGCGGCTGAACTAATGGATTTGTCTGGTGGTTCTCCCAGGTGGCACGGTTAGGCAGAAGGCTTGATGAAGAGGGGGGCTAAGCAGGCGAGTGGCTGCCCAGGCAGAGTGGGACGCCCACCTCCCAGAGGCTATGGACAAGTTCCCAGCGGGCCTGGAGTGGGGCAGGGCCTGGGTATTGCTGGGCACCCTGGGCCTGTGGGGCTGCAGGCTTCACAGGACTCCCAAATGAAAGGGTCTCGGTAGAGAAAGAGAAGGAGCCTGATGCTTTTGAACCCACTCTGAGGCCAGCCCAAACCAGATACTGGAGTCTTCTGTGTGAGCAACTCACAGATTGACAACTGGTCAACCCTTTGTGCAAACAAACAAAGGAGGGCCCTGGCCCGGTGGTTTGCCCCAGAGCTTTCTCCTCATTGTTTTTCTTCTTTTCTTTCCTTTCTGGAGTGGGGGAAAACCTCTCCCATGGCTAGCACAGATTCAGACATCCAGGTTGCCCTGGGAAGCATCTGGAAGCATGTTTTGAGTGGCCTGCCTACATACAGATGGGGAAACTGAGGCTTTCCGGGGGAAGACAGGTCTTGCCCAAGGATGATGCTCTTGGGAAAATGGTTTCCAGCTGGAAAATCCATCCATGATGAAGACCAGCTTCTGCTGTTTTCCCCACCTCTGTGCGGAACCCATACACTGCTGGGTCGGGATTTGGCAGCTGTGGGGACCCCAGTGTTTAACCGTGAATGCTGCCATGGTGGCACCTTGGAGGTGTCCTTCCAGAGGCTGTGTGCCACAGACACCAGCAAGGCAGTGGCTGCCTAGGAGGGGAAAAGACATGACTCATGAGTGATATGTAAGCTGTTTACCTGGAGGAGTTACTCAACCTCTCTGAGCCCTAGGTTCCCAACCCACGAGGGTGAAATTTTAGGGGTGATGGAATTATAGCTGCCTTGCAGAACTGTTAAACAGAAGAGCTGTCAGCAGACACACCAGCTTGGGGGGCACAAATGAGGTGCCTATTTGGGATCCCAGTAAGTAACTGGCTGGAGGGGGGCCTTTGGGCCTTCAGAACACGGGGTCCTGATGTAAACGGGCTCTCATGTGTCCACCAGGGTGGGTAAAGCTTGAGACACAGTGGCTCTACTTCAGGGACTTCATGGGCAGGGCTTTGTCTGGGGATTTTCCATGTCCCTCCTCGCGGTCTAAGGAGCTAGGGATCAGGATGCAGGGGTCAAATGGTTTGGGAATGGGGTTCCTGAAAGAAATCCTCGGTTTTCAGGCCAAGCCCCGGCTCCAGATTGCTGTGGAATGACCTGTGACCACCAACTGCACATGAAGTAACCAGGGAGAACGATGGTTTTCTCGAGCACTGTTCGAAGCCAGACAAAATGGAATTATTTCTAACTCATAAAAATCTGGAGAACTCATGCCACCGACCAGCTCCAAAGGGGGGGCCCAAACCCCAGCAGGCTTCCCTTGGAGGTGTCAAGCCCAAGGATGTAGCTCTCAAAGCGGTGGTCTCCTCAAGCCTCGATGGCACTAACTGCCCCAGGACCCCTCCTCCAGCAATGTCTGCCTTACTGCGGCCCTGGGGCTGCCCGCCCAGCCAGGCCATGTACGGGCCAGCCTGCCCAGGCGCGTGTTCTGTGGGCCACTCAGCCCTCAGCCCTTCCCATGCTCCTCCCTCCTGCCAGCCCCTAAGGCCAGGTGGCTTTTTGTGTAATTCATCTTATTGAATCTACATACAGTTCTAGAAAACGCTTTCATCCCTTCCCACACCGTTTTCCCTAAAGACTAGGGAAAATGAGGCTCAGAGATGTCAAGAAATGCTGCCAGAGGCAACAGAAAATGTGGAAGCAACCCAAATGTCCACGGATGGGTGAACGGATGAAGAAAATGTGATGTATGCACACAACAGAATATTATTCAGCCTTAAAAAGGAGAGCATTCTGACATGTGCCACAATATGGGTGAACTTTGAGGACATCACGTCAGGTGAAATCAGCCCATCACAAAAGGACAAATACTATTATGACTGCCCTCATACGAGGTACCTGGAGTTGTCAAATTCATAGAGACAAAAAGAAGGGTGGTTGGCAGGGACTGGGTGGGGGGGCATGGGGACTTAGTGTTTAATGGGGACAGGGTTTCCTGTCAGGATGATGAAAAAGTTCTGGAAACAGATAGTAGTGATGGTTGAACAACATCGTGAATATACTTCATGCCACTGGCTTATAGCACTTAAAAACACAGTCAAAATGGGGCACCTGGGTGGCTCAGTCAGTTAAGCATCTGACTCGATTTCAGCTCAGGTCATGATCTCGCAGTTCATGAGTTCAAGCCCCACGTCGGGCTCTGTGCTGACAACATGGAGCCTGCTTGGGATTCTGTCTCTCTCTCTCTCTGCCCCTCCCCTGCTTGCTCTCTATCTCTCTGTCAAAATAAATAAACAGACATTTAAAAAAACCAGTTAAAATGGTAAATTTTATGTTGTGTGTATTTTACCAAACCTAAAAAAGGAACTGTTCCCAGGGTTCTCAGCTCCCAAGGACCAGAGCATGACGAAGAACTCAGGGGGGCCTCACAGAGACCACAGAAATGTTGTTGGCAGCGTGGCTAATGACTGAAGCTGCATGTCTACCGAGAGGCTGGCACTGTGTAGTCACAGGGGACGGTGGCATCCCCAAGGTCACACATTGAGGAGATGGCAGAATAGGAATCTGAACCCAGGTCTCTGTGACTCCAGTGCATTGTCCTCTGAACTCTTCGGTCGTTGTGACCAAGGCCAAGTTCTTACCATCATCCCAGGATGTGGCCATAGCCTCATGGGCATCGGAGGCCCCTTTATCTGACCTTCTTCCCAGAACTCTAGGACGGGCCTGGGGATCCAGGGATGTGAATGCCCCAGACCTTCAGTCTGGAGGTCCTTGCGGTTGTCTGAGGCCCCACGGCCATCACTGGGGTGCGCGTTGAGCAGAGAAGGCAGGGGAGGTCCCTGGATTTGAGCGTCTAACATCAGATCACCAAAACACGTCCCCAGATAATTTTGTTTTATAAGTTTCAGGCCAACCTCGGAGTTGAAAACTCTTGCCCGGGGGAGGGTAGCATTCTCCCTGCTCATTTCCTGCTTGGGCTAATGAAGCCCTCTGTCCCTTGCAGGAGTGGGGGCAGGTGTGTCCTGTGGCCACCTGGCAGGTTGCTTGAGCTTGGCCAGTACCGAGGGCCATGCTGTACTCTGGGAATTAAAATCACAGCTTCTTGCTCAGCACATACAGCTCATTCCAAAAGGGGTTTATTGTCCCCGCAGGCTCCACCATCCACCACGCTACTGGGAGCCCTGCTGCTTTTTGGAAGGTCCTGAAGCAGTTTGGAAGACCAATGCCACAGGCTGCTGGGCTGGTAGGGCAAATGTTTGCTTGGAACCAGGGTTGTGTCCAGGCTGGTGGCGGACTCCCACAGCCCCAGGGACCAGACCTGGCAAGCCCACTTAGATATCATGCCATTTACCGACTGAACGAACAGGGTCCATCGCAGGGGGTGGGGGGCAGGCTGGTGGTGCCCTGCACATTCACAAAGGGCCTCAAATGTGGACACTGTTATTCTCTCCAAAGGAGCGGATAGTCCTGGATGGCTCCAGCGGCCCCCAACAGTGTTTAATAAAAACAAGTTAGGTGGTACCATTTACTGAGTGCTTTACGGTTGGTACTAATCTTGGTTCACAGTATGAACCGAGCTATTCTTCATATCGAACCTATGAGGAAAACTACCATTATCATCTCTGCTTTATAGATGGAGACACTGAGGTACAGAGAGATGAAGTGACCCTCCGAGTCATACAGCCAGTAGTAGGTGGGGCCATGCAATGTAGGCCCTGGGACCGCGCGTCCAAACCCTGCTGCCTGCCTCCCGCACAAGAAGATGCTGTTGAAGGTGAGGGGTTCTAATAGTCCATGAGGTCTAGTACGACTTCTTTTTTTTTTTACATTTATTTATTTTTTTGAGAGACATAGAGAAAGCACAAGCTGGGGAGGGGCAGAGAGAGAAGGAGACACAGAATCCAAAGCAGGCTCCAGGCTCCGAGCACAGAGCCCGAGGCGGGGCTCCCACTCACAAGCCGTGAGATCATGACCTGAGCCGAAGTCGGATGCTCAACCGACTCAGCCACCCAGGTGCCCCTGTCTAGTACCACCTCTTGGGGTTTGTTATTATTATTATTATGTGTGTGTGTGTGTGTATATATATATATATATATATATATATATATAATGTTTATTTATTTTTGAGAGAGAGAGAGCAAGCAGGGGTGGGACAGACAGAGAGAGGACACAGAGGATTCAAAGTGGGCTCTGTGCTGACCACAGAGGGCCCAATGGGGGGCTCAAACTCAAGAACTGGGAGATCATGACCTGAGCCAAAGTCGGATCCTCAACCCACTGAGCCTCCAGGCAATCCTGTTATTAGTATATTTTTATTTTTTTTGACGTTTATTTATTTTTGAGAGACAGAGAGAGACAGAGCATGAGTGGGAAGAGGAGGGGAAGAGAGAGGGAGACACAGAATCCGAAGCAGGCTCCAGGCTCCGAGCTGTCAGCACTTAGCTCGAGGCAGGGCTTGAACCCATGAACCGCGAGATCATGACCTCAGCTGAGGAAGCCGGACACTTAACCGACTGAGCCACCCAGGCACCCCTGTGATATTTTAAAAAATACTGGGAACCACACAAAATGGAAAGGGCCTGGGGATGGCTCTCAGAGGCCTGTGAATTAAATACTGAATTAAAAGGCCACATGCTACCACCAGCACTGGAGGCCTGGAATGACTCGGGCCCAATTTTGGCATGCTCTCCTCACGCCATCTGAAGTGCCTGCCCTTTCCAGGCTGGTTCCTCTTCTTGGGTCAGGAGAGGCTTTACTAAAGCATTTAAAACAGGATCAAGGAGTTCAGACCTATTACTCATGCGGGTGGCACACCAAACCCAAGAACCATCTCCCATGGGTCCTGGTGGGAAGGGCTCAGGCAAGGTGGGGGGAGGGGGCAGACCTGCTGACACTTGCTGACCCATGCAGGCCACATGCTGGGAACTTATGCCATCTCTCTTGCTCTCTCTTTTTACTTTAAAGAGAGAAAAAGAGAGCGAGAGTACGACGGCATGTGCGCACTTGAGCGTATAAGCAAGTGGGGAGGGGCAAAGGGAGCGAGAATCCCAAGCAGGTTCCACGCTCAGCGCAGAGCCTCACGAGGGACTCAGATACCACCACCCTGGGATCATGACCTGAACTGAAATCAAGAGTTGGACGTTTGAGCGACTGAGCCACCCAGGCGCCCAGCTTCTGCTCTCTCTTTAAGCCTGATCATAACTCAGAGATGTGGATATGATCGGCCCTGATTACAGAAAAGGAAATTGAGGCCCAAAAGGAGGTGACCTGTCCAAGTCACAGAGTTACTCAGGGGCCAAGAGGTGGGCTCAGGTCTGCCAGGGCTCTTGTTGGTACCAAGGCTGCCCTGCTAAGTGCCTTACTTTTGGGGAAATGGGCTGTGGTTTAGGCACCAGACCTAAAAATATGGAATGTCTCATCCAGACACAAGAGTGAGAAGGACTTAGAAAGGAGAACACGGGTGGATGGTGTTCAGTGACAGGGCTCATGGAAGGGCTTCTGGTCGACGATGTGTGGGGCTGCCAGGGTCCTGTGTCTTAGTGCAGAGACTTTAGGGGACTTCTTGAAGGATCCTTCTGAGTGACGGATGTAAGGTACATGGGTACCCCATGTTGGGGCCACCCGGTCACAGGCCATTTCTTGGGCTTAGCAGAGTGCCCTCCCCACTGCCCTTGACTCAGGCTACGGAAGGGACTAAGCAAATTCACACGAAGAATGAGGGTCTGGGAGATACCCTGGCACTCCTCTCCCATGGGGCTCAAAGCATCTCTGAAGGGTAAAGAGGCCCTGACCAGCCAGCTGGCCTGGACTGGAAGAAGTGTGTAGGGAGGGACTCTCTACCCCTGCCCGGGCTCTCAAAAGGTGGAGGTTGGGAGGTTAACCTGAATATGGAAAGAGCTGGTGCCCAGGCAAAGAAAGATATTGGATACCAAGAAATTGCGGCTGCCCAGGCGGGGAGTACATCCGGAGCACCAGCTGTGGGTCACTGGTGTTAGGTACAAAAGCTTGGGGTCACTCTCCGGGGCTCGGACAGACCCAGATCTGTGCTGGTGCAAATCAGCTTCTCCCCAGAGCCTATCATCTCCTGAGATCCTGTTTCCTGTTGGAAAACAGGCTCCAGAGAGACGCACAGAAACCAGCACACCCCAAATATACCAAATTCCTCAACTCCCCATTCACCCCAAAGCCTTAATCACTGACATATGGGCCAATGTGTATCCTTTCGAACTTAACGAAGGCCAGGATTTATTGCTTGCAGAGAATGAAAAGCTTTTTATTTTTTATTTTTTACTTTATTTTATTTTGAACTTAAAAGCCATTCATGAGAGCTTTGATTTTCATGAGAACGCCTCATAACCTGCAGGTTAACAGCCCCGCCCTGCCCCAAGCAGAAGGTCCTAGAAAAGGGCAGGTGAGGCCGGGCAGCTGGAGGTCTTTGGAACGTGGCCAACATGGTGTGGCCATGGACTTAGGGAATGACACTCAGGAAAAAAGGTGGCCACTTAGCCCGAGCCACCTGCTTCAAGGTGATCTGACCCCGTGGGCCCTGGACCTTGGACTCTAGGCTCCTTGGGACAGGAAAACAAAGCTTCCTGGAGGGAAGGCCATGCCAGCCGCCAGCAGGGCCTAGGGTGTTTTAACTTATGCATCTAGTAAATATGGGGAGCCGGTGGGTGCTAGGGTGACCAACCATTGCAGTGTGCCCAGGACTTTTCTAGGACTTTTAGGCAAATTGGGATAGGTGGTCACTCCGGCGGGCAGCCGGTGAGGAAGGAGGCTCTCAGCACTGCCTATGTACTGCCTGCTCCCCCTCACTCCCCACCCTCTGCCACAAGGCCTTCCTTCTGCTTCTTGAATTCTGCCCGGACTACTCTTACCTCAGGACCTTTGCACGTACATCTCTACACGGCTGACTCTTCACTGTGCCTTCCCTGGTGACTGTCTGAAGTGGCCTGACCCTAGGCACTCTCTATGATATTTTCCTGTTTTTATTTTCTTCCAGCCACTTCTCTCTATCTTATTGATTTTATTTGCCTTTTAGGATTTATGGTTTCTGTCTCCCCAGTAGAATGTCAGTTCCCTGAGGACTATTGGTTCATGAATGGGGCCTGACACACGGGCTGGTGCTGAACAAATGGTCAGGCCATGAATGAACTCTGTTCTCGTTGTGGGAGAGCCCTGAGGTCCTGGGACCCTGAAGACAGACAGCAGGAAGGACACAGAGCCCTTTTGAGTCCAGGAGAAGGAGGAGGGATATAAACTCCGAGGCACCTGCTGGCTGATGGGTGTGCAACCAGACCTCATGTAATTCTCACAGTGGACCCACGGGGGCAGGGACACTAGTGCCCCTTGTTACAGAGCAAGGGAGGGACAAGGGCTACCCAAAGTCAATAGGCCCCACAGCCTGGGCCCACCGACAGGACTCAAGTGTGAAGAACCTGCTGCAGCTTCACAGACCACTCGCTGCAGAGGAGCCTAGAGCCAGTGTGGGAAGATTTGAGGGGCCCCGAGGGGCTGCTCCCAGCACTATTGACTCACACTCTCAAGGGGCCTCGAGTAATTCACCATTTGTTTTTCTTGACCCCCAGGGCCAGGGCTGAGGCCCACACTCGCGCTGGAGAGTTTCAGCTGTCAAGAGCCGGGTCTGATTTCCCAGGCTCTCATTTGCTGAGTCTGCCTGGCTCAGAGGGGACTCCACTCGCTTCCCTGCCACCCAGTCAGCGGCTCCCTGCCCTTGGATGTTGTTGGGCCCTTACGGAGGGCCTGGGACCTGCTCTCCCTCCACACTCAGACAATCGGGTGCCAGCAGACCCTTCTACTTCAGCACTTGTTCTTCCTCCTGACCCTGGGGCGCTCAGTAACACTGGGCCCGGCCATGTTTAGGGCAGCGTTATTGTCTGACCAGCTTTACTGAGATAGAATTCACACACCACACAACTCACCCTTTCAATCTATTACACTATAAACATTTTTATTCTCTCCTTTTTCTAATGTTTATTTACTTATTTTTGAGAGAAAGAGAGGGTGAGCCAGGGAGGGGCAGAGAGAGAGGTGGGGAGAGAATCCCAACCAGGTTCCATGCTTCCAGCTCAGCACTTGACATGGGGCTCGATCCCACAAATCGTGACATCGTGACCTGAGCTGAAATCAAGAGTCAGAGGCTTAACTGACTGAGCCCCTGAGGCGCCCCTCATTTTTATTATTTCTGAAAAATAATAAGTGGTAAGTTTATTTCTTAAAAATTGTGGTCACCGAAAAGTGACTATCTTCACCATTGTTGAGATACAGTTGAGCAGCATTAAGCATGTTCACGCTGTTGTGCAACAATCACCCCCATCCGTCTCCAGAACTCTCTTGTCTTGCAAAACTGAAACTCTGTCCCCATTAAACACCAACTTCCCATCCCCGATCCTGCCAGCTCCTGGCCACCACCTCTCCCCTTTCTGTCTCTATGGATTTGCCTGCTCTAGATATGTCATATGAATGGGATCGCACAGTATCTGTCCTTTCATGACCAGCTTGTTTCACTCAGTCTGAGGCCCGCAAGGGTCAGCATCTTCTTCCTTTTTGGGGCACGTGGGTGGCTCAGTCGGTTAAGTGTGCGACTCTTGATTCCAGCTCAGGTCATGATCTCAAGGTTGTGAGACTGAGCCCCCAGTCAGGGTGGTTCTCTCCCAAATGCCAGAACATCATCGAGGCGTGGTCAGCCGCATAGAGCACCTGGTGGGATTTCATACCTAGAGGCAGTGCTCAGGAAGTGTGGGCAGGTGCATCCACTCACGTTCCTGGGGTCTGCCGGGTAGATGATGATGCTCTTCTCTGAGACAGGGAATTCAGAGGGAGAAAGGAACTGGGGACAGTGATTAGGCTGTTCAGTTACTTTCCACCAGCACTGGTGAGGGACTTCTGTCTCAGCTCAGAATAGCCTGTGGCTGGAGCATGAACTTTGGCAGCAGACCACCCTGGGCCAAATCCTGGCCTTGTCACTTGACGCTGTGTGACCCCAAGCCAGTGACTTGCTCTCTCTGAGTCCATTTTCCTCCTCGATAGGATGAGATAGACGGTGGCTGTGGAGAGTACATTAGGATTGAATGACAGAGCTCAGAACAGCACCTGCCATACAGTAAACACTTACTAATCCTAACAGTAGTAGGAGCAGAAATAATCTCTGGTGGTTTATGAGTTTTGTAAACTCACAATTGGCCTCCAGCCTCCATCCCCTGAGCACACAGAAGACAACATAGCACCATAGAAAGTACCTGAGGCTTGTAATATTTTGTAGGAAACAAAGAGATGTTTAAAGAGAGAGAAGAGGGGCGCCTGGGTGGCTCAGTCGGTTAACCATCCGACTTCGGCTCAGGTCATGATCTCGTGGTTCGTGCGTTCAAGCCCCGCGTCGGGCTCTGTGCTGACAGCTCAGAGCCTGGAGCCTGCTTTGGATTCTGTGTCTCCCTCTCTGCTCCTCCCTCCCTCACGTTCGCTCTCTCTCTCAAAAAAAAAAAAAAAAAAAAAAACCATAAAAAAATTAAAGAGAGAGAGAATAAATCAATTGGTTTTCCAGTGTGTTTGCTGGACCAGCAAATTATACTTATAAAAAATGCAAATTCTTGGGTCACTCCAGCTCCACTGAATCTGAAACTGGAGTGGGGCTGAGCCCCCAGCCACCTGAGCACTTTCAAAAGTAACCCCAGCACGCCCCCTCCGCCACACCGCCTCCACCGCCAGCAGTAACTGACCCAGGAGCTGCCTGAGTCTGGGGACACCCAGGCGTCTCTGGCCAGAAAATAGCATGTGAATAGATGGGAGAAGCCCCAAGCAGAACCCATTTCTTTTTCTTTAAAAAAAAAAAAAAAAAAGGAAAGAAAAGAAAAGAAAAAAAAGCAAGTGTTTTGGAATTGGACACAGCTGGCTTTGAATCCCAGTTCTGCCATACACCAGCTGTGTGACTTGGGACAAGTTCCTTTTCTCTAAGCGTCTTTTAGTTCCTCTGCAGGGTAAAATAACTCCCACCTTCTTGGCTGGGATGTGGGCACACTGCCTTGTACATGGCAGGTCCACAGGCAGGAGCCCCCTTCCCTGCTCCCCATGGCATCACAGCACCCCTCCAGAGCTCTGGGAACAGTCCAAGTAGCACTGACGTCTCCCCATTACAGAAGCCTGATGGAGAACTGTGCTCCACTAAGATCCTGAGCCCCGGGGTCCACTAAGATCCTGAGCCCCACCTCCTAACACCATCACATCGGGGGTAAGGACTTTAATATCTGAGTTCAGGGGGGACAAACGTTCAGGTTATAACAATGGTGCAACACGGATGAACCTTGAAGACATTATGCTAGGTAAAATCAGCCAGACACAAAAGGAGAAATCCTGTGTGATTCTATATCAGTGAAATAGCTAGATGTCTAGAACAGACAAATTCATAGACAGGAAATAGATTAGAGATTACAAGGGGTTGGGGGAAGGGGGAATGGGGAGTTAGTGCTTAATAGGTACAGAGTTTCTTTTGGGGCCAGTGATAAAGATTCAGAACAAGACAGTGGTGATGGTTGCACATTATAAATGTGCCAAATGGCCACTGAACTGTAGTACATTGAAGAGTGGTTTAAAAGGCACATTTTATGTGTAATTTACTAGCATTTAAAAAAGTAATATAGTAACAAAATGTGGTATATACATACCATAGAATACTGTATACTATTCAGCCTTAAAAAAGGAGAACCTTTTTTTTAAATGTCTATTTATTTATTTTGGAGAGAGAGTGCACAAGTGGGTAAGGGGCAGGGAGAGACAGAGAGAGAGAAAATCCCAAGCAGACTCCATGCTTTTAGCACAGAGCCTGACTCAGGGCTTGAACCCACAAACCATGAGATCATGACCTGAGCTGAAATCAAGAGTCAGACGCTCAACTGACTGAGCCACCCAGGCGCCCCTGTCTTACTGGAAGCCTCACAATGAGGCTTGCCACAATGTGGCAAGACACTATTACCCCCATGTCATTGCTATGGATCTGCAACATCAAGAAGTTAAGTTACAGGCCTCAAATCACAGTCAGGAAGAGAAAGAACCAGAGTCGCCCTCACTCTGTCCCTGCGGGGTCCCTACAAGCATCTCTTCATGGATCGATGGTCACAGCCTCCTCCGTGGCTCTCCTATCTCCTGTCATTCTCTACCCAGCAGTCAGGTCCTTCAGAACCACAAATCTGATCCCACCACTTCCCTTTAAAGCCATCCATGGGCTCCCCACTGTCGTGGAGATACACAGTCTGAGCTCCTCAGCCTTTCCGGCTGAGCCAGGTGCCCCCTTCTGGCCTGCTCTGCCCACCCCCCACTGAGTTGTCCTCCATACATCTCTCCTGGCCCACCTTTTGCTAGAACCCCTGGCCCAGAACATGCACCAGCCCCTGAGCTGTGTTGCTCATGTCTCCAAATGTCCTTTCTCCCATTTCTTGCCAGGAAAACTCCTATTCATCCTTCAAGACCTAGACAAGTCATGGACTGTCTTCAGGGAAGACTTCCTCACTGCCCACTCTTGGGCCCAGGGATAGTCACTTGCTACAGTACCTGTTAGGGCACTGGGATGGAGCTGTCTGCCCATCTGTCCAGTCTGCCTTGGTCCTCTAAGAGCGGGGTCTCAGGCCCAGGCCAAATCCAGCTAAACTGGACCAAGGTGGATGGTCGCCAGTGGCCCTGTAAAGTCCAGGGCGTCCACCAGTGGCTTGCATCTGGGTCTGATCTCTGGTGGGCACTGGAAAAGAAGATGCGCTCTTTTCTCCTTTATTGTTAAGCACTTGTGACCGTCCCCCTCTGCCCCCTGGGGTGGGAAACCGCCAGTTTATGAACCCAGGGCAAGGTCTTTCTAGCCTGGGCTGCTGGAAACCACTTGGGGCAGATAGAGTCCGGGTACACTGCTCTTAACTGCTCTCCGGGGACAGCCCTGAGCCCCCAGATAATTAGCCACATGTGTGTGGGAGACAGGCCTGTTTTTTTTCCCAAGGATTTATGAGACGAGGGAGTGTTCTCATTGACCTCCATTTCAGGAAAGGCCTCTTTCTGGAACACTTGCCGAATATATTCCATCAACAGTAAAGCACATATGCTCACAGTAAGCCTGCTTGACATCGTCATACCCAGCATATGTTTCCTGTCTCCTGCGCATTTTAGCAACTCGCTCTGGGGGCTGCGTGTGTTTCTGAGGGTCCCCAAACAAAGCTGCGAAGGAAGCACTTATAATTTACCCTTCATGAAAGCCATCACTGCTCTTTCCAAACATACTTAGAAGTGGGTTCAAAGTTTATTTAGAGAAAAAAAAATTTTTTTTTAATAGACAGAAGGAGAGTGTTTGTGAATTCTTTCTCCCAAGCCCTCCCCCTTGGGACCCTGGGAACAACTCCTCAGCTCACAGACACAGACACGGAGACCGTGAACGTGTGGCCATGGGGTCCTCTGTCCGCTCAGGTGGTTCTCGAATTCATCTTCTGTTTACTCACTTGTTATGCTTTTTCCACCTCCATCCCACTGCTTTTCTTTTCCTTCTACTCAGGCACTGTTACCTCATCATAATTCATTCATCCATTTAGCCCTCCGTGGAAAAATGGCTCAATACATAGTATTGGGTAAATGAGCGGTGTTACTTATTCAGGCAATCAAATATCCACCTGGATATTTGTTCACCTGTCCGTCCATTGAATTATCCATCTTCATTCATCCATCCTTTCGCTCATTTTTCTGTCCCACATTAACCCACTCTGTGCCAGGCACCTGGGATGGTCACAAGGAGCTGGGAGGTGACAGGCAAGCAGCCAATCACAACGCAGCATGGGGAGTGAGGTCAGGGAGATGGGCAGGTGCAGTGGGGGCCCTGG
This sequence comes from Panthera tigris, assembly GCF_018350195.1. Classification (NCBI taxonomy): domain Eukaryota; kingdom Metazoa; phylum Chordata; class Mammalia; order Carnivora; family Felidae; genus Panthera; species Panthera tigris. The sequence goes on along the minus strand of NC_056660.1, from coordinate 91,562,812 downwards.
GGAAAGGTCCAGGATGCCTGGGATCGGTGCCGGTACAGAAGGGAAGGCAGAGCCATGCACAGGTGGAAAACTTGCCCCGCTTCCCTGTCTCCCAGAACCCACGGGACAGCAGCATGGAGTCCTGGCCACACCACGCCATGGCCTGAAACTCCACCTGTGCCTTATAGACGTGTTATGTCAGAAACAACCCTCTTGACTGGGCCTGTTCAAATCTGTCTCTGTCTTAGTGTATTTATTTTGAGAGAGAGAGAGAGAGAGAGAGAGCACACAAGAGCGAGGGAGGGGCAGAGACAGAGGGAGAGAGAGAAATCCTAAGCAGGCTCCGCAGTGCAGAGCCCGAGGCGGGGCTCGAACTCATGAATTGTGACATTATGGCCTGAGCCAAAATCAAGAGTCAGATGCTCAACTGGCTGAGCCACCCAGGTTCCCCTGTCTCTCTCTTATTGATCCTTACAGTAATCCTGTACCTCCACCCTGGAGGAACCTGGGGCTTGGGAGAGGGGAGGGGCAGACAGGATGTGACAGAGCCCACCTGTCACAATTGGAGGACTAGTGGTCAGTCTAGGTAGCTCACTGCAGCCACTGGTCAGTAGGTGGCCCTCAGGACAGCTCCAGCCACTGGCTTATCTGCTCCTCTGAAGGCTTCCAGGGTGCTTGGGACTTGGGCTTGATTGCTTGGGGTCGGGGTTCTCCCTGCACCCCATAGGTCCCAGAGCTAATGGGACATCCCTGGCAGATAAACTGTGATCCCTCTCCAGGAAGCCTAGGCCTAAAAGTCCCCCAACCTCCCCAACCCCTGGCCCAAACCCTGCTATGTCACTGCCTCTCTTCTCCTGGCCTTGGGCCAAGGGGCTAAGGAAGAAAGCCTCACTTGCAGAGCACGGACCACGCAGGCCAAATTCCAGGCTCTGGTCAGGCCCTGGGCTCTGGGTCCTGCAGAGAGCGTGGCCATGGTCCCAGAGAGAGCATTCTGGGAGCTAGCTTGCCCAACACTGCCCCACCTGGGCAAGAATGGCAGGCAGTCCCTCTGCAGGGCCTCAGAAAGAAAGAAGTTATATTCAAGTCTGCTCAGAGGTCTTTAATGTTATGTGGTACATTAATGATCGTGTGGCTCAATTAATTTATTAAAAAAACAACAACAGAAAAGTACCATTTGGTGAAGACACACAGCCTAAACCAACCCTCATGGATGTTAGTTCTAGATGCTTAAAGAGGGAACTAACCTGAGGGACCTGTTAAATAAATAAGAATAAATAAGAACAAATAAAAGAATAAAAAAGAAATAAAATAAAATAAAAAAGAATAAAAGAAAAAAAAGAATAAATAAATATAAATAAATAAGAATAAAAGGAGCCTGCCTGATAGTTAAAGATGGGAGATGGGGTGTATCATACATTTGGCTCTACTATGTCCAGAAACCTGGGCTCCAACGGCAGAGAAGTCAGGAAAGGAAACACAGTAGGAAAGCAGTAATGTTTAGGAAGCTGGGAAGGAGCCAATGAAGGGTTATTGCCTGTGCAGAAGTGGGACAGCCAAAACTTGAAGCCGGCAAACACTCAAGAGTAACCAACCCACAATGCAAACACCCAAAGCACTCAGGACCTGGCAGCACCAGTTACCTGGTGAGCTGGAATCTAGACCAGGGATCTCCAATTATAGTCCAAGGTCCAAATCTGGCCCACCATTGATTTGTATAAATAAAGTTTTATTAGGGCACAGCCATGTCCACTTATTTATGGGCAGTCTGTAGCTGCTTTTGTGCTATAATGGCAGAGTTCAGTAGTTTCAACGGAGATGGTATTGGCCCAGATACCGGATGGTATCTGGACAGGTGTCCTTCTTCAAGCTGGGTAGAACCCTGGTGTGTGTGGAGGGGGGGGTGGTGGTAATTTTCTGGAGACAGGAAAATAGTGTCTTGCATATAGGATGCCAGGCAAAATTGAGGGAGGAATACTATTAACTGAAAGTTGACACATGGAATGCGGAGGACCCCACACCTCTCCTTCCTCAGTAGGGCTCCAGGACACGGGCTACCAGGCCCTTGATTCCAGGCAGAAGATGAGAAGGCTCTTCCTAGGGGTTCTGATGAGCCTAGGAGAAAGATCCAGCCAGCTCACACCCCTGTGAAGCCACGGTTGACCAGCCCCTTCTGTGCCCATGGAGTTGCCAGTGGGCTTTTTAGGTTTCCACTATGAAAAATGAGCCAAAGGTGCTGGACATTTGAGACAGCCTCTTAATGAAAGACCGAGGCCAAAACAAGTGGAGAAAAGCAACTCAGAGGATACAGATTTTCAAAAACACAACACTTAACAACAACAATATGTTTGGAGAAATGGCTGATATATCCATGAAACAAGATCAGAATGCTATTAAAAAGAAATATGCATACAGAGAAAGAGAGATACCATATGTTTTCACTCTTATATGGATCCTGAGAAACTTAACAGAAACCCATGGGGGAGGGGAAGGAAAAAAAAAAAGAGGTTAGAGTGGGAGAGAGCCAAAGCATAAGAGACTCTTAAAAAGTGAGAACAAACTGAGGGTTGATGGGGGGTGGGAGGGAGGGGAGGGTGGGTGATGGGTATTGAGGAGGGCACCTTTTGGGATGAGCACTGGGTGTTATATGGAAACCAATTTGACAATAAATTTCATATATTGAAAAAAAAAAGAAATATGCAGAGAACATTGGCACAAAATGTGTTGCAAATAGAAATCATGGTAGTAAAGTGTGTTGCAAATCAAAATTATGGTAGCAAAGATTTAAATTTCATTTGAAGTACAGTTGCAAGAATAAGTCTAAGAAAGTTGCAAGAATAAGTCTCCAAGAAAGCAAAACAATAGGCCAAACGGATGCAGAAAATAAGACAGAAGAGATAAGGAAATCAGCACAGGAAATCAGGAGCAGCCTAGGTACTGTCCTTTCTGCCAATAACAAAAACTTCAGAAAGAGAGAAAAGAGAACTCTGGAGGGGGAAATCATTCAAGACATAATTCAAGAAATTTTTGCCTGAGAATGCAGCTCAGTGAAAGAAAATAGACCTTGCTAACAGACCAGGCACTCCATCTTGAAATTTCAGAACACTGGGGTAAAGGAGATGATCCTGAAAACCTCCTGCGAGAAAGTAGCAGATTTCATGCAAAACAACAGAAAAAGGGAGGGCTCTGGACTTCTAATAGATAATGACTAAAATGGAAAAATCAAGGAGTGCCTGGGTGGCTCAGTCGGTTAAGAGTCCGACCCTTGATCTTGGCTCAGGTCATGATCTCGTGGTTTGTGAGTTTGGGCCCCACATCAGGGCCCTGCGATGACAGTGCAGAGCCTGCTTGAGATTCTGTCTCTCCTTCTCTCTGCCCCTCCCCCACTCATTCTCTCTCCAGTCTCTCACATAAACTTTAAAAAATATATAAAAATCAAGAAGTCACAGGATATTCATGTTATTCAGAGGAAGGTGATAATTTCCAACGGAACCCCACTATTTGCCAGGGACTGGGGAGAGAACAGGAGTAAGCTAGGCACAGCCCCCACCATCATTACAGACTAGTTGGGGGAGACAGGTGTTGGCTCAAGGGTGTTACCAAATTACAGACTGGTAAGCGCTATGAAGGAAACATACAGGAGGGACCTCCTACAGTATGTCGTAGGTGAACACAGTCTGGCCTCTGCAGGCTCCAGGTTTCCCTGAGAAACTTTTGCTTCAGATGAGGCCAGGCAGCCCCTTGGAGCTGACTGGGCAAAGAGAGGAAGGCGTCCCAGGCAGGAAGGACAGCAGGCACAAAGGCCCTGCCATGACAGGTAGCAGGGCCTCCACCTTGCACTCCCATCGGGTCCCCCTAGAACTGATGGCTGGGCCTCACCCCCCACAGAGTTTCTGGTTTCAGTAAGTCTCAGGGTGGGTCTTCAATTTGTAATTCGAACAATTCCCGGATGATGTTGACGCTGCTGGCCCAGAACCAGTTTGAGAAGCATTGACCTAAAGTCCGTGGAGCCCAGTCCTAAAGAATTTGTGTTTTATCCTTCAGGCCAGCGCTTCTCAAACAGGAGGCTTGTTGAGAGAGCAGATTTCCAGGTCACCCCCAGAGATTCTGATTCCCAGTCCTGGCAACGTGTACTGACTTGGATACCCGTGGTCCCAGGGGTGGGCGGGGGCCACTCGAGGGGTGGGAGCCAGGGGACTGGGCGGGCACCTGTTGCAGCCATGTGTGAGAGTGACGATGGGGCCTCACAACTCAGGCAAGGGACTAGAGGCGGAGAGGGCATTCAGACGGCAGGACTGAGGACTGATGGCTTCAGGACGATAAAACAGAAGGGTGGGGGCACCTGGGTGGCTCAGTCAGCTGAGTGTCGGCTCAGGTCATGATCTCACACTTCGTTGAGTTCGAGCCCCGAATTGGGCTTGCTGATGTCAGTGTGTAGAGCCTGCTTCAGATCCTCTGTCTCCCTCTCTCTCTTCCCCTCCCCCGCTTGCATGCACACTCTCTCAAAAATAAATACACATTAAAAAAACCCAAAAAAAACCCCGAAGGGTGTGCAGGAAAACACAGCTAGCCTGGGGTGGGGGGTTGGCTCTGGTCTTGGGGGTCTGGGATCTGATCTCCGGCTCCCCAGACAACAAGTGCTGTCAGTTCCAATGCTTCAAAGCCTCTTCGTCAGGCAGAAAGCCCTTCTCCAGGTGGCTAATTTCAAGTTGCAAGTGTCAGCTGGATTTTTCTGCTCACGGCACCCCCACCAAACCTGTTCACCAGTTCACTGCCAAACTGATTTCCAAATTTTATCAAATTTATTCCCAGGTGAAAACAGCCGTATCTGATTTCTTGACTGTGGACGACACAGTCAGGATGGAAATCTGCTGTGTCCGACTTTAGAATCCACCAGAGTCAGCTTCCATTTCTAAGACAACTGGACAGGGGTGCCTGGGTGGCTCAGTCAGTTAAGCGTCCGACTTCAGCTCAGGTCATGGTCTCTCGGTTTGTGGGTTTGAGCCCCATGTCGGGCTCTGTGCTGACAGCTCAGAGCCTGGAGCCTGCTTGGATTTCTTTCTCTTCTTCTCTCTCTGTACCTCCCCCCTCACACATTCTCTCTCAAAAATAAACATTAAAAAAAAAAAAAAGACAACTGGACAAAGCCTCAGTTCTGACTGGGTCCCCTCAGATGGTGTGGGCTGGCCCCCGAGCCCCACCTGCTGCCCTGTCTCCCCAGGAGAAGGGCCCAGAGACTTTTGCTTTCCTGTTATTTTCAGATCCCACTACCTTCTCTCCCCCGAAAACTATGAAGTACTGACCCCCACACGCACTGTATCTCTGTGGGCTTTGGCTTTCTTGGGTTTGTCCTGTCCCCAGTTCTCACTGTCTGTTCATTCAGGGCATGTCCTTCTCCTGGTCAAGCCATCGAAAGCCTTCCTCTGCATTCAGGTAAAGATCCACCACCTCCCCTTGGCCCACAACACACTCTGCCCCTGGGCTACACCTGCGACTTCATTTCAAATCCCCCAGCCCCGGTTTAACCGCACAGACCTTCCTTCCGCTCTTCCCGTGTCCCCACCCCCATTCCTGCTTCAGAGGAGGGGTCCTCGGTCTGGGAAGCCCAGCCACCTCCCTGTGGCTGGCTCCTTCTGTCACCCGGGTCTTAGCTCAAATGTCACCTCCTCAGAGTGGCGCTCTCTAATGGCCCTGGCTCATCAGCTCCCCACTGTCTTTCCCACCTCATGTGTCACCTGCCCACTGTATGTCTTCATGCTGTGAGAATATAAGCTCCTTGACAGGACAGATCTCGTCTGTTTTATTTCCTAGTGCTTGGCGCTCAGAAGTACTTGTTGAGCGAACGAAATGAGAAAACAAAGACCCAACTGGGGCAATGACTTGCCCCAAATCACACGCTGTCACGGTGTGTTGCCTGTGGTTCCCCTCCCATCACCAGGGCATTGGTGAGGGCAGCTTGGGGAGGCTCTGTGTGGCCAAAGGAACCTTCTGGAAGGCAGAATTGCTGCTTCTGGGTTTCTCTTGCTGCAGAGCCTGCAGACCAGGCAACAAAGTGCAGGGTCCCAAGTAGAGGCTGTGAAGCCAAGTAGACCTGGGCTGAATCCCCGCTTCGCCCTGGGTAGGTCACCTAATCTCCCCAAGGCTCGGTTTCCAAGTCTGCAAACCCAGGATCTCTTGGCATCTACCTTCTCGAGTTGTGAGGCTTACATAAGAGCCACCACCGGGGCACTGATCACAGGCCTGTCACTTGGTAAATGTTGCAATAAAAATGAAAGAGGCCACTCTGCCCGCCAGGGGCCGAGGCTCGGAACTCACAATCCAGCCTGAGTCCTGTGTTCTGATGAGGGGTGCTGGCTGTGTGCCCCTAGGGTTCCGCAAACGGCCCCCGGGGGAAATCAGTGGCTTGGAGATGGTGCCCCATTGGGCGGGGTCCTTAGGCGGGTGGGGCTCTGGGGGCAGACAGGGCCGCCATCAGGAGGGTGCGGCAGGCACAAATGCCACAAGGCACAGGGGTTTGGACACAGACACTTGGCTTCTTGATTTCCGGCAGAGCTGGGACATCTGCGTGGTTTTTCATCTTTTAATCCCAGCTGTTATCAGTTGCTGGGAAATAGCCGAGCCCAGTCTCCATCCAAGCTGGCAGAACCTTCCTCTAAATTCCACAAAGAGAACAAAGAGTTCCCAAAGAGTGACAGCTGCCCAGGCTGGCAGCCCGGGGAGGGGGGCCAGGCCAGGAGGAAGGCACGTGCAAGCCGGGCGAAGATGCTTGGCCAGGAGGGTGGGCACAGCTGCCAGGAAGCTGCCCGCTGGCCTGCCAGGGACCACCCTGGGCTCTGGGCATCTGAGGGCATCTTTTCTCTGAGCAGTGCCTTTGTTATCTGGGAACTCTGGAGCCTCCTGTAGTGTGAGGTTCCTGGGCCGAGACCACTCCAGGCAAGGTGGGTGGTGGTTTGGCGGGGTCTCGGCTGGGTGACCGCCCCCCCCTTCCCTGGAGCGGTCGGGGGTCATTTGTGGCCGTCCCAAACCTTTCGGTCACCCTGTTCACTTCTGGACGCCTCCCCATGGCACAACCTTGCAACACTGGTTACAAACCTCCCCGCTTTGTTGGGGTGAGTGGTGGGTGTCATTTACAGCCCACTTGTCAGTCAGTCACATCTGAGCTGAGCTAGGGGGGCACAGAGGCAGGGCTCAGGGCTTCCGCTGTGCAGGGAGAGGCAGAGCGATTCTGAGCCAGCAGCCGTGAGGAAGCTTCCTGATCTCGTGGGAGTGTTCTTGGCAGGCTGGTTCAGAGGTGGCTCTGGGAGCCATTCAGGGAAACTCCTGTCTTCCTTCATATCCCTTAATGAAGCTTTTATTCTTTTCTTTTCTTCTTAAACTGGCTTAAACTGGATTCTGTTGTCTGCAACTATGAATCCTGACAAAGTCCTTCCAATGACTCCCTGGCAGTTTTCTTTCTTCCTTCCTTTCTTCCTTTCTAATACATTATTTTTTAACGTTTATTTATTTTTGAGAGAGGGAGCGCGCATGAGCAAGCACGAGTGGGGGAGGGGCAGAGAGAGAGGGAGACACAGAATCCGAAGCAGAGGCTCCAGGCTCTGAAATGTCAGCACAGAGCCCGACGTGGGGCTCGAACCCACAAACTGAGAGATCATGACCTGAGCCGAAGTCAGAAGCTTAACTGACTGAGCCACCCAGGTGCCCCTCTTTCTTTCTTTATTAAACTTTTTTTTTTTCAATGTTTATTTATTTTTGAAGGAGAGACAGAGCATGAGTGGGGGAGGGGCAGAGAGAGAGGGAGACATAGAATCTGAAGCAGGTTCCAGACTCTGAGTTGTCAGCACAGGTGCCCCTAAACTTTTCTTTTTTAATGTTTATTTATTCTTAAGAGAGAGACAGAGCACAAGTAGGGGAGGGGCAGAGAGAGAGAGAGGGAGACAATTCGAAGCAGGCACCAGGCTCCAAGCTGTCAGCATAGAGCCTGACGCAGGGCTCAAACTCACAAACCTCGAGATCGTGACCTGAGCCAGTCAGACACTTAACCGACTGAGCAACCCAGGCACTCCCCTGGCAGTTTCTTTTTTTTTTTTTTTTTTTTAATTTATTTTTGGGACAGAGAGAGACAGAGCATGAACGGGGGAGGGGCAGAGAGAGAGGGAGACACAGAATCGGAAACAGGCTCCAGGCTCCGAGCCATCAGCCCAGAGCCTGACGCGGGGCTCGAACTCACAGACCGCGAGATCGTGACCTGGCTGAAGTCGGACGCTTAACCGACTGCGCCACCCAGGCGCCCCTCCCCTGGCAGTTTCAAACCCTACTGCCTAAAGGGATAAGTGGGTGGATAAGTGGGTCACATAGATAAAGGGAACAGACCCATTAGCAAAGACTTGCGAGGCAGCCTTTTGGTCTGTATTTGATACAGAAATCCAATTCAGAGAAGCCCTTCTTTACTAGGAGAAAGGGAAATGGAAGTCCCAGAGTAAATGGTGACTGATACACAATTTTAGGGCCCGGGAGACAATAAGGAATAGTGGAGATTGTGATGCCCTGGAGACAGTATCGAATATCTAAAGGGGGCAGCTCTTCTGTAGTTACAATGAACCGTTTCCAGATCCTTCCATTTTCCAACAGAAGCCAGAAACCAGGATTTAACGTGAAATGTCCCATATTTTAAATTGTTAAGTCACATTTAAAATACATTGCAGGCCAAAAAAAAAAAAAAAAAAAAATCCCCCAAAAGAACAACCAAAAAACCCCAGAAGCTCACCACCTTGGAGTCTGGGTTTGCCCTGGGGCTGCCCCTTTGTGACTACAGCCTTGTGGGATCAAGTTCCAGCTCTTTTTGATGGCATTTAAAGTCCTTGGTATGAATCCAGCCGGGTTTCCTTCCTCCCCTCCCCCATCCCTGCAAGCACAGACCCTTTGCCCTTTATCCAGGCTGCTTTCCTGTCCAGCTACACCCTTTCCCTCTTTAGTCTCCAGCCTGGTGAATGCCTATGCATCCTCTAAGACCACCCTGATGACCAAGTCCTTGGTGAAATGCACCCCAATCTCCTGGATCCGAGGCATACAGTCTTGGGGCTCCCACAGTCCCCTCTATGTCCTTTCCTCTTGGTGCTTCTAACCAGCAGGCCCTCTGTCCTCAACCCAGGTCCCGGAGGATGTCCTTCTTTATGGAAATCCTGGACAGTGGGCTGTTTCAGGGGGTCTCGGCATCTGTTCCAGCGGAGTGAGGTGTGAGGGGTGAGTTTAGGGAACCCAGCATGGGGAAAGCACTCCGGCTTCTTCCTGCCTTGGTGATAGGGGGATCCCCAAACCTGGCTGGGGGCTGTGAGGGTAACCATGGGGCAGCTGGACTCCCCAGTGAATGAACCCCTGGCCAGCCCTCTGGTGCTTGAAGACATCTGCACACCTCTGGGGAGAGATCTTCCCCTTCTCCCTGGGGGAGTAGCTGGGCAGGTGTGTGGTCTTGTCCCCATCCTCCACCCCATTCCCTGGGGGAGAGTTTGAGGCCCCCCAGGCTGCAGGCGCAGCCCGGCTACCCCCAGCCCTTCCCTGCCTCCATTTTTAACTGCAGAATCACCTTTCTCCTGTTCTCCTGGGATGGGCGGTGACGCACGTCAGTCCCCCCCGCAACTATAACCCAGCTCACTTCACATCTGTGAAGCTCTGCATGTGCCCGACACCGTGCTGGGTGCCCAAATCTCCAGGGAGCCTCACGATGTCTCTCTTAAGCTGGTGTTAATGCCTGCGTTAGGAGAAACCAAGGCTCAGAGAGGTGGAAGTAGACTGCCCAAGGCATGGATCTGAACCAAGACCATAACCCCGCTGCCAGTCCTGCCTTCCCTCCAAAAGCAAGGACTCCCTACTGCAGGAAGGGAGCCAGCAGGAGGCACTGGCCAACCTCTCCCCATCTCACGCTCCTCAACTGAGCTTAGGGGAACGCATCCCAGTTAGCAGTTCACAGGGGACCAGAGTGCTTACCACTTGCACATTTGAGAGCCTCCAGCTGGGAGCATTACCCAAGCACTCCCTTGGTTTGCTTTTCCTAAGCTGTGCTTTTTTTTTTTTTTTTAAAGTAGTTTTCATGCTCAGCGTAGAACCCAATGCAGGGTTTGAACTCCCAATCCGTCCCCACATGTCATGTCTGGATCAGCCTGGGGAAGTTCCTAATTTTCTTCAAGGCAAGAGGAGCACCCCCCCCATAGTTCGAGATACACCCTGCCCCCCAAATAAGGCAAGGGAGCCTGGCCCGTGGGAAGGCCCGGAGTTAAACCCAAAACTTGTTCATGGCTAAAGGCAGAACAGTCAGACGGGAAGGTCAGCTTTCTGCTTCCCTGAGGGCCAGCTGGTGTAGGCCAACCAAGAGGGACTTTCAGAAGCAAAACGTTTTCTAATGAAATGACAGGTGCGATTTCACAGGAATCCCACATTTTGATGCTTCTGAGACCTTTGGATGAAAGTGATGTGTTCATAATTATTTTGGAGTAGACAACATATTTTCCAAATCAAAACTGTGTATGGGGTGGGGGTGCCTGGGTGGCTCAGTCGGTTAAGTGTCTCACTCTTGGTTTCGGCTCAGGCCATGATCTCATGGTCATGGGATCGAGCTCCACTTGGGACTGTGTATTGACACCACGGAGCCTGCTTGGGATTCTTCTCTCTCTCTCTCTCTCTCTCTCTCTCCCCCCTCCTGCTCCTTGTACCCTCTATCCTCCCCCCCACCCCTGCCCGCCCTTCTCTCTCAAAAAGTGATGGAAGGCAGGTGACCAGGAAATTCAAGGGGCACAGCAGTTTCCATCCAGTGTCATCATGGGAAGAACATTCCTTCTCAGCAGGTATAAGGAAAAAAGAAGACAAAAATAAGGATGTCAACTGCTTAGACCACAGGACTCTCACCATGAACTTATTCTATGAACCTGGACACACACACACAGGTTATTCCCTCATGAACCTCTGAGGGCAAATGGTCTGGTTTACACTTAATATCTGGAGACTCTCATGCTAGAATTTGCCAACCCTCCCAGCCCTATATGAAACTTCAGCATCTTCCCAGGGAGGAGAAAAGAGCTCAAAAAGGAGTTTCTGCCCAGCCTGTTGTCAGTGTAGACTGACAAATCCAGGGGAAGGGTCTTCCAGAAGCCCAGGGGACTTGGAACTACCACTGGACACTGCAATAAGTTGCCAATTTATTGCAAAGTGACAGTTCACTCATTACATTCAAGCTATAATTAATCGACTGTGTTTGCAAAGAATTCCAAATGATCCATGGTATGTCAATAACTGCTCTGTCACCAGCTTTCTAGGTGGCTGTATTCGCCAGCTGATTGTAAGCTTTTTCTTGCCCTGTATGAGCTGGTAAGCTAACAGGGAAAACAAGCCCTTTGTTTTTTTGTTTTTGTTTTTAAAATCTTTTATTTATTTATTTTTATTGAAAACATTTTTTTTTTTTTTTTAGCGTTTATTTTTGAGACAGAGAGAGACACAGCATGAACAGGGGAGGGTCAGAGAGAGAGGGAGACACAGAATCTGAAACAGGCTCCAGGCTCTGAGCTGTCAGCACAGAGCCTGACACGGGGCTCAAACTTATGGACCGTGAGATCATGACCTGAGCTGAAGTCGGACGCTTAACCGACTGAGCCACCCAGGCACCCCATTATTTTTAAAATCTTTTAAATGTTTATTTATTTTTGAGAGAGAGACATACATAGAATGTGAGCAGGGTAGGGTAGAGAGAGACACACACACAGAATCCCAAGCAGGCTTCAGGCTCTGAGCTGTCAGCACAGAGCCTGACGCGGGGCCTGAACTCACAAACCACGAGATCATGACCTGAGCCGAAGTCAGATGCTTAACTGACTGAGACATCCAGGTGCCCCTATTTATTTATTTATTTATTTATTTATTTATTTATTTATTTATTTATTTAAGAGAGAGAGAGAGAAGGAGAGAGAGTGGGAGGGAGAGAGAGAGAGAGAGAGAGACAGAGACAGAGAGAGAGAGGGAGAGAGAGAATCTCAAGCAGGCTCTGTGCTTAGCCCAGGGCCCGATGCAGGGTTCAATCCCACGACCCTGGGATCATGACCTGAGCTAAAATCAAGAGTTGGATGCTCAACGGGCTGAGCCACCCAGGCGCCCCTCTGGGTGGCTTATAAAGAACAGAAATTTTATTTCTCACATTTCTGGAAGCTGGGAAGTCCAAGATCAGCAGATTGGGTGTCCAGTGAGAGCCCGCCTCCTGGTTCATATAAATGGCTGTATTCTTCTCGTGTCCCCACATGGCAGAAAGGGCAAGGGAGTTCTAAGGTCTCTTTTATGAGGGCACTCACCTCATTCATGAAGCTCCACTCTCTCTTTTTTTTTTAAGTCTATTTATTTATTTTGAGAGAGAGAGCGGGGAGGGGAGGAGCAGAAAGAGAGGGAGAGAGAGAATCCCAAGCAGGCTCTGCACTGACAGCACGGAGCTGAACGCGGGGCTCGAACCCGTGAACCATAAGACTATGACCTGTGAGGCTCCATCCTCTTGACTCAGTCACCTCCCCAAAGACCACCTCCTAAAACCATCACATCGAGGGTCAGGATTTCAACATACGAATTTGTAGGCTGGCACACACACCAGGTAGTCAGTAAAATCTAAGTGAATCCAACCATTCCTCAAAAAGTAAAACAGAATGGTGCCTTGCTCCGTTGGCTCAGGTCACGGTCTCGCTGTTCATGAGTTCGAGCCCAGCACTGGGTTCTGTGCTGACAGCTCAGAGCCTGGAGCCTGCTTCAGAATCTGTGTCTCCCTCTCTCTCTCTGCACCTCCCCTGCTCACACTCTGTCTCTCTCTCAAAAATAAATGTAACATTAAAAAAACAACAACAACCAAGTAAAACACAGAGCTACCCTAAAAGCCAGCAATTCCACTCCTAGGCATAAACCCCAAATAACTGAAAACAAGTGTTGAAACATCTGGGTGTACGTACATCATTGTTCAAAGCAGCAATATCCCCAACAGCCACGAGGTGGAAACAACCCAAATGTCCATCAACATATGAATGGATAGAATGCACCACAGCCATAGGACGGGATATTATTCGGCTATAAAAAGTAACGAAGTACCGATACTATGATGTGGATGAACCTTGAGAACATGATGCTTAGTGAAAGAAGCCAGACACAAAGAGCCACATATTATATGACACCATCGGTATGAAATGCCTGGAAGAGGCAAATCTACAAGTCTACAGAGACAGAAAGTACATGAGTGGTTGCAAGGGAGCGGGGGTGGGTAGGGAGTGACTGGTAATGGGTATGGGGTTTCCCTTTGGGGCGCTGACAATGTTTTTTGAAGTAGGTAGGGGTGGCGGGTGCACAACACCGTGACTGTATTAAATTATCACTGAGTTGTTCACATAACCGGGTTTATTTTGTATTTATGTGCATTTCGCTTCCATAATTAAAGCGAGAGGCCCCGGCTCACGGTTCCTCTTGCTTCTGGAAGGGCAGCCTGTCTCATCTCTGACTTAATGATGGTTTTAAAAATAAACAAAATTTAGGGGTGCACAATTTAAGTGGCTTATCAGTTGAGCGTCCGACTTCGGCTCAGGTCATGATCTCACGGTTTGTGAGTTTGAGCCCGTGTTGGGCTCTGTGCTGACAGCTCAGGGCCTGGAGCCTGCTTTGGATTCTGTCTCCCTCTCTCTTTGTCCGTCCCCCACTCACACTCTTCTCTCTCAAAAATAAACAATCAGTAAAAAATAATAATAAACAAAATTTAGGGGTGCCTGGGTGGCTCAGTCGGTTAAGCATCTGACACTTGGTTTCAGCTCAGGTCACGATCTCACGGTTTGTGGGATCGAGCTCCACGTCGGGCTCCGCACGGACAGTGTGGAACCTGCTTGGGATTCTTTCTCTGCCTCTCTCTCTCTTTTTCTCTCTCAAAATAAGTAAAAAAACTTAAAAAAAAAGTGTTAAAAAAATTTAAAGGGAGGTGGGGGGAAGCTGGCTAAGGCAAGTGGGTAGAAGGGAAAAAGAGAGCGCAAAGCCAAAGAAAGTGCAGCTTTTGTGCAGCTGGTGTTCCAAGCCTTCCGTTTTACGGAGGCATGGTTTTCATTCCCGAAGAATAAAAATACTTCTCAGGCAAGAGCCAGCGGCTCAGAGAGGCAGAAACGGGAATCATGCGGATCTCTCCCCTCTGTCTGTGGCTCACTGGCAGAATTCAGTTGGAGGGAGCGGGCCTTCTCAGAGGGGCCTGAGCGTGGAAATGGGGGTGGGTGGGGATCACACGTATCCTGTGCTATCCCTCCCGTGCTGCCAGCCCCCAAGAAGAAGCGGACAGTCCCTCCCAAGTTTGTGCAAAAGCCCTGCTGGCTTTTTGCCCTGGAGGCAGGCTCTCATGGCAAAGTCCAGACATTGCCTCTCCCTCATTTTAACATTAGTGCCATACATGGAGTAAATTCAAACACATGAGACCCTTTCACGAGTTGGGCTGGCTGCCAGGCTCCTGGAGATCCAGAGTGGGAAGAAGCTGGGGGCAGGGGGTGAATCCTTCCATATCCACAGTCCCCTGCCCTAGGGGTACGTAGGCTCTACAGGGATGGGGGAGGCTTTGCAGGGGCTCCCCTGGCACCCACAGATTGGAGGCTCCTTCTCTGTCCAAACTGGGGCCCCTCTACTGACTTTCTTCCTCTGAGTACAAAAGCATTATTCACTGTCCATCATCACTTAAAAAAATTTTTTTTAATGTTTACTTATTTTTGAGAGAGAGAGAGAGAGAGCAGGGGAGGGGCAGAGAGAGAGAGGGAGACACAGAATCGGAAGCAGCTCCAGGCTCTGAGCTGTCAGCACAGAGACCGACATGGGGCTCGAGCCCACCAATGGCGAGATCATGACCTGAGCCAAAGTAGGATGCTTAACTGACTGAGGTACCCAGGCGTCCCCACCATCATTTCTTAGTGGTGGAAGGGGTTCCTGGGATCAGAGAGGAGCCAAAATAATAATAAGGATAATTACGACGGCTGACATTTATTGAGATGGTGCTGCTAAGGGCTGTGTGTGGTTTATCACATCCAGGCAGGTAATGTACGACCCTAGGAATTCCTGTGTTATCGCTGAGGAAACAGGCTTGGAAAGGTTAAGTAACACACTCTGGGCCACACACGTGGGGACTGTGGGTGGGGGGTTCCACCCAGGCAGTATCACCCCAGGGCTGTGCTCTTAACTATGACTTTCTACACCCAGGACCCTTGGGGGTTCACGTCCAGCACGTGCTCCTGAAGCTTCCTTGCATTTCACCTGGGAGGCAGGGGGATGGTGCAGAGAGCACAGGCAGGGAGATGGACCCACCTCAGAACCAGCCCTCCCGGGGGGACAGTGACACCTCGGCTGGTCACTCTGAGCTGGATTTCCATGATGTCCAGAGAGCACAGGGAGATAACACAAGTGACCAAGCATCCAGACCACACCGTGAGCACACAAGGAGCTGTAACAAGCCTGCTCTACTGACACCAAGGACAGGCTTCCCCAGTGTGGGGGAGCAGCCTGGGTCCACAGGCAGCTTGTTGGGCAAATCCACGCATGCCTGAGACCATCCTGGAAGATCCTGAGAAGGTGTCCGAGCCAGAAAAGCAACATCTGGTTTCTTACTGAGGCTGGGGCAGCAGCCTGGTGCTTTATCTTGCACCAGATAAAGCAGTTGCTTGTGTCTGGTAGAAACCATGTGCTAAACCCTAGATGCTCCCTGGGGACCATACAGAGCAAACGTAACCACTCCTCACAAAAGCCACTAAGAGATGGACAGGCAAATCCACACCCCCAGTTTCCAGAAGCATTTCTGCGAGATGTGCATTCAACAACCCTCTGCCATCCTGGAAGCCTCTTCCAGCCCTGCCCCATCTAATACATTCCATCCTTCTACACCATGGTTCCCAGGAACTGAGTCCTCGGGGCACCACAGGATAATCACCTCCCTTGCTGAAGATGTTATGCTTCTGTTAATAAAGCCACAGATCCTGCACTGGCATGCAGGCAGAGGAGGTCATGATGGGTGTTTCACTCAAGGCTTTATGCTGCCCCTCTCTGGGTCTCAACTCGTCCATTTGTAAAGGGTGCACAGGTAGAGGTCTGATCTGTTTCTGTCCCGCTGGTCTGCTGTGGTAGGAGTGGGAAGGTGCTGGCCATAGGAGTGAGTCCCTAGGTGTTCCTTGGCTGTGCAATGGAGATACATGCTCAGTGACTCGCAGCTAACTATGTTTAGGGGAAAACAAAAGATCGATGATTTAAATACCAAGGATATATTCACTTACACACTGGAGTAAATGGGGAAATGGATTTGCAGCCACTTAGTAGGCCTTGACTGCTAGGGCTTTGCCTGGGGGAGAGCCTCCAGCTGAGCGTCTGGTACTCAAGGGGTCCTGAATGCTCACCCAGGCTGTTTCTGCCTCCCACTCCTTGCACCCCCCAGCACTGGAGCAAACACTGACTCTGTGGGGTTTCAGAAAGATGGTGCACTCTTGCATTTTATGGGGAACCCGCGGGGTTTTCAGCAGGGATGAACCATGCAAGATTTTTACCTTACATAATCGCTTCTGAATAAAAATCCTACCAAAAACGAGACTTTGCAAAGATGGCTTATTTTGTATTAACCTTCCAGCTCTGGGAAGGCAGGGGTCATGTATTTTAGTTACCTGTGTCTCTTCGGGGCACAGTCTAGTCCCTGGAACATCCCAGAGGGGGTGGAAGGGTGGGCTCGTGAATGAGTGGTGGATGGATGGTTGCAGGGGATGAGTGGGTGGCTATGGCTACATGGGAGGGCTGGATGGACCAGTGGGTGGCAATGATGGAATTCTGGTGTTGCCTGTCACTAGCTCTTTGACTTTGGGGATTATATTCCCTCCTTGCAGGGCTCTTACCAGGAATGAATGCATGAAAGCATGGAGCCTGAGGCAAGGACAGGCCTGGTAGAGAACCAGGACACCTCTCTGACCAACACCAAAAATGGGCTCATGTAAGAGTAACAGGCAGCTTGGGGTGCCTGGGTGGCTCAGTCGGTTAAGCGTCCGACTTTGGTTCAAGTCATGACCTCTCGGTTTGTGAGTTCGAGCCCCGCGTTGGGCTCTGTGTGGACAGCTCAGAGCCTGGAGCCTGCTTCAGATTCTGTGTCTCCCTCTCTCTCTCTCTGCCTCTCCCCCACTTGTGCTCTGTCTTTCTCTGTCTCTCAATAATAAATAAACGTTAAAAAAAAATTTAAGAGTAACAGACAGCTTCCCAGAGTAACAGACAGCTTCCCACAGGGCTGTGTCGGGACAGCTTTATGGGTGCTCCAGGAGTCGATCGAAGGGTTAGGAAAGCTGGTGGTCTTGGCAGCCAACTTTCACCTCTGCCTTTGCCTCTGGGGCAGGAAGAGCTCCCTCAGTACCACCACGCCAGCTACACGCAGACCCTTGAGGTCACAGGCCACCCCTGCCAACCTCCCCATCCTCCAGGCCTGGGCTCCTCAAACTCAAGTGCGACTCATCTGGGATCTTGTTAAAATACAGGGTCTGTGGTACAGTCCGAAATCCCTCCGGGAGGAGCTGACACCATGGCCCTGGGCATGTACCCTGGGCATTTACCAAGGCTCATGAGCACGGGGCTGCCATTCCCTGCGGACCCGTGAAACCCTGCATCCCTGTGAAATGAGCAAGTCTAGTCACTGGAACAGAGGTAGACAGGGGCAGGGCCCAGCCTTTTTTTTTTTTTTTTTTTTTCCTTCTTTTAAAGTTTATTTATTTATTTGACAGAGAGCATGAGTTGGGGAGGGGCAGAGAGAGAGAAGGAGAGAGAGAATCCCAAGCAGGCTCCACACTTGTCAGCGCAGAGCCCGATGCAGGGCTCCAACTCACAAATCATGAGATCATGACCTGAGCTGAAACCCAGAGTCGGATGCTTAACCGACTGAGCCATCCAGGTGCCCCAGGCCTAGCTTTTCTTACATGCCATTACACCTTCCATCCAAGAAGCCACGCTGTCATTGTCCCGTGTGTGGGAAAGGACCATGGGATAAAGCACCTGTGACTGATGTGCACTGGCTAGGGCGCTGAGAGGCAAGTCCGGTCTCAAAGTCAGAGTCTCTGCAGCTGTCCCATGAGATGGGGACCTCCCACCTGCCAGGCTGGCTTGCTCTGACCCTCCATTCTGATGGTGAGGAGACTGAGTCCCTGGCAAGGAGACCCTTGGGCAGACCTCCCCCGGGCCACACTGACAGTGGGCAGGACCAGGCTCCATCACCTACTCCTTGTCTTGGGCCCTCCCTGCTGGGTCCTCAAAGAGAGAATGAGAACCTTGTCTGGAGAACCGAAGACAGTTCCTGCTTCCTCCCCCAAATAGCTCCCAGCTCCCCTGAGCTGAGACCTCGTGGGCAGGGCACTGTGACATGCCCCCAGGATGGGCAGCCCTCTCTCACAGGCTCGTGCTTGAATGGGGCTCCGCAAAGCACTTACAATAAGCTTCTTCCTCTCTGAGTGACAGGGTCCGCATTTTGTTTTCAAAATCTGCAGATCAACAGGAGAAGCGGGCAAGGACAGGGAGGTGAACGTTTTTTCCATGGAAGGCTGCACCTCTGGCTTTGCCCTGAGCCCTGGGTTGGGGAGGCTGGGGAAAGACCAGGAGTGTGGATGCTGGGTCCCGGGTGTGGCAAGCCTGCATGACCGCAGGCTGGCCCCTCTCTGTCTGAACTCCTGAGTGATCTGGTCTCTGTTATCCCCTGTCCTCATCTGCCATCACTTACTTCCGTAGGTCTCCCTCACCCCTGCTTCAGCTACAATGGTGTCTGTGCTATTCCTTTCTCTCACCTCAGGACCTTTGCACTGGCTGTTCCTCCTTCCTGAAATATATTTCCTCCAGATGGCCACCTGGTGAACTCCCTCACTTCCTTTGCTTCTTTACTCAAATGTCACCTCTCATCTAAAACTGCCACCTTGGCTCAGTTGGTAAAGCATCCGACCCTTGATTTCGGCTCAGGTCATGATCTCGAGGTTCATGAATTTGAGCCCTGCACCATATTCCATGCTGACAGTGCAGAGCTTGCTTGGGATTCTCTCTCTCCCTCTCTCTCTCCAATAATTAATAAATAAATAAATAAATAAATAAATAAATAAATAAATAACTTAAAAATTGTTTTAAACGTTTATTCATTTCTGACAGAGACAGAGCACAAGTGAGGGAGGAGCACAGAGAGAGGGAGACACAGAATCTGAAGCAGGCTCTAGGCTCTGAACTGTCAGCGCAGAGCCTGATGGGGTGCTTGAACTCACTGAGTGCAAGATCATGACCTGAGCCAAAGTCGGACGCTTAACCGACCGAGCCACCCAGGCAACCCAATAAACAAATAACTTAAAAAAAAAAACAACTGTCACCTCCATTCCCCTGCCTCCAGCATGCCCAGTCACCCTCTCCTGATTTATTTATTTTTTCCCATAACACACTAACCTTCTAACATATTGAAACCTACTCACTGCCTGTCTTCCCCAACCAGCACATAAGCCCCATGAGGGCAAGGCTTGCTGCCTACTTCAGTGACCCTCTCCTCAGTGCTCAGACCTGAGCACACTGTAGGTGCCCAACCAGTATTTTGTTCACACTACCTGCCCACAGTGCTTACATGGTTGTTTCCAGGAGCTGATGTCTGTGAACCAGATTTACAGACCTGAGGGTGTGAGCACGTAACGCACCTGATACAAGGCAGTATAATCCCATACACATCCCGCATGAGTTTCGGCATCTGGCACAGAAAAGATCTGGGGAGGGCGTGTAGTTCCCACATTAACAAAGTTAAATGTGCCCTTTCATCACATTTGTGTTTTCACTCCTGGCTGGAGTGAAGCCTCAGATGCTCCAACCAGGGGGGCCTGGCCGGTGGTGGAGGGGGGGGCATCATTCAACCCAGAGAAATGTTGTGTGCCCCCTGCCCAGGGCACCCACAGATGGGGGGAGCCTCTGAGCCCTGTTCCAGGTGGACGTTCTGGATGGATCCAGGCTGGTGTGGCCGGGAACGTGGGGGTGACACACGGCGTCCCGTGAGGCCACCCGCATACTGGTGGCAACCAGCATAGGGACCAGGACCAGGAGAGACAGGCTGAACATGAGAAATACAGGAGAGGGGGTGTGGCGCCTAGAGAAGGATGAGCCAGCTTGGGGCTGGAGATTCCCCAAGCGAGCTGTGAGCTGGCCCGAATGCCAGGCCAGGTCAGATCTGCTGGAGCAACTGGGGAGACACACCATCCTCAGGGCAAATGTCCCCCCGCCTTGGGCCATGGTGGGGGGACGGAGTGACGTCCAGCGGCCCTCAGCAGAAACAGCTCTGCAAAGGAATCGGGAGAGCTTCCTTCCGGACAGCATCCTGCCAACCCAAGAGCTCTGCCCACAGAGCAGACTGCACAGACATGCGGCCCCTTCGCTGCTCACGTCCAGCTGTGTGACCCTGGACGGGCCCTTCACTTCCCAATGCCACAGACTCCTCATCTGCAAAGCAGGACCCACCACGAGGGGCTGACGTGAGCAGGAATCCCACCCCTAAAGCCAGCCCAGGGTGAGGACCGAACACTTATTTAATTGAAGGAAGAAGATGGGACCGGGCGCCTGGGTGGCTCGGTCAGTTGAGCATCTGACTTCAGCTCAGGTCATGGACATGCGGTTTGTGAGTCCGGGCCCCGCATCGGGCTCAGCACTATCAGCACAGAGCCCGCTTTGAATCCCGTCCTCCTCTCTCTCTGCTCCTCCCCAGCTTGTTCTCTCTCCCTCTCTCTCAAAATAAAGAAATAAACTTCAAAAAAAAAAAAAAAAAAAAGATGGCTGGGACATGCCAATAATTCTCAAACCTTTCATTTCAAAAGTTCCCCCCCTTTTCTATTAATGTATACTCTTATTAAGTCAGAAATCAAACCTTATTAATATTTAATATAGACACTGCCAACAGTACCTATAGGGGGAAATGATTAAATAGTAGCGAAACAACAGAAATACTAGAGATAGCTTTCTAGAATTAAAGAAAGAGGGGGGACGCTTGGGTGGCTCAGTGGGTTAAGCGTCCAACTTTGGCTCAGGTTATGATCTCACGGTTTGTGACCTAGAGCCCCACGTTGGGCTCTCTGCTGTCAGCGCAGAGCCTGCTTCAGATCCTCTCTCTCACTCTCTCTCTCTGCCCCTCCCCCACTCTCTCTCTCTTTTAAAAATAAATAAACATTGGGGTTCCTGGGTGGCTCAGTCAGTTAAGTGCCCGACTTCAGCTCAGGTCATGACCTCTTGGTTTGGGAGTTCAAGCCCCGCGTCAGGCTCTGTGCTGACAGCTCAGAGTAAAGACATTTTTAAAATAAATAAACATTAAAAAAAAAAAAAGAAGAAAGATGGAAACTCTCAGATGGAAAAGGCCCACAGAACACTAGAGTTTGGAAAGAGCCCATACCCATCCCGCAACACATTATAGTGAAATTTAAGACTGTCAGAGACAGCAAGGTCTGAGACGGTCAGAAAGCAGACCATGGCAAAGGACAAGGCTCAGACTGACACCACACTTTCTAAGGGACTAATGGTGTTGAGAACTGACATGAGTTTTGAAATGTGACTACTGCACTTGGAACCTTGAGCTTTACATTTGGCCAGCTGGCATCCATGCATGAGGGAATGACCCATACATTCTCATACAGAAGGTTCTGGAAGGTCTGCTGCATAAAGACGCACACATGGTAAACATTCCTGTGGGAAGAACTCAGAGAAGAGAAGAAACAGACCCAGGAGATGCCCCAAGAATCACACGATCAAGGGACAGTCAGATTCCCAAGTAAAGACTGTTGCCCTCACCTGCAAATTGGCTAATACCAAAAAGGGAAACAGGGGAGCATGCCCATAAGGACATGATGGGGAATACGGCGGGGGGGGGGGGGGCATCGGGGACTTGAGGGCACAGTGTCTTGACAGAGGGACATATAGATAACAATTTTATTTATAAAAAGAAAGCATTCACAGAGAAACACAGAAAAAAGCAGGAGAAAAGCCGAAGCCATAAACTTCTCAATAAAAAGACAGAGACTGTTCATCGGATAAAACGTAAAATCCAGCTGTAAGCATTTTACAAGAAAGACAACTAAGCCGTAAATCAAAGTAATGAAGGGGGAGAAGGGGGTGTGGAGGGGGTGTATCTGAAATTTGTTGAAGCTCGATGTAGATCCATGGGAGTTCACTATGCTACTCTGTCTACGTGTGTAAATGTCTGGACTGTTTTCCTTATAAGATGCTTTTTAAATTATTTTTTAAACATTTTTTAATGCTTATTTATTTTTGAGTGAGAGAGAAAGAGAAAGAGCGCGTGAGAGAAGCAGAGAGAGAGAGGGAGACACAGAATCCAAAGCAGACTCCAAGCTCTGACCTGTCAGCACAGAGCCCGATGTCGGGCTCAAACCCATGAACTGTGAGATCATGACCTGAGCCAAAGTCTGACACTTAACAGACTGAGCCACCCAGGTGCCCCTATAAAATGCTTTTTAAAAGAGTACTTAAAAAAAATTGTTTTTAAAAATATATTTATTTATTTTTGAGAGACTGAGACAGAGCACAAGTCGGGGAGGGGCAGAGATTGGAGACACAGAATCCAAAGTAGGCTCCAGGCTCCGAGCTGCCATCATAGGGCCCGACGTGGGGCTCAAACTCACAAACTGTGAGATCATGATCTGAGCCAAAGTTAGACACTTAATGGACTGAGTCACCCAGGTGCCCGAAAAGAGTACTTCTAAAAATTTATTTTTTTAAGTTTGTTTGTTTGTTTGTTTGTTTATTTAGAATCTCAAACAGGTTTCACACTGTCAGTGCAGAACCCAACGTGGGGCTTGAAGTCACGAACCATGAGATTATGGTCCGAGCTGAAATCAAGAGTTGGATGCATAACCGACCGAGCCACCCAGGTGCCCCTAAAAGAGTGTATTTAAAAAAAAAATTTTTTTTAATGTTTATTTATTTTTGAGACAGAGCGAGACAGAACATGAATGGGGGAGGGTCAGAGAGAGAGAGGGAGACACAGAATCTGAAACAGGCTCCAGGCTCTGAGCTGTCAGCACAGAGCCCGATGCAGGGCTTGAACTCACGAACTGCGAGATCATGACCTGAGCCGAAGTCGGACGCTTAACCGACTAAGCCACCCAGGCGCCCCAAGAGTGTATTTTTAATTATGATTTCTCTCTTCTCCAAAAGGTCAAGACAGTTGTGAATTGCTAATTTTTACAACTGTCCCCACAACTTGAACTTTTAAAAATGGCTACATAGAAATGAGCTCACAGGAACAGCTTTTATTGTGTAGTGATACAAGTATGCCCAATGCCTCTGGAAATGCCCCAAATTTCTCTTGAGAAAGATCACTGTAAATTGTCAGGGATAAGAAAAGAATTCTATGTTTAAACAGATCTTTTAGGGGTGCCTGGGTGGCTCAGTTAAGCGTCCGAAGTTCATGGGTTCGAGCCCTGCACTGGGCTCTGTGCTGACAGCTCAGAGCCTGGAGCCTGCTTGGGATTCTGTGTCTCCCTCTCTCTCTGCCCCTCTTTTGCTCATGCTCTGTCTCTCTCTCTCTCTCTCTCAAAAATAAACATTAAAATTTTTTTTAAAAATAGATCTTTTAAAATTAAATGCAAATAGGGATGCCTGGGTGGCTCAGTAGGTCAAGCATCTGACTTCAGCTCAGATCATGATCTCATGATCATGAGTTTGAGTCCCGTGTTGGGCTCTGTGCTGTCAGCGCAGAGCCTGCTTCAGATCCTTGGTCTCCCTCTCTCTGCTCCTTCTCCTCTTTCTTGTGCGTGTGCATGTGCTCTCTCTCTCTCAAACATAAATAAACTTAAAAAAATTAAAATTAAATGCAAATATATACAGATTCAAATATCATACCTATATGCATATTTCTTTGTGTGCACCTGCACACGCTCCCCAAAATCTTAATCTTGAGGCTATCAACAAGAATGCTAATAATGGTTGCCTTTAGATGGTGAAACCACACAAAGGGGTCCTTTTTATTAATTTTCCTCTCCCTCTGAAAAGATCATGTGTCCCAAGCTGCATTTATAAAGTATCAGCTTGCTTGCTTTCTCATCTTTATTAATCAGAGTCATATGCAGTGGCCACTGGGAGCCTGTGATGGCTGTGGAGGTGGCACTCCCACACCGGGTTGACAGAACTCCAGCTGAAAGCAAAGAAGAAAACCCAAGCGCTGGGTCAGCCTGCAGATTGATCCCTTGACAAGCATGATTTTCATCAGTTTTGGAAACAGTAAAAATCATTGATGGATCCCAATAGGACCTCTGGGGACCCAAGAGAAGGACCGTGAGTCCACGCCCATCAGGTGGGCAGGGGTGGGGTCCTGCTGGCATTCCCCCCTTCCCTGATTGTCCACTGAGGGCATTCTGGAGTAACACTGCCCCAGAGAACTTCCTTCCTATTTTTAAATTTTTTTTAGAGAGAGAGAGAGTGTGAGCAGGAAAGAGGGGGAGAGAGAGAGAGAGAGAGAGAGAGAGAGAGGGAGAGAGAGGGAGAGAGAGAGAATCTTAAGCAGGCTCCATGCCTAGCACAAAGCCCAACACAGGGCTTGATCCCACAGACCACGAGATCATGACCTGAATTAAAATCAAGAGTGAATGCTCAACCGACTGAGCCCCCGAGCACCCCGCCCCAGAGTAATTTTCAATATTTGCTGCACTGTCTCATGTGGAAGCTAAAAGCCACATGTGGTTACTGAGCACCTGAAACGTGTCTGGTGTGGCTGAAGAACTGAAAATTTTCATTTCATTGAACTTTAATTAACTGAACTTTAAATAACTATGGCTGGACCTTGAACACATTATGCTAAGTGAAAGGAGCCTTTTAGGCCACACACTGCCTGATTCCGTTTCATAGGAAATGCCCACGGTAGGCAAATCCACGGAGACAGAGGTGGATCAGTGGTTGCCAGGGAGTGAGAGGAAGTGGGAATTAGAAATGGCTGCTAGACAATGTTCTGGAATCAGGTAGTGGAGATGGTCACGTAGCACTGTAAATATACCAAAAACCACTGAATTGTGTACTTTACAAGGGTGAGTTTTATGTTGTGTGAGTTATATCTCGATTTAAAAACTACCATAAAAAATTTAAATGGCCGCATGGGCTGTGGCTACTGTATTGGACAGCACAGTTCTGTAAGTTTTTGAGGAGGTGTCCAGGCCTTTGATCATCCTCTCTTGCCCCACATTCATGCCTCCCAGCCCTGGTGGTGCTCCTAAGGGGTCTTCTCCACCCTCCATGGCTTCTCCGCCATCGCTGTTCCCCCACCCTCCCTGGACCTGCCCCAGCTCTTCACACCTGAGAGCCCCTGCCTCGGGATGCACACGGCCCAGGGGGACCGTGGGGACCTGCTGACTCCTGGCGGGAGGGAGAGAGGCCGGACCGAGGGCAGCTTCCCCGGCCAGCCAGTACCAGCTGGACAGGCGGACCCCCCAAACCCTACCTGAAACGGTGCCAGAGCGGGGGCAAGCACGTGTGAAAGGTGCTTCGCTAAACACACAGAAGGCGGCATTGTTTCTCTGTGTCTGGCCAGGCAGAGAATCTGGAAGGGATTCTTGGTAGGAGCCCTGATGAGGGCTCACCAAATTCTCAGCACAGCAAGGACCCGGTGATTGATGCGGAGAAAAACATTTTCACCAGCCCCCTCATCTGGTTTGTATTAAGAGATTTCATGCTTGGACTTTTTTTTTTCCCCCAAGGTAAAAACCCACGATGAGTTGGGAGTGGAGAAACAGCAGAGGGGACAGGCAGCTGGATGGACTGGGGAGCTCGACTGGAAGATGTGGCTGAGGGGGAGGAAGGAAGCCCCCCACCCCCTAGGCTATCAGGAGACAGAGGCCCAGCAGGGTGGGTAACCCAGGGTTGATGGAGACACCGTGACTGGTTCCCTTTCTCACTTAATTAAAGTCACAATGGGTTTGGCAAAGGTGGTCCCTAGCAGCTCTCCCCCTGGGGCTGTGTCACCACACTCCCTGGCCCCTTGCTGGCCGCCTTGTCTTTTTCCCCAACACTAGCAACTGATCTACCTGGAAGCTTCCCTTTTGTTTGTATTCTCTCTGCTGCAGCAGGTAAGGCCCAGAGGACAACAGGGTTGTTGACTGTGCCAGCTGAACGATGGAGCAAATCCTGCCTTCTCCAGCCCCAACCTGGGCCTCCTTCTCACCCGGGCGCTCCAGCCACACTAGTGCCCAGATGGGGGTGATGCTTCAAGCTTCCCCCTTGGGTGCTTCTCTCCCTACCAGGCCTGGAGAGGGTGGGCACGAGGTGGGGAAGGCCCTCACACCCACCCACAGAAGGCGTCAGCTCTAACCATGTCTCTGGCTGTTCAAGTCCTCTCACATTCTCAGACTCTCCGTTCTGAGCACCCACCATCAGATTATAAAGCGGAGCCGGCTGAGCCCAGAAACACTGGGCTGGGGATGCGCTGTTTCCCTGCCTAGAACGACCTTGAGACTTTCCCACTTAGCCGGCTTCTACTCATGCCTCAGGGCCGAATGTCTGTGTCACCTCCTCCAGGAAGTCTTCCTGGTCTTGTCCTTTTTGCTCCTGTCCCCACCTTGCTCTGAAGCACAGCCTGTTTCTCCACGATTTGCTCGCCTGGTGAGAAATCCTTCAGGGTCCCAGCACCCATCACAGCGCCTGGCACACAGAAATGCTCGCAGCGGGTGTGCTGGGCGGATGCATGAAGTCAGGGAGTGGCCAACCCAGTGCCCCAGCACCCAGCATGGGGTCCAGGGCAGAGTGGGCAGGACACGGGGCTGGATGAAGAGAGGGCTTCCTGCCACCCCTTCCCACCTCCCAGCCTCTTAGGCCTGTGCATGGCCTGTCTGCTCTGCTTCCCTGGCCTCATCTGAGGACGGCTCACTTCTATTTCAAGGGCGCCTGTCAAGGGCTCAGACGTTTCCTTCCAGCACTCAAGCTTCTCTCCCCGACCACAGGCTCAGCTGTGTCGAGCCCCCCTCTTTAACAAACATGGGTGCAGAGTGGCACAGCGGCAGCTACTACTGCACGATCTTAGTTCAAGGCCAGGGTCCTCCTGTCCAGACAGCCACAAGGCCAGCTGGGGCCATCTCCGGGGGTGCCAGGAGAATCTGCCAGTTGTCACGGGACCCACGGTGCCTTGAAGCCCCCTCACCCATCCCGATGGCTGGGCACAGGACTAACCTCCAGCCACATGGGGCCTCTGTAAGCTGCGGGATTAGGTTGCGGGATCCCTCACTACCGCACCAGGAGACGGCCTGTGGCTGGTTCCAGAGCAGGGGCTGGATAAAGCGGGGGAGGGGAAGCAAAGCAAGACAAAGCATGAGGGAGGGTGGTGTTGTGCCCTGGTGCCAGCAGCTAGCCAGCCAGGGGAGATGGAGAGGGAAGAACCACGTTTCTGCCGTCCTGGAGGCAAAACCTTTGAAGGAGGAACAGCGTGTGTGCACGGCACGGGTGGTCCACCAGCAAGCACGGCCTGAGCGCCCACTCAGTGCCAGCGGGGCTCTGCCTGGGGGGAAGACATGCCAGTGGTGGGGCGCCTGGGTGGCCCAGTCAGTTCAGGGTCCGACTTTGGCTCAGGTCATGATCTCACGGTTCATGAATTCAAGCCCCACATCAGGTTCTGCACTGACTGTGCAGAGTCTGCTTGGGATTCTCTTTCTCTCTCTCTCTGCCTCATCCTCCACTCTCTTTGTCTCTCAAAATAAATAAATGTAAAAAAAAAAAAAAAAAAAGACATGCCAGTGGTCAAAGTGGTGCCACAAAGGGGGGTAACCAGGGGCCAGACCTGGTGTGGGGGGTCAGGAAGACCTTTAGGGGTCAGGGTGAGGGTATGCTGGCCAAGGGACACACGTGGGGCCCTGAAGTGGGCGGGTACAGGTGGGGGTGACTCTGAGAGAGAATAGTATGTCTGGAGCTGGGGTTGGGGGGAGGCCTGAAGCTGCAGCCCCATCAGGGGCCGGGTTTGGGGTCACCAGGGAGGTTTTATCCTGCTGAGGGAAGTGGTGATCTCATCACACTCAGCCCCTGGGCTGAATTCTGTGTCCCGGGCTGTTAGCGATGGAACGGTGTCACTCCCAAATCCACACATTAAAGCCCTAACCTCAGGTGGGCCTGGTAATGAAGGGAATTAAGATTTAGTGAGGTCATAAGGACGGGGTCCTAATCCAATAGGACTGGTGTCCTTATGAGAAGAGGAAAAGGGGCACCTGGGTGGCTCAGTCGGTTGAGCATCCAGCTCTTGATTTTGGCTCAGGTCATGACCTCAGGGTTGTGAGATCGAGCCCCACATTGGGCTCTGCGCTGAGCACGGAGCTTGCTTGGGATTCTCTCTCTATCCTTCCACCACTAGCACATGCACACGCCCTCGCTCTCTCTCCCACAATAATTCACGGGCACCTGGGTGGCTCAGTGAGTTAGGCACCTGTTTTGGGCAGGTCATGATCTCACGATTCGTGAGTTCGAGTCCCACTCTGGGTGAGTACGAACTTCACTTCTCTGTCTCTCTCTCTCTCTCTCTCTCTCTCTGCCTCTCATGGTTTCTCTCTTTCTCTCCCTCTCTCTCTCTCTCTCTCTCTCTCTCTCGGGAAAAAAAAAAAACCCCAACAATTCACAATAAAGAAGGGTTTTAATTAATCGGGAAGATACGGAAACCCACATCTTTCAAACTCTTATCTCTTCTTTCCAACATACCATGAAGACAAACCTCTCCACCTTTAACTCCAGAAAGAGAGAAATGAAGCCCCACAGCTAAGAGAAGGGGCATCGATTTTCCTGTGGCCTAACAGACAGCTCCTGATCAAGTCTTCCAAAGATATGATGCGCATTCAAGGCTGCCACTCTGAAGGCGGTGGTTGGATACTCAGTAGGTGTCAGGATAAGATAAACACCATCATTACCCCGGCCTGCGGACAGGCCAAACGCTCGGAACGCTCCAACAGCTCTACTTGTCCATCCTCTCCACACTGAATGTTTTGAGAGGAAAATAAAGGAAGATGTTTTCCATTTGAAAAAAAAAAAAAAAAACGCTGCCAAGGCATGAGGCGGGGCGCTCGGACTCCATTGTAAGGAGGAACACAGGACAACTTCTTTAGAAAAAAGTAATCTGCCGACGTATTTTCTTTCTTCTTTAAAAAAATTTTTTTAATGTTTATTCATTTTTGAGACAGGGAGAGACAGAGTGTGAGCAGGGGAGGGGCAGAGAAAGAGGAAGACAGAATCTGAAGCAGGCTCCAGGCTCTGAGCTGTCACCACAAAGCCCAACGCGGGGCTCAAACCCACGAACCGTGAGATCATGACCTGAGCCAAAGTCAGACGCTTAACCAACTGAGCCACCCAGGCACCTCTGACAACATATTTTCAAAATCTCAAATGCAATGCTCTTTGCACTTCCACGAATGTGTCCTCAGGTAGGTTTCTACATGTGCACAAAAGCATGAGTTACCAGAGGATTCACTGGAACAACACAAATGCCCAATGACTGGAGACTGGAGGAGTAAATTATGACATATGCATGCAATGAAATCCTAAGCAGCTTTTAAAATGGACGAAGCAAACTGAAGCCATAAACTTATGAAATGGAGCCATAAATTTCTTTTATAACCTCCGATTTGAGAAGGTCCTTTTATTTTTATTTATTTGTTTATTTATTTATTTATTTATTTATTTATTTATTTATTTATTTTTGTATTTATTTTAAGAAGGTCCTTTTATATACGATACAAACCTCAAACTGTTTTAGAGACTGATAAATGGGACTGTGTTCATATTGTGTTTGCATGACCCAAGAGAAAAACAAAAGGAAATCCAAATCCATCAAAGAAATAGTATAAAATGGTGAGAAAATATTTCCAACTCATATGACAATTTTCTTTTTTTTTTTTTTTGAAGTTTATTCATTCTGAGGGAGGGGAGGGGCAGAGAGAGAGGGAGACACAGAATCTGAAGAAGGCTCCAGGCTCCCAGCTATCAGTGCAGAGCCTGACATGGGGCTCAAACCCACAGACTGTGAGATCATGACCTGAGCCAAAATCAAGAGTCATACACTTAACTGACTGAGCTACCCAGGAGCCCCATGGCAATTTTCTTAAAGCATTCCTGCAAATCAGTAAGAAAAAGATGAACAACTCAGCAGAAGAATGGACCAAAGATCTGATTGGACAGTTCACTGAAAAGGAAATAAAAGTGTCTCTGAAA
Source organism: Panthera tigris (assembly GCF_018350195.1). Classification (NCBI taxonomy): domain Eukaryota; kingdom Metazoa; phylum Chordata; class Mammalia; order Carnivora; family Felidae; genus Panthera; species Panthera tigris. The sequence continues at coordinate 91,532,629 of NC_056660.1, read as the reverse complement.
TAGATCAGGAAAAAATGTTCAACTTTCATCAAAGAGAATTGCAAATTCTGGGATATTGTATCTCACCTCTTAGAATGATGTCTAATGAACTAGGGCTGACCCTTGCACAACATGGGTCTGCACTGCATGGGTCCACTTATATGTGGATTTTTTTTTTTTTTGGATAAATACAGTACAGTGCTGTACGTGTATTTTCTCTTCCTTATGATGTTCTCAATAACACCTTCTTTTCTCTAGCTTACTTGATTGTAAGAATTTCCTGGACTTCATTGTGTTAACTGTTTGTGTGATCGGTAAGGCTTTGGGTCAACAGCAGGCTATCAGATGTTACATTTTTGGGGAGTCAAAAGTGATATGTGGATTTTTTGGCACCTTTAACCCCCACGTTGAAGCATTGCTTAGCTGGGGCCTGGGAGGCGTGTTCTCTCCCGAAAGGCTGAGGGGGGTGAAAAAGGAATCAGCACTAACAAGTCACTGATGCTTTGATCCAGAAACCTTACTTGCAGGAATTCATTCTTCAGATGTATGCACCCGCAATGCCCTTTAATTCAGTCACTCCAAACTCCATCTGAGAGACAAAAATATTTCAGATATTCTTTTTTTTAATGTTTTTTTTTTTTGAGAGAGAGAGATAGAGAGAGAGAGAGAGAAAATGTGTGCGAGCGGGGTAGGGGTGCGGGGGGTGGGGGTGGACAGAGAGAATCCCAAGCAGGCTCTGCGCTAACAGCAGAGAGCCCGATGCGGGGCTCGAACTCATGAAACCTGAGACCATGACCTGAGCTGAAGTCGGACGCTTAACCGACTGAGCTACCCAGGCGTCCTCAGATATTCTATGAAGTAGAAATAAGGGACAAAACAGCATGTGTGTTAACAGTTAACATAAGAGCAGGAAAAGACTGTGTTTATACATGTCTGTATGGGTTGCAAACTCCCTTGGAAGGAAGCCTGAGAGAGAGATGACTGTGGAGAACAATTTGGTTGCTAACAGACCGGGGACGGTAAGGGACTGTCCTTACAGTAGGCCTTTTTAGACCTTTGGAGTCTTGAATTATAAATATCTTGCCTATTAAAGTTAAAATTAGTGGAGAAAAATAAAAAGAATGAGGTAGATCTATAGGTTCTGATACGGAATGATTTCTAACTTCTCTCGAGTGTAAGAGGCAAAGTGCCAAGCATGTTACGACACGGACGAGCTTGGAAAACATTACATTAAATGAGAGAAGCAGGCACAAAAGATCACATATTGTGTGATTTCCATGTATACGAAGTGTCTAGGATAGGCGGGTCTACAGAGGCAGGGTAGATTAGTAGATAGGGGACTTCTTTTGAGGGCTGATAAACATGTCCTAAAATTGGTTCTGGGGATGGCTGCCCAACTCTGTGAATATACTAAAAGCCTTTGACTTGTATACTTCAAGTGGGTGGAGGGTATGGTATATGAATCGTATCTTAGTACAGCTTTATTAAAAAAAAAAAAAAAAAAAAAAGGCCAGGTGTAGAACAGTGTGTAAAGCTTACTATAGCCTGACTAAAAGAGGGGGCATCTGCCGGCACCTGGGTGGCTTAGTCTGTTGAGTGTCTGACTCTTGATCTCAGCTCAGGTCATGATCTCACAGTTTTGTGAGATCAAGCCCTGCATCCGGCTCTGTGCTGACAGCTCAGAGCCTAGAGCCTGCTTTGGGTTCTGTGTCTCCCTCTCTCTCTGCCCCTCCCCTGGTCATGCTCTCTCTCTCTCAAAATAAATAAACTTAAAAAAAATAAAAGAGGGGCATCTGTTTGTGTGTATGGTATGGACATGGAAATATAAGATCTGAGTCATTCTGGGATATGGAAGGAGAAGGTGGCCGTCTGCAGAAATGAACCACACAACAGAGCAGTCTAGTGACAGGCACCCGCCCTGCTACAAGTGAGGCCCCAGCATGGAGGGCACCTCTGGAGCCTGGTAGGATTAGAAACAGACAAACTGCCTCCCATCAGAACTTATATGGCCCAGTGTCATTTTCCCTCTTCTTTCTCCCCTCCCCAACATCACCTTCATCTCCTGTCCCTCCACCTTCTGTAAGGAGCAGAGGCAGCTAAAGCTTCCTGGCACTTATGACATGCCTGACACTGGCATCCGTTGCCTTATTTAATCTTTTGGAAGTTTACTTCCAAGATCTCACAAGGGGCCTTGTGAACATCCAGACAGAGCCCAATGTTTCTAATCAAAGTTTCACTTCACAGGTGAGGTACTGGGGAGAAGCTGTGTAAGGTAGGACTTCAGGGAGAGTGGCAAGGCCATCAGGGATCTCAGGTCGGGGTGGGGGGCTTTCTTGGCCACATAGCTCAATTTCCCACCAAGCATGAAATGTGTCCATCTACCCATCCATCTATCCACCCATCAATCCACCCATCGATCTACCCACCGATCCGTTCATCCATCCATCTATCCATCCATCCATCCATCCATCCATCCATCCATCCATCCAGGTATCCACCCATCATCCATCCATCCTTCCATCCATCCATCCATCCATCCACCCATCCATCCTTCCATCCATCCATCCATCCATCCATCCATCCATCCATCCATCCAACATTTATTTATCATCTACCTTGTTATCAAGCAGTGGACCCTATTTCAGAGATAACAGTGGTGATTCACGCCTTGTCCCACTCATGAAGCCAGTTTAAGGGGGTTCAAATCAGCCTTTCCCATAATGGCCTTTCAGCCCATTTTTGCTTATTTCTCACGCTGGGGAACTCACCACCTGACAAGGAATCTCACATTCTATCTCATGGAACACTAGGACTGTTCGCCCCCGTCGTTTTCTAGTTGAGGAATCTGAGCCCTAGGCAAAGGAATACATGGCTGAGCTTGTACCACACACCAGCAGTGGAGCTGGGCACCTGACTCATGGTTCTTCCAGCTCATAGCTCTCTGCCCTATGGTGTGTTGCCTGAAGGTATTGTCTGAGATACTGAAATAAAAATTCACAATAAGTTTTAATTGGTAACCAAAATCTATTTAGCATCTCAAATGCATAGCATACTGACAGTGGACTATGTAAGTGCAAAGTCAGACAAAATCAATTTCTCTGTCTTTAATTTTTTTTTTTTTTTTAAAGAGATTGTGTCTCCCCACCCCACTCCCATGGCCCCTGCTCCAGGAGATTGTAACAGACCACAAGTTTTTCTCCTTCATCTTTAAAAAAATTTTTTTAATGTTTTATTTATTCTTGAGAGAGAGAGAGAGAGAGCGAGTGGGGAAGGGGCAGAGAGAGAGGGAGACACAGAATCCGAAGCAGGCTCCCAGCTCTGAGTTGTCAGCACAGAGCCAGATGAGGGGCTCGAACTCACGGACTGTGAGACCCATGACCCGAGCTGAAGTGGGACGCTTTACCGCCTGAACCACCCAGGCACCCCACTCCTCCATCTTTTGATCCCAGTCTCCAACACAGGGCCTGGCATGCAGATCATCTATGGAGGAGGAGAAATAGCGTGGGCTCCCGGCCTCAGGTTCTGGTCCTGGCTAAGGCCCCAGTGATTTGTCCAATTAGGTTCTCTGAGCCTGTTTCCAAACCCTTCTCCAGACAATCTGAGATACTATGTATCAAAAGGTCAAGAGACGCCTGGGTGGCTTAGTCAGTTAAGCACCGGACGTTTGATCTCAGCTCAGCTCTTGATATCAGGGTCATGAGTTCAAGCCCCGCATTAGGCTCTGCACTGGGGTTGAAGCCAACTTAAAAAAAAAAAAAAAAAGAAAAAAAAAAGAAAGGAAAGGTCTAACACAGAGCCTGACACTAGTAAGTGTCAACAGCAGAAGTGAGGTTGGATTTTTCAACAAAGGGCTTTGAATCAAATTAAAGTATTATCTGAATTCTGCAGAACAGAACAATGAAAGAAGCCCTTTACAGGAGGCTGACTGTTCCCCTGTCCCCCTCTGCTCTTTCAGTCCCTCATTGCATTAAGCACGAGTTCCCTCCCTGGTGACCCTGGGCTGCCCACCAGGAAGTGACCTTGAGGCCACCTGCCCAGAGCTCTGCTCCCTTAAGTCTGGGGTGTTGCATCCTCCCAGATGTGACCTTTCCTTCTCCTAGGCTTCCCGGGCCAGCCTGGCCCACATGAGAATGCCTCTTCTGTGCTCTTATGAAAGACCAACCACCTCTGAGCTTGGAGCAGGGAAGCAGGCCGAGCCCCCAGGAGCTAGGACTGGGCTGAGGGCAGCTGTATCCCTGAGAGCATTTACAGCAAAATGAGGTTAGGCAGGGTCAGGCCAGAGAGAGACAAGGGGTCTTGCTGCAAGCAACATTCACTGAGGAATTCTTTGCCTTTGAGCTTTTCTTTTCTTTTGCTAATGTTTATTCATTTTGAGAGACAGAGCACAAGCGGGGGAGGGGCAGAGAGAGAGGGAGACACAGAATCCGAAGCAGGCTCCAGTCTCTGAGTTGTAAGCACAGAACCCGACACAGGGCTCGAACCCACGAGCCGTGAGATCATGACCTGCGCCAAAGTCAGATGCTTAACAGACTGAGCCACCCAGGCGCCCCTATGCCTTTGGGGTTTTAACCATCCACTTGGGGAAACTCTTTAGTAAGTTCTTTAAAAGAAAACATATTTAGTCTCAAGATACCACAGGGTAGGCAGTCTTCAGATGCCAGGCCTCGACTCTAGGCTACAGTTATGCTAATGATGAATATGCCCCTGATTTCAAAATGTTTGCTCCAACTATAAAAGAATTTACCCGTCAGCTGAAATTCTCAGTTTTTATTTTGCCCAATGTCACGTCAGATTTAAAATATGTGAATACGTGTGTATCTCTCAACATGATATATACCCATGTCAAATTTAACATGTGTTTTAAAAACCCACAAACACATAAAATACTTATATACATGATATATTTTTAAGATGTCTGTTTCTTTTTTTTTTTTTTAATGGTTATTTATTTTTGAGAGAGTGCAAGCAGGAAAGGAGCAGAGAGAGAGGGCGACAGAGGATCCAAAGCAGGCTCCGTGCTGACAGCAGCGAGCCTGATGCGGGGCTTGAACCCACAAACCACAATGTCACGACCTGAGCTGAAGTCAGACGCTCAACTGACTGAGCCACCCAGGCGCCTCTTTTTTTTTTTTTTTAAGTTTATTTATTTATTTTCAGAGAGAGAGAGAGAGAGCACGTGCAAGCATGAGCAGGGGAGGGGCAGAGAGAGAGAGGGAGAGGGAGAGAGAATCCAAAGCAGGCTCCACACTGTCAGCACAGAGCCTGACACCGGGCTCAATCTCCCAAACCGTGTAATTGTGACCTGAGCAGAAACCAAGAGTCAGATGCTTAACCAGCTGAGCCCCTCCAAGTGCCCCCCAGCTGATTTCTGAACAGAAGACAGGGCAGGGCTGTGAGGGTTCCCGGAAAACAAACTTCTTCCTCAAGGGGTGAAGGGAGAAGAGAGTAGGGGAGCTGGATGGAAGAGGGAGGGGGCTGTGAAGAGAGGTGTCAGGGAGCAGGGGTGGGGTTGAGGGTGAGGTTATGGAAGCAGTAATGCTTTTCCTGAGGCCAGAACCTCGTGTGAGACACAGAACACCTCCACACCCCTAAAGTCACAGGGCTTTGGCAACAGCTCCAGCTCCCTTCTGGGGTTCCCATAAATTACCCAATGTAGTCGTCTGACATGCAAACCACACCTTCCAGAGATAGTCCCTCCTGCCCCAGAAATGGCCCCAAATTCTTTGTGAGTCCCAGCATAGGAATTTCTGGATGGGAAAATGTAATGACTGTAAACTCATGGAAAGTGGAATAAGAATAGAAACTGCTAGATTATTTTCAAGGAAACATAAATTTCTTTATCACACTGTACAATCTTTCCCCAGTGGGGACAGGTCAATTTAAAATGGCGGCAGCTATTAAGGCGTGACGCACACACCCGGGTTCTCTTGGCCTTGTGAACGACACACTCCCAGGGAGCCTTGGTTGGGTCTCACGTGAGAGCTACATAGGAGCTAATCTTCCGCTTGGACGGAGGGCACCTAATGCCTGGCAAAGAGCATGACAGCAGGCGGCATGCAGATTTGGGTCCGAGTTCCCTGCCTGGTCCCAGATAGGTGACTCTAGGCAAACGCTTCTCTGAGCCTCAGTTTAGCCACCTTAAATTTTTTTTTTTTAACGTTTATTTATTTTTGGGACAGAGAGAGACAGAGCACGAACGGGGGAGGGGCAGAGAGAGAGGGAGACACAGAATTGGAAGCAGGCTCCAGGCTCTGAGCCATCAGCCTAGAGCCCAATGCGGGGCTCGAACCCACGGACCGCGAGATCGTGACCTGAGCTGAAGTCGGACGCTTAATGATTGAGCCACCCAGCCGCCCCAGTTTAGCCACCTTAAAAGTGGGCATTATAATACCCACTTGGTTGGGCCATAGGGGCGACTGAATGAAAAACATATTAGAAACTCACAAGTTGGGGCGTCTGGGTGGCTCAGTCATTTAAGCGTCCCACTTCAGCTCAGGTCATGATCTCACAGTTTGTGGGTTCAAGCCCTGCATCAGGCTCTGTGCTGACAGCTCAGACCCTGGAGCCTGCTTCGGATTCTGTGTCTCCCCCTCTCTCTGCCCCTTCCCTGTTTGCTCTCTGTCTCTCAAAAATAAATAAACATTAAAAAAAAAAAAAAAAAAGAAAGAAACTCACATGTTAATACCCAGCCCATGGAGGTGTTCAGGAAGCAGTGTCCTTGTCATACTCAGTGCAGGCGTCACCACACACTGCTGTGTTTCTGCAATGACATCCTTTGGGGGAACCAGTAAGCCCAAAGAACTATAGATGCTCTATGTCCTGGGACTGGAAATTGGCCAACAGAGCAAACGCGATGCAAGGGAAAACATTCCGCACTTGGGGGCTTGACCAACAACAAGTTCTGTGGTCTTTCTTAGATCAACGGGATAGTGAAGAATGATGAAAAGAATTTTTGACACTCAGCTTCAGAGTCAGCAAACAGCACTGGACTGAACCTCTCAAGGACACACTTTGGTCCCATCTCTGTCATATCTGAGCAAAGCCTGCCCAAAGCTGCTGGGAGTGTCTGTTCCAGGATCTTTAATTATTCCAGTCCCATCTGCACCATTTCTGTAAGCTCCCCCCTGCTTTAAACTGCTTTTGCTTATTGAAATAAATATGTTCGGAAATGAAACTTCCATTGCTAATTGCTACCACAAAAGGAAAACCAGTCTCCCGTGCTGTGAGATGGTTATTGTTAAAATAATACACAATGAAAGCTACATAATACAGCAGAGTTCCAGCCAAACCCTTTGCTGGAAAGCACTGAGCCTGAGGTCTGTACCGTTTGCAAAAAGGGAGATGAACACATATTAAAGAGGTGTCAATGATACAGTAAGACCAAACTGAGACTGATCTCTTGGACCAGCTGGAAGGATTGTAAGAGATTTGAAGACAGGCTTTTTTTTTTTTTTTTTAATGTTTTCATTTATTTTTGAGACAGAGAGAGACAGAGAGAGAGAGAGAGAGAGAGAGAGCGAGCATGCATAGGTGGGGGAGGGGCAGAGACAGAGGGAGACACAGAATCTGAAGCAGGCTCCAGGCTCTGAGCTGTCAGCACAGAGCCTGACTCGGGGTTCAAACCCACAAGCCATGAGATCATGACCTGAGCTGAAGCTGGACGCTCAACCGACTGAGCCACCCAGGCCCCCCAAAAGGCTTTTAAAAAAAGTTTATTTATTTTGAGAGAGAGAGAGAGAGAGAGAGAGAGAGAGAGAGCGAGCATGAGTCGGAGAGGGGCAGACAGACAGAAAGGGAGAGACAATCTCAAGCAGGCTCCTCACTGTCAGTACAGAGCCCAACGTGGGATTCGATCTCATGAACCGTAAGATCATGACCTGAGCAGAAACCAAGAGTCAGACGCTCAACTGACTGAGCCACCCCAGTGCCCCTGAAGAAAGGCTTTTTTATGTGGAGTTCCTGTCCTTTGATATTGAATGAATGCTCTTGTGCCCTCCCTCTGAGACACTGCCCTGGCAGAAATGTGGCATGGCCTGAGGAATGTGTAAACGGATGCTCTTAGATTCTCCTTCATCCCACATCTCCTTGCCACCTCTCCACGGACTCCATTTCCCTCCTCCACAGCCCTTCTCCCTGCTTCTGCGCCTTGACCCAAATGACTTGGTCCTTCATCCTTGTCTGCCTCAAACACCTGTGTGCAGAACACATTTCTTCCTGCAGCCACCACTGGACCCTCCACTTTGAGCACCCCCAACTTCCCCTTGCCTCTCCAAGTCTGATTGCTCCCCACTCTGCTCCTGGGGTCATCTACTCCGAGCTGGACCCTTGTCCCCTTGGGGAACCACAGCCACCTCAAAGACTGGTGTTTTCACCTGTGTGCATTCACCCCTATGCACTAGCTCTATTGCCCCCTTCTATGGATGAGAAAAGTGAGGTCCCTCAGCGCCAGGCAGGCTTCTATTCCGACTCCTGCCTTCCCTCCAGGGGTCCTCCCACCACCTCACTCTGGAACTGTCTCTGCAAACCACAAGCTGAAACAACATAGGGAACCACAGGCAGTGCCTAGGAAATACAGAGTGGGAGATAAAAAGAGTTTGGATTTTACGCAAAGGCTTCCCTCTTCCTCCCCTAGGGATGTGGGGCCATTAGCAAGGGAACCTCCTGGGTCCAGCTTCCTCTAGGTGACCTAATGTAGGTGTTGCAGGGACATGGAGGTGGAAAGCACTTGAGGTGCCCCCTTCTCCAACTAAGAGCCAGCTGGCTCGGGACAAGTTTTCAGAGACATGCCTGGGGGCTGTTAGGTTGAGACACCAGTCACACTTCTACCCAGAGTCCAAGGCAATGGAGGGGGCCTGAGTTTGGAGCCAGATGGATAAGGGTTTGAATCCCAGCTTTGCCATGGACCCCCTCCGAGGGCTGCTTGAGGGCCAGGAAGAGGAAGGATAGGAGCCTCCACGATGGGGTCCAGCCTGGAGGTAACCCCGTGGGGCGGAGGGCAGGTGCTGCTGAAACTCGGGCCCACTATGCTTCTGAGTGGGACACACGGGGCTCACCTCCGGGGCTGACCCAGAACCCAGGCTAAGCCACCACTAACCTTGCATGGGACGGGGGTCTCTGGGGCCTGCCCAGAAGCCAGTCTCCCTTCTGTCGCCATCAGCACCTCAATGTCGCTTGGGAGACCCAGCCCTCCCCACTCTCATTTCAGTGGATTTGCTGGGTCTGGACCCCTCTCACCGGCCCTGGCTTCCAGCATGTGACTTTGGCCTGGTCCATCAGGCCCCACTGACCCTGTTTTTCTGACCGTAGTGATTGGCACAGAGATGGATATGCCACCACGGAGGCTCAGTCATGAGACTTTTGCTGGGAGCGGTAAGACAGAGAGGCTCTCTTTGGGTGAGCTACAAGAAAAGAGTGAAGGGAGAGCCTGGAACGCCTCACTTCCGGAAGCTGGAGCCAGCAAGGAGGAGAGCAGACCCAAGCACTCCTGACATCACCGGATGAGCCCCGGGATCCATCCTGCCGAAGCCAAATCAATGTTCTACCCTTTCTTTCTTTTCTGGCTTAAGCCAGTTTGAGTTAGGTTTCTTGTGACAGGCTACAAGACACGTCCTTTACAGGTGCAGATGGCTTTTGGGGGGACTAAGCATCAGTCCACCATCTGTCATTACAGTTTATCACGGTTTTGTTAAAATTTTAATTCCGTCCTCTGATACAGTTACTATCACCCTCTGTAAGGTGATCCCTGGATGCATTTTATGGCGTCAAGTTGTTAAAAACAATCAACAGGGTACCCCAAGAGGGTAGGCCTCAGTATAGAAGCCACAGTCCAAAAGAAGGAAGCTACCTCCTGGCTGACAGTGGCTCATTCATTCATTCATTCATTCAGTGTTTACTGAGTCCTACTTTGGGCCATTGTTCTGAGTCATTGTTCACTGCTGTGACTATTAACCAATCAGCCACACTCCCAGCCTGACTCTAGTCCAAATGGCTCCTTCTCAGACGAAAAACCTGGACATTCTGTCCACCTATCTGGAGTCCAGATGCACTGGGATTAAACAAGCCTGTCCCGCAGTCACACGGGAGCCCTGCTTCATGGATGGCTTGTTCCTGGGGGGCCCCTGATGCTCCCTGTTCGCTGGTCACAGAGCTCATGGGACCTCTGCGTCCTCATCTGCTCTAGACAGTTGGCCCCACTTCCCTGTCTGGCTCACCTGCCTGGAGTTTCTAGAATCCATCCTTCTGAAAATGGGGGCAGTTCTGATGGTGTATCCTATCCTCTGCTCTTCCTGAAAGACATAGCCATATTTCTCCGGTCACATTAGCAAGTTCTTTCCACCCTCTGGGCACAGCACATGGGGATCTAAAGACTCAGTTCAGGCAGTGGGATTCATCAAACGCTTCTTTTCGCACCTGCTTTGGGACAGAGAATCTTCCAAGCTCCCCCCACCCCCTTTAGTCCACATCCCTCTGCAATGCTGTCCATCAGCATCAGAGCTGGTGACACTGACCCCAAGACATCTTCTGTTCCCCACCTTCTGTCCCTACTAATCCTCTGCCTGCTAATCCTATGTCTGGAGTCCCCAGCCACATGTCTGGTTCTTCTTTCTTCTGCTTGTGCCAAACAGGCTTCTAAAAGCCCAGTGTGTGTTCTTCTGCACATTTCTGCCATCCCTGGGCCTGCCTTCTGGGCCGCATCCCAGCTCCCATCCCTCCCATCTACACACACACACACCCTTTCTGAGTCTGAGGAGTGTGTTCCAAATGCAAGCCTGCCAGCCCCCACCCCTTGAGACAGGCCTCTGCTTTTCCTTCAAACACCCTGACATCTGCTTTCCTAATTTTCAAGATATGAGTCTTTTGGTTTGTGGGATGGTGGCTGCAGGTCCCCGGGACAGTGAGCTAAGGATGGGGTGGGCCCGCAATGGGTGGAGGAGGTAAAACTTTGCCCCTGAAATGTAGGGGCCTGGTCATCTGGTAGTGCTGGGGCTCATGCCCATTCCTCACAGGCTCTGTCTCCTTGGTCCTGCCCTGCCCATGTCTAATGCCAAAGGACACCAGATTACGGTTCTAGAATGGGGGGTGGTGGCAGGAGGAAGGCCCTTGAGAATCATCTGATCCAACAGTGATACCTTTAATTAAAAAAAATTTTTTTTTTAAATTTAATGTTTACTTATTTTTGAAAGAGAAAGAGAGAGAGAGCCAGAGTGGGGTAGGAGCAGAGAGACAGGGAGAGAGAGGATCAGAAGCAGGCTCTGAGCCATCAGCACAGAGCCCAATGCGGGGCTTGAACTCACGACACCTGTGAGATCATGACCTGAGCTGAAGTCGGATGCTTACCCAACTGAGCCACCCAGGCACCCCAGCTGTACCTTTAATTAGCAGAATTGCCTGAACGGCTTTTCCTGTCCCCACCCCAGAGACTGAGCCATGGGGTTTGGGGCGACCTTGGGCACCCGGGTCTATGAAAAGCATGCTATGCCCTATGACTGCTGATGAGACCCCTGGGAGCCCCCTCACCTGTTGGCATAAGGCATTGACTCCTATGATTCCAGGTGAAGCTCACAGAGCTGCCTAGGACCCAGGCTCTTGCATGCCCAGCCCAGTATTCCCATACCCTCGTGCTGACTGCAGGTCTGGAAGCCCAGGCCGGGGGCCGCTTACTTCCACAACCCTCGTAAAGACAGTCCGGGCAAACTGAACAGCAGGGACCATCCAGTGAGGCCAATAAACAGCGGCACAAACAGATAAATCAATGAAGCCATAAACCACAGGGGATCATAACAATCTCTTTACAATTCCTCTTTGGGGGTGGGCTTTGCCAATGTTGCTTTGTGTTATTTTCTTTTTTAAATAAGCAAAATTGTTTTCTTGGGATGCCATCCAAGAACATTAGATAAATAACTGTAATCCAGCTGCTCGCGGGAGACCCTGTCCGGGCAGACAGTGTGGGAGAGTGAGGCTGCGCTTTGATGTGTAGGGTGGGGGCACCCTGGGGCCGCCGAGGCCTTTGTGAAAGCCCCAGGCTCTCCGATCCCTGGCTTCATTCCCAACTGGCCCCCTCCGCCTCCTCCCTGCCACTCTCACACGTGCGTGCGGGATGTGACCAGGAGCTTCCCTCCCCCTGCCCGAAGCCTCCTGTGTCTCCCATTCTCCCCCTTGGAAAGCCACTCCCGGACAAGCCTGGCTGGGTCATCACCTTTCACACCCCCCCTCCCCCACAAAGAAGCCCTCCCTGACCCCACATGGGGGCCCCGACAAGCCAGGCTCCTCTGGGATCTGCTTCTTCCCTTACTGTCTCCCTGCCACACTGGGGCTCATCCAGGGTAGAGCCTGGGTCCTCTCTGGAGGGGTCGAGTGAGGCAGGAAGGACAGTCAGGGCAGTGAGGGCTTTGGAGGCACATGCACGGGGTTCAAACGCCACTCATGCTCTCACCAGCTGGGTCACTACCTACAGCCCGTGATAGGACCCTCTCGGAGACAGACACTATCTGCTGCCATGAGGCCTCCCTGCTTGGTCCAACCCTCCATGAGAGCGGGTATCCCATCTGTTAAAGCTCTGTCTCCCCTACCAGCCTGTGGGTCCGTGCAGCAGGGCTGGGGCTGATTCCTCTTTTTCCAGCCTCAGTCGGGCCCAGCAGGTGGCCCAGGAGCTCTGCCGTCTGCAGACTGCTCGCTGTCCCTGCCTGCGGCTGGGGTTCCTCCCACGTCCCACAGTGGGGCATCGCGTCCTCTGTCCTCCAGGCTGTTAGTCACCTTTACTCTGAGCCCCTGTTCATTCAGCCCCACCTGGCTGCTGGGGTCCACTTTCCCAAATCTCTTCTACCCCTCCTGCCATCTCCTGAGCTGATCCCAATGTGCCCCTGTCTTCTTCCTGCACTTTCCTTTACAGTCTCTTTGGCACAGGCCCCACCCCCCCCCCACCCCCCATCCTCCAGACCATTTTCCACCCTGCCCCTGAGAGAGCACTTTCCTCCGTCCGTCTTCAAACACCCGTCACTATCCTAGAACAAGCTCCCGTGTCTCTCTGTCAGATCTCCAACCCACTCCGGCTTCATCTAGAAGATGCTAGATGGGTCCACAGTGCCCAGCTCTGGACCCATGACACAGCCACATGGAGCTTGCTCAACCTCCTGGGAAGCCATTCCCTCCTGCTTGCCTTTGGGTGCTTGTCAATGTCATGTCTAACCATGTAGACGCGTAGCAGATGTCATTCCATCCACAAAGGCTCTTCTGAGTCTCTCCTTCCCCCAGGGAGTGGGGGGTCCTGGCCTCCACAGCCTCGGTGACTCGTTTTGGGGTGGGCACCTGGTAAGTGTTTGTTGAAACTGAGTATCGTACGGTAGGCATCTCAGACCCCTCTCTGAATGGCTTTTGGTCTGAACGTTAAGCAGTCCATGTGCTATCAGACAAAATTCAGTTGTGGTCAGGTCAAGATGTTTTCTATGGCCAAATTATTCTCTGACGGTATTGCTGGAATATAAATCAGCGCTATCTCGATATGCTTGAAAGGACCGATGGCATTCACTCCAAGTTGTGTGATGATGTCCAGATGTGGGCTGCTGCACTGAGGCGCATTTTCTATAATTAAGCTGACAGGAGCCCCACGTCTGACGGGGGCGTTCGGCCATGGGCGGGTCACCTCTCTCTGTGTGCCCCGTTTCTCCTCGGCAGCAAGGAGGGAGCACCAGCTGGCTTCCCAGTGAGTTCACACACAAGGGGGAATGATGCCCATTTCTCTGATGCAGGCTGTATTCTGAAATCAAGTATCCTGCATATTTATATAGAGCGTGGAGTCCCCTGTAAACTGGGTGGGCTCCCTGTGGGCTGGAGCAGCTGGCCTTGCCACAAGGCTGAACGGAGGAGGAGACCCAGAGGTGGATATTAGATCCCACTGTATAGGCTGGGAGCCCAGAAGTGTCAGGGAGGTTGGGGTTCAAACGCAAGGCCAGGCAGGCTCCTGGAGGCTCGTCTTATTCTACTGGCAAACAAAGGTAGGCTGCCATCCTATGACTGTGTCTTTTCTTTCTAGTGCACCAGCCAAATGTGCCCTCTTCCCACTTTGGGGACTTCTTGCTTCTCAGCGAAGAAACCGTCCTGGGGCACCAGAAGGTAAGAATATAGTTGCACACTGGTCCAGGCTTCCTGGGGGTACCTCCACTACCCTCTGGCTGAGTACTGTACAGCTCGACTGAGTGCAGAGGGACGAGATCCAGGTGCTATCCCTGAGGAGCTCTCAGTCAGGCCAGGTGGGGGGCCATGCACCAGAAGAAATGCCCTAAGGGAGGTGCCACAATGTGCTACAGAAATTCATGGGTCGGGGCATACGTTTTTGCGTATAAGGGATCAGGAAAGGTTTTTTTTAAGTTTATTTTTCAGAGACAGAGAGAGAGACAGAGAGCATGTGCAGGGGAGGGGCAGAGAGAGTGAGGGAGACAATCCCAAGTAGGCTCTGAGCTGTCAGCACAGAGACCAATAACAGGGCTCAAACTCACAAACCATGAGATCATGACCTGAGCTAAAATCAAGAGTCGGACGCTTAACTGACTGAACCACCCAGGTGCCCCAGGAAAGGTTTTATCAGGGAGGCAGTATTTCAGCAAGGCCTTAAGGGTGAGAAAAGCTTAGGCAAGTCTGAGATAGAGGACAGTCTGAGACGAGATATGGAAACAAGTAAGCCTGGATTGACTCATTTTTGTCTAGAACTTTCCATGTGTGAAAAGCATGGGAATAAAGTTCGCATGGCCAGGACAGCCAGTTAAATAGGGGGAATCCCGTGGACTGGGCAGAGAGGATCTACTGTGGATTTGTGCAGGGAAGCACTAGGACCAAGCGGGGCTGCCAGGAAGCATATATTTTTTTTAATTTTTAAAAAATGTTTTATTTGTTTTTGAGAGAGAGAGAGCCAGAGTGCGAGCAGGGGAAGGGCAGAGAGAGAGAGGGAGACACAGAATCCGAAGCAGGCTCCAGGCTCTGAGCTGTCAGCACAGAGCCTGATGCGGGGCTTGAACTCATGTACCATGAGATCATGACCTGAGCCGAAGTCAGTGGCTTCACTGACTGAGCCACCCAGGTGCCCCTAGAAGCCATATTCTTCCAGAGCAGTGCCACCTGCGAGCTTCACAGTGACTTTTCTCCAGGACGCCCTCGTACATTTGGTATCACTCCAAGCCGAGTATGGCTGTTTATTTGGACATACAGCACTTCTCATTGTTCCCAGGCTGTAAGACCATAACCATGCCTTTCCCCTGATGTGGCCTTGCCTGATAACTGATTCCTCCTGGCAGACAAACGTATCCCCAGCACAAAAAGCTGCTTCTCGCTGCAGCAGACCCTGACCAGTGCAACCTGAGAGAGACAGAGTGGTAACATGGATTGTACAGGGGTATGGGCTGGAGGACGAAATGAGGAACTGCTCACGTGCATGTGACCCTCAAGGTTTAAAAGGTCCCCTAGCATCCACCTTCCCAACAAAGCCATTGGTGAGGATGTGGGCTGTGTTTGTCGGGTACCCTTTGCGCCTTGGGGGGTTGGCTGAATCCACTAAGGGGACAGCGCCAGCCATGTGAACCCATCCTGGCAGGGTTCAGAGAAACTGCCTTGGCAGAGAAGTCCTGTCCAGGGGCAAGAGAATAGCAGGTCTAGGGGGTCTTTGGCACCCTGGCCTCTGGAGAGAGGAAACCCTCCCCCCAATCCTTTCATCCTTGTGTGGACACCCTGATCCCCAGTTTCACTTCTTGGGCAACTGGACACTAGGGAGGAAGTGCCCTGGGCTAGGGTGAGGCCCTTCTGGAAACTGGGAGGGCCACCCCTATTGCAGATCAGAAGAGAAACTCATCTCAATTTCTTTTCTACTGTCCAGAAAAGCTTTCAGACAAATTCCAAGAACATATTTAGTTCAATGGGATAGAATGAAAACGTGGGGCAAAAACAAGAGGCAAAAAATAAATGACTCCATCGGGATGCAAGACATGAGGTCCCATGCCCTTTCTAGATGTGGGTCCCAAATGTATACAGTCAAGTTGACATGCAAATGCAACCATGGAAACCATTCACAGCACATGGAGGATAAAAACCAGCGAGCACCTCAGGAGAAGCACAGCCAACCCAGAACCACACTGATGCAAAGCATCCCCACAAGCAGGATCCTAAGTGACATCCCTTAAACGCACTGCCCTGGAGAGATGGCCAGAGCCACAGGAACCATGAAAGATACGGAGGAACATCTGCTCAAAAGACCTGCTACAAGGGGCGCCTGGGTGGCTCAGTCGGTTCAGCGTCCGACTTCGGCTCAGGTCATGATCTCACAGTTCATGGGTTCAAGCCCTGCACCGGGCTCTGTGCTGACAGCTCGGAGCCTGGGGCCTGCTTCGGATTCTATGTCTCCCTCTCTCTCTGCCACTTCCCTGTTTGTGCTCTCTCTCTCTCTCTCAAAAGTAAACATTAAAAAAGACACGGTAAAGGAATGTACAGAACCAAGCTGCTGACCTGAAGAACCTGAGTGTACTTTTTTCTCCTTGTGCTTAAAATGTCAGAGGAAAGGGGCACCTGGGTGGCTTAATCAGCTAAGCACCCACCTCTTTTTTTTTTTTTAAGTTTATTTATTTGAAAGATAGAATGAGCAGGGAGGAGCAGAGAGAGAGAGAGAGAGAGAGAGAGAGAGAGAGAGAATCCCAAGCAGGTTCTGAGCTGTCAGCTCAGAGCCTGATGTGGGGCTTGATCCCACAAGCGGTGAGATCATGA
The DNA here is from genome assembly GCF_018350195.1 of Panthera tigris. Taxonomy (NCBI): domain Eukaryota; kingdom Metazoa; phylum Chordata; class Mammalia; order Carnivora; family Felidae; genus Panthera; species Panthera tigris. The sequence continues at coordinate 91,515,910 of NC_056660.1, read as the reverse complement.
CCTGAGCCGAAACCAAGAGTTGGACGCTTAACTGACTGAGTCACCTGGGAGCTCCTGAGCATCTGACTCTTGATTTTGGCTCTGGTCATGGTCCCAGGGTTGTGAGATCAGAGCCCCACGCTGGGCTCTGCACTGAGCGTGGATCCTGCTTGGGATTCTCTCTCTCTCTCTCTCTCTCTCTCTCTCTCTCTCTCTCTGCTCCTCTCCCCTGCTTGCACATGCATGCTATCTCTCTAAAAAAAATAAATTAAAATAAATAAAATAAAATGGTACTTTAAAAAAAAGTGTCAGAGGAAAGGCTCTGTGTAGATTTAAAGAAAAGTCAGAACCTGGGCACCTGCGTGGCTCTGTCAGTTAAGTGGCTGACTTCAGCTCAGGTCATGATCTCACGGTCCGTGAGTTCGAGCCCCACATCAGGCTCTGTGCTGACAGCTCAGAGCCTGGAGCCTGCTTCGGATTCTGTGTCTCCCTCTCTCTCTGCCTCTCCCCTGCTCACACTCTGTGTGTGTGTCTCTCTCTCAAAAATAAATAAACATTAAAAGACATTTTTTTAAAGAGAAGTCAGAACCTGACCCTCCCATCACAAGTATCTGTGCTTCTTCATCCTACGTGGGTCCAAGCGGTGTCACTGGACAGGAGCCCCTAGACCACAATAGGTGTCAGGATCCCTGGTTTGCAGGCCAAGAGGGGCAAAATGATAGGCTCATGTTCACACAACTGATCCAATTTCCTCTAATATCTTCCTCTGAAGGGATGCTGCAGCAAGGAGGGCAGCTGAAAGAAAAGCCAGCAGCGAGGTAGTGTGTTTTGCCCCATGGGTGATCGCTCCGATGGGTGTCCAGGGGCCCAGCTCCAGCTCAAAGTCCTTACTCCCCTTAGCTGAGCTATCTGACCTCTGGCTGGCCAGGCTGTACTGGGCAGCCAGAGCCCAAGCCTCCTTCTGGGGCACAGTGCTGACAGTCCTTGGCACCTGTGAGCCCCCAGTTCTCCCACCCCGTGTGCCTCGAGACGGAGAGCCCCGATTCCGTGGTCCCCTCCTGAATGGTAGGTTTCCTACTGACTTGGAAATGGGCTTTCTCTCTTCTCATCTTCGGGCCCCCATCTCCCTACTGGTCCTCTCTACACAAAGCCAGCGCCCACCCCACCCCACTGCACACTGCAGGAGGGGGTTCCATTGCACCCAACCGTGAATCTGAGGGTGGAAATGTTTCCAAGCATTAATCTTCTAGCTATCACCAACCAGAGTTAAACCCTTCGGATTCAGCTTGGGCTCTAAAAAGAACTATGGCTCTGAAGGTTCTAGTAGGTTGGTTAAGAAGGATTTTAGGGGCACCTGGGTGGCTCAGTCGATTAAGCGTCCGACTTTGGCTCAGGTCATGATCTCTCAGTCTGTGAGTTCAAGACCTGCATTGGGCTCTCTGCTGTCAGCGCCGAGCCTGCCTTGGATCCTCTGTCTCCCTCTCTCTCTGCATCTCCCCTGATTGCTCTCTGTCTCTCTGTCTCTCTGTCTCTCTCGCTCAAAAATAAACAAAAAAAAAAAAAAGAAGAAGGATTTTAGAAAAAAAAAAAACCTGACCAACTCTACACTAGGAAACCCAGTATCATTTTTTTAGATTAGAGGTTGCACAGGGATAGCCATGGACCAGAGGTGACCCACAGACATGTTTTGTCTGGCCTGCAGAGTGTTTTTAAAACAAGTGAATTAGTGGCCCAGAGTTAAAAATCAGGCGATTATACACACAGCCCTGGATTTCTGTTCCTCTCTGAGAAGTGAAGGGATCGGCAGGGCAGAGGCTAATGGTCTGGGGGTGGGGGCCAGCTCAGGAGGGTAAAGGTGGGCATGAGAGCTGGGGTGGGCCTTAGCCGGCGTCAGGGGGCACCGGGAGACGGGGTTGCTCACCGAGAAGTGTGGCTGAACGTTCCTTGCTCCGAATGCAGACCTGGCTTGGCTGGGAGCCCTGGCATGATTTATAGGCTTGGCAGGAGAGCCATTTCCTCGTGCCTGTTTCTCATTAAAGCTTTTAGGCAAAGGGCTTCGTTGCGGATTCTGGAGCCGGGGTTAGCCCTGGCCTTATTAAACAGAAATATCCAGCCAAGAGGAAATGAAGGAGGAAGGGCAAATGATGCCGAAGGGGTAAAAGGGGGGACCAAAAACCAGAGTAAAACACTGGGGGGGGGGCGGGCTGGGGGGTTGGTGGGGAGATGGGATGGAAAGGGGCAAGAAGTAACAGTTTCAGATTTCTCAGGAAGACTGATGAGAACATGGGAGCAAGGAATCAGCATCCCCCACCCCCTGCCACCCCGGCAAAACCTCTGATGTGGGTTTGGGCACTGGGGCTGCTACCCACCAGCTGGCTCTATACCCTTGAGCCCCTGGTGGATTTGGTGCCTCTCCTAGCCTTGGTGTCCTCAGCTGTAAAATGGGCACAGCAACAGTAGTAATAAGACAGAGTTGTTGAGGGGACAAGAGGAAGGCATGATGTGGAAGACCACCAGCACGTGGGGGACAGGTGGCTTCTCAGAGGCGGAGGCTCCTGTTCTGCCCTCGGTCAGCAGAACCAGATCTGCTGTTCCCATCTTGGCTGCCACCTGCTGAGTCTGGGGAGACCAAGCTGGAGGAAGCCTGTGGGTGGGCACGGTCGCCCCAAATGGCTTTCACCTTGTACCTGTTGGGCAGTGAGAGCCAAAAGCACCACGTGGGGTCAAAGCAGAACAGCCAGCTTACCTTCGAGCGCACCTGAGGAGCATGCACACTTGGGCAGGGGCACGGCAGGGCTGGTGGCTGACGCACTGCTCAAGCTGGGGCAAATCCTCTCCTCCTCGCCCACACTCACACCAGGGAGTGCATCGGGGTGGGAGGTGAGTGGAATGTATGTATGGAGGAGTTTGCATAGGTTGTATGCGTGTCCATGTGCCGGGAGGTATTCAAATAGCGTGTTCACTTGGTTTTAATCAAGTGGACCCTGGAGGGCATAATTCTCAGCACCTACTGGCTTCTATTCAGAAATGAAATATTCGATTGCAAATTACCATGCTGAAGCAGATAACAGAATGGTTAAGCACTTTAGCGGAGGAGGTGGTAAGAGCAGGCTGTTTCCATTAGGATCACCTGAGCCAGACCTCTGCTACCTGACCCCTCGACACAATGCTCCTCCTCACCCTTCCGGGCCCAGTTCAGCTGTTGCCTCCCCCTTCTTCCTTGACACCCCCGAGTTGCCACGGTCTTTCCACACACGGCCGGCGGAGCTCCGGTTCATGGACGTGTCTCCCACCCTGTAAGGTTTTTGAGCATGGACAAAATCGTGGGCTCAGGAACTAGACCGCCTGGGTTTGCATCACACCTCTGCCACCTGTGACATCTCCGTGCCTCAGTTTGCTCCTCTACGAAGTGAGGAGGAGAGTGGCACCTACCTCGAAGACCTGTTGTGAGGACCGGATGAATGAATGCACGGGAAAGTGTTGACCGTGTCTGCCCTCAGCAAGCCCTGAAAACCTGGGAACTGAAACCACAATGGGCTACCACCTCACACCCATGGGCTGGTTAGAACCACAAAGTCAGATAACAGCAAGTGCTGGCAGGAGGGGCACTGGGGGACTCAGTCAGTTAAGCGGCCGACTCTTGGTTCCAGCTCAGGTCATGATCTCATGGTTCATCAGTTCGAGCCCCGAATGGGGCTCTGCACTGACAGTGGGGAATCTGCTTGGGATTCTCTCTCTCACTCTCTCTCTGCCCCTCCCCCCCTTTCAAAATAAATAAATAAACATTAAAAAAAAAAAAAACCAGCAAGTGCTGGCGGTATCTGGCTGGATCCTATGATGGTACAGCCACTCTGGGAAACAGTCTGGCAGGTCCCCAAACAACGAAATACAGAGTTACCATGTGACCCAGCAATTCCACTCCTAGGTTTGTGCGTGAAAGAAGTAAAAACAGTGCCACGTAAAAATCTGCAGATGCATGTTCGTGATAGCATTATTCATGAGTCTCAAACTATAGGCAAATGTCAATCAGTGGACAAATGGAGAAAGAAATGTGGTCTATCCATACAACGGAGTATCATTCAGCCATAAGAAGGAATAGAGTATTGATTCTTGCTACAGCACGGACGAAACTTGTAAATATTACGCTCAGCAAAAGACACCAGTCACAAAAGGCCACAGACTAGGGTTTCCATTCATGTTAACATCCAGAACAGAGAAGTCTCTACGGACAGAGGGGAGATTAACAGTTGCCAGGGGCTGGGGGAAGGGGTGGGAGGTGAGGGGGTGTTGGCTAAAGATCATGGGGTTTCTTTTAGAGGTGATGAAATATTCTCAAATTGGCTGTGGTAAGGGTTGCACAATTGTGTGAATACACTAAAAACCACTGAATTGTACACTTTAACTGGGTAAATTGTATATACGGGATATGAATCATATCTCAATAAAGCTGTCTTTTAAAAAACTTGGTTGCCCCCCACAGGGAAAAAAAAAAAAAAAAAAGAAGAAGAAGAAGGCAAGAAAGGAAAGCCTGTTAGCTGTTATAATCTGTTTCTTGGCTCCACGGGGTCCAGCCCAGAACAGGTCCTCAGTCAAGTTTGGGAAAGCAACGAGTTAAATCAAATCATCAGCACTGATTATGTGACCACTGAATGCTTACACACAGCTCCTCATTTAGTCTTGGGAGAGCATGGAGACCTTCCCAGTGCTTGCTTCCGTGTCTCACTGCCCTTAGCCAATCTGTTAGCAAATATCCCCACTATCCCGCCGCCTTCCAAATGCATCCAGAATCCGATCTTTTCTCATTATCTGCACCACCCCTGTCCCCCCTCCCCTGGATTCTCCAACCCAGCTACGTGTCCCCAGCTTCCACCCCGCTCCCTACAGCCTGTCTTCAGCCCAGAGATCCTTTAGGAACCAAAGTTGGTACTTCTGCCTTTCTCCCAGAGCCCTACAATGATGTCCCTTCTCGCTCAGACAACAAAAGCCCAAGTCTGACACTGCCTCTCTTCCTGCCCCTCCCCCACCCCATCCCACTCTGGGTTATTTCTCTCCAGCCGGTTATTTCACTCCAGACGCTTGCCTAAGGGTCTTCTCCTCTTCCTGGACCCCATCTCCCCCAGGAATCCTCTTGACTCCCTGTCTTTCTTACTTTAAACCTTGGCTCAAACACCTCTTGCCAGTGGGGCTCCCAGACCTCCCCCGCCCCCCATGAAATACGTCCACCTGTACATTCCATACCCCCAAGTGCCTTCATCTGCTTTTTCTCTTTTCCATAGTGCTTGTCATCTTATAAAATACTATGCAATTTATTTATTATAGCCTTTATTTATTGTCTGCCTCCCTGCTAAGTGCGAGCTCCATCAGGTCAGGTCAGGGATTTTTATTGTTGTGTTGATTTATGCAGCCTCTCGTATTGGGAGGCTCAAGAAACATTTGTGGAGAACTTGGTCTTCACAACATCTCTGAGAAGGAGGCTTTATTTTTCCTCATGGAAGGGTTGTGGGATCTGCCCGAAGCCACGCACTGAGTAGATAGCAGGGCTGAATGTTTATCTGTATAAAGGGGTTGCCACTGACCTCCTTCCTCTCTCCCTGCTCCGCAGTGTGGAAGGCACGTCCTGTCCACTTCCACGAGGCAAGCACTTTTGGATGAACTGTGCTCAGGAAGGTAAGTTTGCAGCCAGTTGTACAGGGTCTGGAAGGAAGCTGCATGAGGCTGATATGCTGGCGCGTTCGCAGGGAGAGGTCTGAGTCAGCGGTGGGCGGTGGAGGATGACCATGTATCAACACAGCAGAGCCACTATTAACATAATTTGAGTAAACAGTATCCTGTCATGGGCTGCCGTTTCACATCTGTCAGATTCAAACTGCCTCCCCCAAGCGGGGGATGCCTTTCCTTCCTAGACTTGCAAAGGGAGTCCCTCCTCCTTGCTTCTGGCGAGGAAGAAATGGCCCTGTGGTGTTATTTAAAACGGCAAAATTCTGGGGTGCCTGGGTGGCTCAGTCGGTTAAGCGGCTGGCTCTTGATTTTGGCTCAGGGCATGATTTCATGATTCGTGGGTTTGAGCCCCGTGTCAGGCTCTGTGTGGATGGTGCAGGGTTGGCTTGGGATTCTCTCTCTCTCTCTCTCAAAATAAATAAATAAACTTAAAAATAAATAAAGTGGCAAAATTCTGGCCCCCATCTCCAAAGGACTGCTACTCCACAGCTGCCAGAGAATGAGCCCCAAAGCATCGGGCAGTCAGTCCTGACATTGGTTTAATGAAACATGCTTATGTCAAGTGACAGTGAAGCCAGAAATCCCATTGTCTTAGACTCTCCTTTTCTTCACCCTGGGCCACCAGCCATCTCTGGTCCTGTGATCATAGCACCTCACTTCCCTGGGCCCCTTTCCCCACCCCACCTCATCTCCATGGTGGTCTGCAGAGTTCCTGGGCACCACCTGTGGGCAGATTCCATCCTGTGCATGGTGACAGCCTTGGGGGATGCCGGGAGACCAGACAGGCAGAGAGGGAGGAACTGCATGTACCTTTGATGAGGAGGACAGGATGGGTCTGGGGACAGAGAGGGATCCTATGCATGTGGCAGAAGAAGGGCCCCTGGGATGGGGCAGAGAAGATACTGGAGAAGCATGCATGGTCAGATGAAGGGCTTTACCTAACATCCACGATGTTAACCCTCCAAGGGGTTAGCAGATTCCACAGAGCCCTTAGAAAATGCATCGGTGCCCACCCACTCTCGTCCAATTTCAGTGTATTCATGGATCCTCTGAAGTCTGCTGTCCCCACACCCTGGCAAGTGGGTCTCTCATCGAGTAGGAAATACCACCATCAGACCTGGCATTCAGAAGGGTTCAGGAGATGACAAACCAGAGGGAGAGAAAAGAGGGAAGGGGTGAGAAAAACCCACAATAATGCAAAAGTCTTGGGTCAATCCAACAAGGTCCAAATGGTAAAAACATTCCAAAGCGAGGCAGGTAACCAACACTGACCCGAGAGGGAAGAGGCAGCCGTGGAGATTGGAGAAGTCTCCCGGAAAAAGGAGAATATGGGGAGAGAGTCCCAGCATGCAAAATCTGACAGGGCCGGGGGAGCGGAGAGGGGGCTCGCGGGTTGCGGGCTGCGCACTGGTTGGCACAGCTCCCAGAAAAGGTTTAGTGCCTCTGGGGTCAGGCTGCCCTCCTCAGTCCCCACCCCACACTCCCCCTACTGTCAGTGGTCAGAGGCAGAGAACAGAGGGCAGGGAGGTGTGGCAGGCGGACATGTTTCAGCCCTCTTTGCCCAGCAGGTCTGATGTGTGGGGCCTGTATGCAGAGGCTCACAGCCTGAAACCCAAAAGCACTTATCCTGGACCCCAAAAGCTCTAAGCAGAGAGTCTACCTTTGGCAGGATCATCTGGAGGCAAGCCCACCCTGATGTGAGGCTGTTCACAGATTTTATGCATCCCACTTCATTTATACATTTTCCTGCAGAACCGTTAGCGTGTCTGGTTACGGGGGCTGCCTTGTGCATATTGCCTTTCTAAAACGGAGCAATTTTGAATTCTGCACACGCCAAACCCCAAGGAACTGGAGAATATATGGTGACCTGTAGCAGGGAAAGTGGGATTCAATTATTGCACCTCTCTGAGGCAGTCAGAAAACACAGCAAGATCTCCAAGACATAGCGTTCAGTTGAAAAAAAAAAAAAAAACAACAAAAAAAGTGCTAATTTAACCATGCAACAAAAATTTGCAAAGTATCTGATGAGTCAGATGCTATTGTAGGCAATGGTATTAGAAATGTAAAAAAAAAAAAAGTCAAAATAAAACAAAATTCTCTGCTTGTGCTCACCTATGTGTATATAAATGTATAGAGAAAAGCCTGGATGGAGTCACAGGAATCTGGTAATAGTGAGAGACCCCTGGTGAGAAAGATCCTGTAGGGAGAAAGGTGGACTTTGACATTTTATTCTATATACTTTTGTATTGCTTATGTTTTTATTTTTCTAATAAGTGCTACAGACTGTATCTTTATGTTCCTTCCAGTTTCATAGTTTGAAATCTTTTTTTAAAGTTTATTTATTTTTATTTTGAGAGAGAGAGCAAGTGTGCATGTACAGGGGGAACAGGGCAGAGAGAGGGAGAGAGAGGGAGAGAGGAAGAGAGAGAGAGAGAGAGAGAGAGAGAGAGAGAGAGAGAGAGAGAGAGAGAGAGAGAGAGAGAGAGAGAGAGAGAGAGAGAGAGAGAGAGGGAATATGACGCAGGTTCTGCACTGTAAGCACAGAGTCTGAAGCGGGGCTCAGTCTCACCAACTGTGAGATCATGACCTGAGCCGAAATCAAGAGCCGGACACTTAAATGACTGAGCCACCCAGACGCCCCCATACTTTGAAATCTTGACACTCAATGTGATGGGCCTTTGAGAAGTGATTAGGTCACAAGGGTGGGGCCCTCATGGTGGGATTAGTGCCCTGATAAAGGAGACCCCAGAACTCCCTTGCTCCTTCCTCCACGTGAAGACACAGAGAGAAGGCCATCTATGAACCAGGAAGCGGCGGCCCCACCAGACACCCAATCTGCTGGCGCCTTGGTCTTGGCCTTCCAGCCTTGGGAACTGTGAGGAACAGATGTCTGTCCTTTGTAAGCCACCCAGGCTACAGTTTTATGTTATAACAGCTCGAACAGTCTGAGACAGTAAGCGAGAGATCATGTATGACTCCCGTAATTAATAGAGAAAAAAGAGACAGACCTATAAAAACAAAAAAATAGGGGCCCCTGGGTAGCTCAGTTGGCTAAGCGTCTGACTCTTGATTTTGGCTCAGGTCATGATCCCATGGTTCATGAGTTCAAGCCCCAACTTGGACTCTGTGCTGCCGGAATGGAGCCTGCCTGGGATTCTCTTTGCCTCTCCCCTGCTCTCTCTCAAAATAAATAAACGAACATTAAAAAAAACAAAACAAAACAAAACAAGAATAAAAACAAAACAAGGAAAAAGAAACCACCCATCACGTCCAACCTGTTTATTTTACAGACGGGGAAACTGAGGCTCAGGGAGCATCCCCCCCCCCCCCCCCCCCCGCTGCCGCCAGCCTCAGGTTGGAACTGGAATCCTGTTCTACAGACTGGTCCACAAGGGCTGTTCCTGACCCCACATTGCCTCACACACAACCCCACAAATAATACCATTGATGTGAAGGTGTTTTGTGAATCTTAATGAACTATATATGCATGCCACTCTTTAGGGGATAGAAAATTCCATATTTGGGGTGGGGTTTTTTTGGCCAAAGTCTTTCTGATGCCACTGAGGAAACATGGCAAGGACATTTGAGAGCAGGGAAAAGTGGACAGGTCATACGTTAGCCAGAGTCAGAGCAGTTGAAGACCACACCCCGTAGATGGGACTGTGATCCTAGGTCACAGGTGACTTTGCTGAGGGGAGCACAGCCGGAGTACCAATGTGTGACCCAGCAGTGGGGAGCGGATACTCTCGTGTAGCTGCGTAAAAACGTAGCATTCTTGGGTTTCCAGGGCTTGTACTATTTTTGTGTGGCTCTTTTCTGTTTGCTTTTGCGTTTCCTTCTTATTTTCTTTCTTTTCTCCAAAAGGGGAAATGACATTGCCACCCACAGCATCTGATCCTAAGTTCCAAGTTTTGATTTTGCAATTGTAGTTGATTTCATTCATTATTCATTATTTTTAATGTAACGTATTAAAAAAAATTTTTTTTTTACATGGAAACATTTTTTTCCAGCAGTTTGAAAACGAGGAGTGAATGGAAAGTGACATTTGAGTCAGGCCTTAAAGGAAATGCTGGGGAGGGTGCCAGCCTTGGACATGGGGTGGGGTGGGGGTGGGGAACAGCACACAGGTCTAGGTCTTCGGCAAGTCGGGGGATGAGCCCCTGTAAGAGGGAGGAATCACCAGGACAGGACTCAAGGCTGCACATGCAGAGGTGTGGACCCCACCTGTCCCCAAATGTCCTGCTAAGTACAAATAAGTGCCTGAGCAGGGGAGACCCTTCCAGGGCCGGGGGCAGGGGAGGGGGGAGAGGCTAGTATCAGGGGGAGGCTGGGACAGCTGTTAGGGGGAGAGGCAGGGTAGACAGAGCACATCCAGCGAGGCTGGCTCCAAGGTGTGACTGCTATGTCACCTCACAGTCATGATTCCTTGCTTAAAAAAAATCAGAGGCTCCAACCTCCCTGGCCCACAGTCACTGAAGTGGCCCCAGGCTCTGACCCCTCCCGGCCCTTACTCATCAACTGGACCCATCTGAAGTGGCTTTTATGGAGCCCTTTCAGCTTGAAGGGGAGGACAGTAGGCTGGCAGCCAGCTCTGCTGAGCACTTAGGGGAGTGTGGAGGCTTCACGAACCACAGTGGGGGCTACCAGCTCACCTCTTCTCCACCCTCCGCCGGGAAGGCTGAAGGGCACACAGTAGGCTCTCCTGGCTGCCTACACAGGCACAGTGAAGACGGTGGATTAAAACCTAAAGAGGCGGGCGCCTGGGTGGCTCAGTCGGTTAAGCGTCTGACTTCAGTTCGGGTCATGATCTCGAGGTCTATGGGTTCGAGCCCCGCGCCGGGCTCTGCACTGACAGCTCAGAGCCTGGAGTCTGCTTCAGATTCTGTGTCTCCCTCTCTCTCTTCCCCTCCCCACTCACACTCTGTCTCTCTCTGTCTCTCAAAAATGAGTAAGTGTTAAAATTAAAAAAAACAAACAAACCCTAAAGGGGTACGTGAAAGAGGTGCCTGATTAATAATTACCCAGAAAGTCCCTTGCATGGTCCAGTAAGCACAGTGGTCATGGGTATTATGTTTCTCTGAGCCTGGCACTAACCGAAGGATGTGTAGGCCTGGATTTCTTTGATCGAACTGGCATGTTCCCTCTCCTGTGGGGAACCCAGGGACTTCCCAAGGATAGTGCAGTCCTGACCCCGAGTCTCTCCTGAGTCTGACTATGCAGAGATGCCTATTTTGGGGCACCACATGACCCTGGAGTCTTCCTGAAGAAGCTGGTTTCAGCACAGTGCCTGTGGGGCTGAGCTTTCTAAGCTGGGAGGCTGAGGCCCAGAGAGGCTGGCTTGTCTGCCCAAGGCCACACAGCAGGCATGGGCAGAGCCACAATTCAAGATGTTTGGGGCCAGCAAGCACCCTGGCTCCTGATCAGAGGCACCCACATGGCCTAGAGGGAAAGTTGGGTTTTTAGGGTGGGAATGAAAAGCAAAAAAAAAAAAAAAGTCAACTTCTAGGGTTTTTTGTTTGTTTCAAAATCAGTTCTTTTGAAACCTCATGCAAGTCTAGAGTTTATGCCATAACAATGGAAAGAGGTTAAAGCTAGAGACCCCGGCTACTCCTTCTTCCTCCTCAAGTGAAGGGGACTAATGGGGGACCAGGAGCATATGACCCAGAGGAGGATGGGGCCTGGGGGGGGCGGTGCATGGATACTCCACTGGTGGCCCAGCCCAGCGATAAAAGTTTGGGGGGAGTGGCTGGGCCAGCCGGATGCATCCTGGGGTCCCACTGAGCCTAATGGGTGCTGTGCTCCCCCCAAAGTATCAGTAAATTCTAAGCCCTCTTCACTCCCAGGAAGTGAGAAATGAGGCCTTGAACCCCAGAGAGGAGTGTTAAGGAAAAGAGAGCCCTGACCCAGGACTACAGATAGAGAAGCCCAGTGTGGCCACGGGGGCTGGGAACTGTCTCTACCGCTGGGCTCGGCTCCAGTTCCCCACCTCCTCCCAGGCCTCTCAGGCAAGAGGCCCCTGAGGGGAAAAGTCATAATGCTGAATGTCAGTTGTGATTCAGGGCAGCCTGGGAGAAAAGTGAATCCAGCTGGCAACCAGGGACTGCAAGGGCGGGTGCGGAGGGAAGAGGGCAAGGAGGAAAGCGGGTACACATGAGGGCAGACCTGGGCGGCGAGAGTCCTCACCAGACGGCTGGCCTCAGCCTCTGGCCCACTCCTGAAAGACAGACAGGAGATGGGAGGGTCTCCATTAAGTTTGAGTGGTTCTCAAACTTGACATGCATCTGAATTACCTGGCAGACCTGTTAACACACAGAGTGCTGCCCCCTCAACCTTCCCCCCAGTTAGGTCTGGGTGGACCTCAAAAATATGCATTTCTAATTTCTGGAGACTTCCCAGGAGCTGCTGCTGCTGGTGTGGGGACCACACTTTGAGAACCACTGCTCTAAGCTGAACGCTTCACTCCAGTCCTGCCTTGCTCCTGCCCCACCTGGGTCAGACTTCAAACAAGAGCTCTGCTCTGACCCCACCTGTGTCAGGAAACACAGGACAAGGTCCCTCAGAGGGAGGGCTCGAGGCCAGCTTTTTCCTCAGCCTGGCCACTCCCCTTCCAACTCTTCAGGCCCAAGACTCTGCCTGGGCTGTTGGCTACCTCAACCTCCAGGGACTCTGTCAGCCCCAGAAGACTGTCCCATGGTTTCCTAGGCAGGCAGACAGGGGATGACAGAAGTCCCCAGTTAGCTATCCCATGTGCCCCAGGACTTTGTGTGGAAACCTGGACCCTCACCTGGAGGCAGAACATTGCTTTTCTCCTTAAAGCCTGGGTGAGGGTGGTAGGCCACTGAACCCTCTGCTGATTTCTCGAGGAAGGATCTGGTGGGATCCTCAACAACCCCCTGATGCTCTTCAGGGTGGAGGCTGAGGTTGGGTGCGATGATGGCTCCCAGGCTCAGGTGCCATTAGTGTGACTTAGAGGCAATATGCCATCTGTTTACATATTGGCGGCCGTGAGTAAAAGGCCTCGATGGTAGGAGACATCAGGACCAATCTCATTTCTGTATTGACTGTGGTAAGAATCTGGGCTCCACGCATCAGTCATGTGACCTTGGGCAACTTAATTCCTTTGTGCCTCAGTTTTCCTGTCTGTACAATGGAGGTCATTACAGGACCTATCTCATAGGGTTCCCTGAGGGAAAAATGAGACAATCTGAGTAACCCACTGAATGCTCACTAAGCATATTATTTAAAAAATAAGCCAAGAACATGGGGAGCCTGGCTGGCTCAGTTGGAAGAACATGCGACTCTTGATCTTCGGGTCCTGAGTTTGAGCCCCGTGTGGGGTGTAGCGATTACTTAAACAAATAAAACTTGAAAATAAGCCAAGAACAAAACCTTGCAGATGAGTGTTCACTGAGGGCACTATTCACAACAGCCACAAAGGTCCCTTGACAGATGAATGGATAAACAAAATGTGGTCTGTCCATATTACTGAGCCATAAAAAGGAATAATGTGCTGGTTCTCTGCTACAACATGGATGAACCTCCACGACATTATGCCGAGTGAAAGGAGACAGACACAAATGGACCCATCCAGGATGTGACAAACGGTCACATCCTGGATGGGTCCATTTGTACAAAACGTCCAGAATACGTAAAGCCACAGGGACGGAAAGCAGATTAGTGGTTGTCAGGGGCTGGGGGAGGGGGAAGGGGGAGTTACCGCAAAAGGGTGCTGGATTTCCCTTTAGGGCAATGACAAGGTTCTGGAACTAGTTGTTGGTGATGGTTGCACAACACTGTGACTGTACTAAGTGCTACCGAATCACAGACTTTACCGTGTCCCCGGGCAGATCTTCCCTCTCCAGAGAGGCTGCTCATCTCAAAAGGGCAGTGATTGTGAAATAAGGCTGACTGAGGAGGCATGTTTAAGAAATGACATGTCAGGGGCGCCCGGGTGGCTCAGTCCATTAAGCATCCGATTCTTGGTTTTGGTTCAGGTCACGATCTCACGGTTCATGAATTCAAGCCCTGCCTGCATGGGGCTCGACGCCGTCAGGACAGAGCCTGCTTGGAATTCTCTCTGTCTCTCTCTCTGCTCCTCCCCTGCTCGTGCTCTCTGTCTCCTCTAAATAAAAGAAAATTTTAAAAAATTTAAAACAAACAAAAAAAGAAATAACAGGTGTCAAAAGTGGTGTCGACCCAGTCACTGCAAACCCACCAAGCCCAGGCAGCGTGGCACAGCCCCCCTCACTGCCTCTACCTGGACTGCCTGTTTTCTCATAAAACAGGCTTCACGAGGTCTTGACATGAGACTGAAGCCTCAGGAAATCCCAGAGATGTTCATCCGGGTCATAAACAAGGTCACAGCTTTTCAAAGGCTGGTTTCTCCTCCCTGAGCTCCCCTGAGGCCATGGCATTATGGAGGCCACATGGGCGGCTTTGAGTGAAGTCCTTCCCAGGGGCCTGTGTGACCCCGAGCCAGGGAAACAGGTGGCCCATAACAGTGACCCCTCAGCTGGGCCCCTGTTTTTTTTTCGTAATTAAAATTTTTTTAACGTTTATTAAAAAAAATTTTTTTTAATGTTTATTTATTTTTTTGAGAGACAGAGAGAGACAGAGTGCAAGCTGGGGAGGGGCAGAGAGAGAGGAGACACGAAATCCAAACCAGGCTCCAGGCTCTGAGCTGTCAGTAAGAGCCTGATGTGGGCTCGAACTCACAAACGGGGAAATCATGACCTAACCTGAAGTCAGATCCTCAACCGACTGAGCCACCCAGGCGCCCCTAATGTTTATTTATTTTTGAGAAGAGAGGGAGAGAGAGCACGAGCAGGGAATGGGCAGAGAGAGGGGGGGACAGAGGATCCAAAGCGGGCTCGGTGCTGACGACAGAGAGCTCCATACAGGGCTCAAATTCACAAACCATGAGATCATGACCTGCGTGAACGAAAAGTCGGACGCCTAACCAACTAAGTCACCCAGGCGCCCCTCAGTTGGGCACCTTCAACTCCCTTCCCTCCCCAGAGCTGATTCTATACCCACCCTGTGAGGTCGGGGTTTGCAGAAGGGGAAACCAAGGCTCAGTGGGTGGGAGGCAGGCCTGGATTCACTCTCAGGTGTTCTGATGTTGGAGCCGTTGGGACCTCTGTGATGTGCGGGTGCTTCTGAGGGGGGTGCGGTGAGAGCATGCCCTGTGCCTAGACCTGGGTACCAAACTTCCCGGCACAGGCTGGGGTATGGAGTTCCCCCCAGAGAGAAATAGCCCCTAACAGAAAGCCTTATAAAATGTTAGGAAGAGGCCACTAGAGACGCTTGCATTCCTGAGGTGTGTGGGCCACACTCCCTGCCCCTATTAGAACCAAGCCTACTGGGGTCCCCCCACTCCCGATCCAGGGGCACACTCCCTGAAGCCTGAGCACTTCTGACACAGGCAGGATGCCTGGGGCAGCCCATTGGTGGCTGGACTTGTGCCCACAGCCTGGAAAACAAGTACGGGAGGCGGAGCTGGGGCTGGGGGCTCCTGGAGACCTTCACAGCAGGGGACCTGTTGCACCCATAGTCATATGGAGTGAGGGTCTCCCCATCTCCAGGAGCTCTCCCTACCCAGGAACACCATTTCCTTTCAGGGTCTTCTCCTGAGGGGGCAAGGCTGTGGGGTGGGGGACCCATCTGCACTGCTGATGCTTCCCTCTCCTGGGGCGTGGATACTTGGTGACCAGTGAGGGGCAGGAGGTTCAGGGAGGAAGACCGATGCTTTATCAGACCTCATCTGTCCACATATGCCCACATGCCTTCATGTCAACAGGCTGGAAGCAGATGTCCAAAAATGGAAATAGTTGTGCTGCCTCAGTTTCCTGGCCCCTTACTCCACCCCGCTAACCCCCCCCCCCCAGGGGGTGTAAGCCCTGCCCACCCTAGACTCTCAGGGCTCCAGGAGCCTTGCCCACTTCTGAGTTGGGGTAGGGGGAGATGGGCACATTCTCCCTGCCCTCCTGGGAGCAATGTGCCCCCGCTCTGGAAATGTTCATGTGAGGAAGTTTCTCTTGTGCTCTTCCTCTGAAACTACCCACAGGTGAGTGATATGCAACCTGTGGGCTCTCTCCAAATGATCTGTCCCAACTTCTTGGTTTGGTGTTGATTACACCAGTGTTCGCAGAGTGACCTCGAACCCAAAGTGGGCACTCCCCAGAGGCGAGAGCCAGGCTTAGCCATGCCCACCTTCAAAGGCATCAATGATAAACCCGATAAACCCGGGACCATGGAATCAGAGTTCCCACACCGCCTGCCAAGGTTTTCAAGAAATTCATTCAACCTGTATTAACATGGAATGCATATAAGATTTTACCAATTTCCCCTACACTGACAATAAACATGACATTTCTTGAAATTTTAAATATTTTTTTAATGTTTATTTTTGAGAGAGAGAGAGAGAGAGAGAGAGAGAGAACGAGAACATGAATGGGGGAGGGGCAGAGAACGAGAGGGACACAGAAGCTGAAGCAGGCTCCAGGCTCTGAGCTGTCAGCACAGAGCCTGATGCGGGGCTTGAACTCACAAACCATGAGATCATGACCTGAGCCAAAGTCAGACACTTAACCGACTGAGCCACCCAGGCGCCTCTCTTGGAAAATTTAAATCTGTGTATCCAGGCCATCTTGTATCAAAGCAGAAGGAAGCAAGGCATACAGAGTTTACCAGTTTGTCTCTGCATTAACGACAGCAGGCAGAATGAAAGCTCGTGTGGCTGGCCACAGAAAACTGCACTTGTATATAACCAGGGTTTTTTGTGCATGTGGGCATGTGGGTTTTTTTCCAATATTATTATTAAAAAGGCAATATATTATTTTCAGGAAATTTAGGGGTAAGACCCACCCACAATCCCACCGACCTAATACAAATATTTCCATTTTTGGACATTTGCTTCCAGGCTGTTGACATGAAGGCATGTGGGCATATGTAGAGACATGAGGTCTGACAAAGAGGGAGAGGGTCCTGTTTTCCTCACTGGACTTCCTGTCCCCGCAGGTCACTGAGACCTGGGGTACCCACCCCCCCACAGGAGGGAAGCGTCAGCAGCACAGAGAGGCCCCTTCACCTCCTGCCTCTGTCCCATCAGGAAACCTGGAGAGCCAATTGTGGATCCAAGAGGAGGAGGGGCTGTGGCTCTGATCCTGGGTGGGGGGTCCTCACGAGATGGTGAGACCCACACTCCATATGGCTGTGAGTGACACAGGCTTCTTTTGCCATATGTTTCACAGCTCCATACTCTGCCCTATGATTTACTTGGCCATCTTCCCTTATCCTCAGACATTTAGGTGGCTTCCATTATTTTACTATTAAAATGGGTGCAGCATATGTCCATATGCAGACCTTGGTTTTGCCCCTAGACTTCACTTCTGGAGCTCATCTCTGCCCAGGGGCTCTGGCTGTCCACTCCTTCCACATCCCACTTCCTCCTTCCTTCTCTTCATCCTCCCTGGAGCTGATGTTACCCAGGTCCCTCTTTCTTGTTTTATCTATCTTGGGGCTGCTGGCTCCCCATGACCCTGTCCAAGGACCTTCCATGGCTCACCAGAAACAGTCACCTGGAGAAAAGCCACACTTTCTAGCGTGGTGATTGAGCCTCCCATCCCAGGGGCCCGGGACCCCCCACCTCTCCGCCTCATCTCCTTCCACATGCTCTTCAAATGTCAAGCTCTGGTCAAACCAAACCACTCCCAGCTCCTTAAGATACTGTGCTCGGTCAGGCTTCCATGCATTTGCACACGGGCTCCTCCCCCTGGAGCACCCCCCTGCTCGAAAGTGCCCACCCCCATTCCTACTTCTCCCCCAACATCTCCACTCTGGCATCAGCCCTGTTCTGCCTCTTGCCCATGACCTCTCCGGGTGGGATCAGACACTGCTGCATCTAAGTGTGCCGTAGACACAGCTCTCTCGGTCATGCTGCTTTTTACATGGGCTGTATTTTGGGGTTTACTTATCAGCCTCCTTTCCTGGAACAAGAACTCCTGGAGGCTCATGACTGTTCAGATTTTTTAAAAAAATTATTTATTTTTCACACACACACACACACACACACACACACACACACACACACACGGAGAGCATGAGCTGGGGAGGGGCAGAGAGAGAGGGAGACAGAAGATCTGAAGCAGGCTCTGTGCTGAGAGCTGAGAGACCAACGTGGGGCTTGAACTCACAGACCGTGAGATCATGACCTGAGCCGAAGTCAGATGTTTAACCAACTGAGCCAGCCAGGCATCCCACACCTGTTCATCTTTTACCCCCAACACAAATACAAAGTTCAGGCCACACAGCACACCCAATAAACACAGGATGAGTGTATGAATGAATGAATGAATGAATGAATGAATGAATGAGGGAGTGAGTGTGAGTTCTCCCCACTGGCAGTGTGGGACCGTGGCATCCCAGCTGAGTGCCCCTCTCCAGGCTTCCACACCCAGGGCAGGGAAGAGGGTCTGTAGGGGCCCTGGTGGCCTTATAGAAAACAGGATGGAAAATACTGAGCTGTAAGCCATCTGCCTGCGAGGTCTTCTTGGGAGACTTTACAGCTACAGCAGCATTGACAAGAGCTGCCTGGCTGAGGACAGAAAACAGTCAGCGGAAGCAGAACAATGCAGAAAGCCCCTCTGTCCCCTGGGCCTGCCCACACCAGCACCTGTACTCTGCGCCTTTCCACCAAACTCATTTTCTGTATGGTTTTCCTGTGAGGCCACCTGTGACAGTGTCTGTAAGTTACACCTGAAAACGCAGTTCTCTGCCCTCGGAGGAGTCTCATGTGCTTTACAGATAATTATTGAGAGACAGACTCCTGAAATGTAAGCCTTCTGCCAGCAAGCAGATCTGATTAGGATGCAAGAAGTCTTGTGGTGCCTGAGTGGCTCAGTCGGTTAAGTGTCCAACTCTTGGTTTCAGTTCAGGTCATGATCTCACATCTTGTGAGTTCAAGTGTTGCATCGAGCTCTGTGCTGATAGTGTGGAGCCTGCTTGGGATTCTCTCTCTCTCTCCCTCTCTCTGCCCCTCCCCTGGTCACTGTCTCTCTCAAAATAAATAAATAAACTTAAAAAAAAAGTGTTTTTAGTGTTAGTGTTGATGATCTCATGGGAGATCCAGTCCTCCACTCTGTTTAAGAATTTAGGGGCCGGGGTAGTCTGGGGGTGTATTGGCTTTAATCTGTTTTCCCTCTTCTTGAAAGGTAATGAAAAGCAAGATGTGCTCTGTGGGAAGCCGGTGGCATCTGGAGCCTTCAAGGGAACACAGGACCTGCACTTACCGAAGGTAAACACATGCTGGCAGGAAGAAGCCCTTCTCAACTACTCCTTTCCGGGACTCAGAACGTCCCAGGGGATCATGACCACTGACAGCATGGAGAGGAGGGAGGCTCTGGGATGCAGCATATCAGCAGAGCCCTGAGGCAGCCTGTTGTCTTACTTGTCTCTCCTGCTTTCTGTGGTCAATTCCTTCCCCATCTGGTGATTTTGCTGGGTCCTTCCCAGACGTCCTGGAGCTACTGAGATGGATCCTCTGACTTAGCCATTGACCAGCCACCTCGCGGACTCCCTGCCTCCATCATGTCAGGGGCATCCAACCCTGTCACTCCCTTGCACTGAAACCTGCAGTGGTTCCCTACTGCCTGATGCTTCCCCTGGAACAGAAAGGCTACAGGATGGTTTAATGGAAACCCTGAGTAATTAGTCAAAAAGGTGTTTGCTGCAGGACCTCTCAGGGCCCTTAGTATGATAATACGTTTTGCAAGTATCCAAGGTGGAGATTTGGGGAGGAGAAGTTGCATGGGAGGTCTCCCCAGCTGTGGAACCCTTTGTGCCAGGAGCATCTCATGAATCTGTCCCAGGGAGACTGATTTGGAAATCCCTAACCAAAGGCTAAAATTCACATTCCTTATCAAAACAATCAAAACCTGCATAACCTGGCCTCACCGTATTCCGCCCCACCTCCCCACTCCACTCTCCACCCCCCCCAGCCACTGGCACTGCCTTAGTACTTGCTTTACAGAGCTCTTGCTGCCTGGAAGCTCCCTCCTTCTTCCTCCAACTCCTCCCAACACAGCTTCTGGGTCACCCCCTCCAAGAAGCACTCTCCTGCTCCCCTCATGCATGAGGATTTTCCTGCAGTCTCCCCACAGTGTGACAGTTACACAGTTAGAGCATAAGGCAACATTTGCATTTAGTCACTTGATTCTTTGGTTTGCACTTAGAGGATAAGCTGTATGAAAACTTCAGCCCTCACTCAGAAGATCAGGTAGTCACAGGGCTCTCAGGAGCTGATGCCTACTGGGGGGGCTGCACATTCTCATCCCTCCCCACAGAGGGTATCTGCTGGCACTGCTTGCATTAATTCTCTTTTTTGCAACTCCATCTAGACTTTTTTGTTTGTTTGTTCTTTTGTCCAAGCTATAGCTGGGTTTGCATCAGTTAAAGTGTGTTTATGACACTATTCTGGGGGGTGGGTGAAATGCGTGAAAGGGATCAAAGGTACAAAGTTCCAGTGAAGATAAATAAGTCCTGGGGATGTAATGGTGATTGTAATTTACAATATTGCATTGTATATTTGAAAGCTGCTAATAGAGGAGATCTTAAAAGTTCTCATGAGAAGATTGGGTGCCTGGGTGGCTCAGTTGGTTAAGCGTCCAACTCTGGATTTCAGCTCAGGTCATGATCTCACAGTTTGTTGGATCTCTCTCCCTCTCTCTCTCTTTTCTTCTACCCCTCCCCAACTCGTGTGTGCTCTCTCTATCTCTCAAAAGTTCTTATAAGAAGAAAAAAAATTTTTGGTAACTCTGCGTGGTGATGGATGTTAACTAGACTTACTGTGGCAATCATTTTGCAATATATACCAAATCATTATGTTGTACACCTGCAATTCACATTATGCTATATGTCAATTATATCTCAACTTAAAAAATACACTAAGGGAGCACCTGGGTGGCTCAGTTGGTGCAGCACGTGATTCTTGATCTCAGGATTGTGAATTTGAGCCCCATGTTGGGTGTAGGGATTACTTTAAAAAAATAAAGAATAAGGGGTGCCTGAGTGGCTTAGTCGGTTAAGTGTCTGACTTTGGCTCAGGTCATGGTCTCATGGTTCGTGAGTTCGAGCCCCACATTGGGCTTTGCACTGACAGTGCAGAGCTTGCCTGGGATTCTCTCTCCCTCTCTCTCTGCCCCTCCCCCCGTTGCTCATGCTCTCTCTCTCTCTCTCTCAGAATGAATAAATAAACTTAAAATTTTTTTTTAAATTAAAAAATACATTTACAAAACTAAATGAAAATAAGAGTTGGCTTCGTGGAACAAAACAGAAACTCACTATTCCCTCCTGTGTGGAAGTGCCTTTCCCCTCCTTTTTGGAATGGTCCCTCCAAAAGTGTTTTTTTTTTTTAAGTTTATTTTTTGAGAGAGAGAGAGAGAGAGAGAGAGAGAGAGCAGTGGAGGGGCAGAGAGAGAGAGAGAGAGGGAGAGAGAGAATCCAAAGCAGGCTCTGTGCTAACAGTGCAGACAGAGCCCCAGGTAGGGCTCAAACTCACAAACTGTGAGATCATGACCTGAGCCAAAATCAAAAGTAAGATGCTTAACCGACTGAGCCACCCCAGGTGACCCCAGAGGTGTTTAGTGGCAAGGAGCTGCATATCATGAGCTTCTTGAGGCTGTGGGATGGGCACACAGAGGTGGCATGGGCAGAGGCCACCATGTCTGGTGCTCCTGACCCTTTCTGAAGTAGAATGAGGCTGCCCAGGCCAGGACACTGGTAAGTACTCCATCTGGGCTAATCTCACAGGCTCCCACAGAAGGCTTCTTGGCTACAGGAGCCCAAGGAGGCTGCAAGGCCTGCCAACAGCTGTGCCCATGGTGGCTTTGTGGGATCCAGGCAGCATTTGCTGAGGCTTTAACTTTGAAGTGCAAGTTCAGGTCAAAGGGTGGCCTTGGACTCCAAGGACACATTTGGGAGACCCACCGACATTCTCATCCCAGTCCTTGCTCTATGAACAGGTGACTCCATAATTTATCACCCAAACCAAGGTATTTGAAGACAGGAAGAATATGCATAAATTGGGACTGTCCCAAAATGGTGGTACATACAGTCATTTTAGCTACAACTAGTTTGAGTAGGTGAATGAGGAGCAGAGAGGCATGCCACTCTGCAGTAGGTGACCCGTTGTGCCCTTCAAGCATGGTGCAGCCTTCCCTGGCCAGGGACATTTCCTTCTTAGGCACAAAGGTATACCCATGAAAAGGAAGAGTTGATACCATCCATTCTAACTAGCTGTCCTCCCAAGGGTCTTCCAGCCCAGATACCCACCCTATTTCCCAAATGCACCCCAAAGTGCACAGGGCTTTGTAAAGCAGAGACAACTCAACAGAGGGCCCTGCAAGGTCTCTCAATGCTACGTGCACCCCAGGTTACCTGTGGGCCACGTCATGGTGGCTGCTGTCCTATCCTCAGGAAGGTTCCTAAAAGCTATTGTTCTGACAAGAATGCCAAGACAATTAAATGGGAGGGGGGGGGAGGGGGAAGAACAGTCTTTTCAACAAAAGTGTCTGGGACAATTGGATATCCATATACAAAAGAATGAGTTTGGACCCCTACCTCACACCATATCCAAAAAATTAACTCAAAATGGATCAAAGGCTAAATATAAGAGCCAAAACTATAAAAACCATACAAGAAAACAGGTATAGATCTTTGTGATCCTTGATTAGGCAATTTTTTTAGACAGGACACCAAAAACAAGCAACCAAAGCAGGGAAAAATGGTTATACTGGATTTCATCAAAATTAAAAAAAAACAACACACACAACTTTTGCACTTTAATAGATACCATCAAGAAAGAGAAAAGGCAATGCACTGATGTGTATCCAGAGTATATAAAGAACTTTCACAACTCAACAATAAAAACACAAACAGATCAATTAAAAAATAGACAGAGGGGAGTGCCTGGCTGGTTCAGTTGGCAAATCATGTGACTCTTGATCTCAGGGTTGTCAGTTCAAGCCCCATGTTTGGTGTCAAGATTACTTAAAAATAAAATCTTTAGGGGTGCCTCAGTGGCTCAGTCAGTTGAGCGTCTGACTTCAGTTTAGGTCATGATCTCAGCATTTGTGAGTTCAAGCCCTGTGTCAGGCTCTGTGCTGACAGCTCAGAGCCTGGAGCCTGTTTCTTATTTTGTGTCTCCCTCTCTCTCTGCCCTTACCCTACCCTTCTCAAAAATGAATAAACATTAAAAAAAAAAAAACAGAAATGGGTGAACTGTATAGTGAGTGAATGATATCTCAGTGAGACTGTCACAAAACAAACCCCATCTGAAAGTCTGAGCCAGCATTTACATACCACTGTACTCTGTGCGTCAGGAGTCTCAGGGAACATTCATCCGGTATCTTACCAACAACCTGCCCACTGCATTTCCCTCTTTCTCCTAAAAATCAAAGATACTGTGTCCATGGGACACATCTTCAAACACACAGAACCCAAACAGGATTGTTCATAGACACACCACCACGGATTAACTCTCAGAACATGAGGAGTTTTGGAGGCACCTGGGTGGCTCCATCGGTTAGGTGTCTGACTCCTGATTTCCGCTCAGGTCATGATCTCACTGGTTTGTGGGTTTGAGCCCCATGTCAGGCTCTGTGCTGACAGTGCAGAGCCTCCTTGGGATTCTATCTCTGTTCCTAGCCCACTTGCACACACGCCCTCTCTCTCAAACTAAATAAGTAAACTTAAGAAAAAGAACAAGGGGAATTTTTAATAGAGGCAGAAGCACAAATGAGTGGAAATTACCAGTCGTCTGCCTTCTTACTGTGATCCAAGGCAGCAGGAGGGTGGAGCACAGGCCAGACAGCAGAGTTGATGTTCAAGGAGGCACAGGGCAGTCCTGGCTGGCCTTCCGGAATAAGTGAAGAGGAGCCAGACCATCCTGTTGAGGATCTCAGTCCTCAATCCCCTTAAATCTGATGGGCAGATCACCTGCCTCTGACACCTGTCCCTGGACCCAGATCACTCAACTGGTAAGAGGATGATCTGGTAAGAAGACGTGGCAAGGTTTGGAAAAACAGTGGTGTTAAAAGATCTTCAGTGTCGAAAAACTAATGTAATAATCAATTCGGCAAATGGAAGTCCAGCTGGGCCCAAAGCAGTGTGGCCTCGCATGCTCCAAATCTAGGCATCCAAATCAGAAGTCAAGGGTGATACACAGGCTGACAATTAGCTGCACGATAAGCGTGCTGGCCCCAGGGCCAGCAGGTGCAAATAGAACCAGGCCACACGGGACCACACGGCCACCACATAGACAGCTAAACAGGAGCCCAGCCCTGCTCAGGACAGCCACGTGCTGGGGACTCTCAGCCCTTGCCAGTTTCCACCTTCACCTATAAGCACACAGTAGCTTTTCACCAATTGCACATGTTTTGGTGAGACCTCTCCTGCACACACTGAGGTTCAGAAGATGCCACATTAGAAGAAAAGGCCCCTTGGGGCGCCTTGGTGGCTTAGATGGTTAAGCATCTGACTTCGGCTCAGGTCATAATCTCTCAGCTCATGGGTTCGAGCCCCCACATTGGGCTCTGTGCTGATGGCTCAGAGCCTGGAACCCTGCTTTGGATTTTGTGTCTCTCTCATTCTCTGTGCCTCCCCTGCTCTTGTTCTCTCTCTCTCTCTCTCTCTCTCTCTCTCTCTCTCAAAAATAAACATTAAAAAAAAAAAAAGGACAAGGCCTCTTAAGAAGAGCAAGACCCAACAGTGTGTCCACACCAGGAAACAAAGATGTAAGATAGGAGTGTGCCAGCAATGATCCAGACACAAAAAAAACCCTTCTGGGGAGTCAGAGGGTCTGAGCATGATGCCCCTATTATCGCAGCTCCCCACACTGTACGGAACATTTTCCAGTGCCTCGCCCTCCACCGTCTCACTGGATGCTTGAAATTGCTGCTGGGGTGTCTGTGTTTTGCAGAGGACAAGAGCCTGAGGGGCCTGGTGGGCATATGACAGAGAACAGTTCACTCTCAGGTCTTCTAACCCCACACCGTGTATTGTCACATGATTTTGTTGAACGTGCACAAAACATTTGGGTCAACAGACATCCTGGCATCCATCAGGTGATGTGGGGTGAGCACAGATGTGTGGGGATATGAACTGCTAACAGCTGTCAATCAAGACTCTCTGTCCCCAGGGCAATGATGAGTGGGAGGGACCATCACCACCCTGCTTACCGTGGTTGGCGGGGCAGAACCCCCTTGTCCTGAGGCAGGAGGTGAGCCGTGTAGCCAGACCATCGACATTTGCAGTGAAAGCTTCTAAGGATGGAGAAGAGGGTAGAATGTGCCTGCTAGAGACAAGGATCCTGAAGCTGAGCCCACATTTGTTATCTGCTCAAGTCCCTCTGTCCTGTGAGTCTTGGAGCTTCCTGAGGGCAGCCTGTGCCCCAATGCCACCCCAGGATTCAGAGAGGATCTGCTCTCTGCTGTGTGCTGTTCAAACCAGAAAACCTCCACCCACCCTCTTCCAGCTTACTCCCCAAAGATCTCCAACTCATAAAACTGCATTTACAGGGTGGGTTACCATTCTGCTCCAAGAAATTAATTCATTCCCAAAGACTGGTGTTCTGGCCTACACGTGGTGTCTGGGCTGTTCAAAGAACCATGTGGCCTTAAGGTTCACATCTTTGGAGAAACAGGAAATAAGGCGGAACTAGCATTTCTTGCTCAGATCTCTCAGCAACCTGGTTCGTGTGCCCAACTAACAGGGAGAAGAGGCTGTGAGTGGCCTTACCCTGTCAGGCTACCAAAGGGGAAACTGAGGCCCAGGGAGATGAAATGACTCCCTGAGGTTACAAGCTGACAGTAGCAAGGTCCAGAATTATAAGCCCCCAGGTCTCGGGCAAGGGTTCAGGGAATCGGCCAAGCTCAAGACACGTTAAGCTGCATGGGGCTTTCGGCCCCACCCACCCCAGCCTTGGCTGCCCCTCCTCTTCCCCCACCGCCAGGCTGTCTCCCCTCGCTGGCCAGCACTGAGGGCTCCTGCCCAGAGCTGCTTGGCGTGGACTTCAAAGGCGCAGGACAGCTGAGCATCTGGGGCTTCCCTGGGGTGCACTAAGTGAACGTCAAAGCTGCTGAGCCATGGGGCCACCTGTCCCCTGGGTGGAGGCTCTCTGGGACACAGCCTGCCCTGTGGCTCAGTCAGCTGAACCACCCTGCCCTGTGCCAGCCGTGCACATGGTCTCCAGGGAGGGGGTGCAGAACTCTTGCAACCCATGACCCAGCTGGCAAGACCACTGAGGGTCGGAGTTCAAGACCTGGCCAGCCTGGCCATTTACTGGGCAAGTCTGTGGGGACTGCTGAACCTCAGTTTCCTCATCTGTAAAATGAGGCCA
Organism: Panthera tigris; assembly: GCF_018350195.1. Taxonomy (NCBI): domain Eukaryota; kingdom Metazoa; phylum Chordata; class Mammalia; order Carnivora; family Felidae; genus Panthera; species Panthera tigris. The sequence goes on along the minus strand of NC_056660.1, from coordinate 91,489,818 downwards.
ATGGGGCTAATAATACCAAACCCCCCAGGGCTGTTTGTAGGAATTAAATGAGATGACACATGGGAGTGCTCTCGGTCTGAGCACCGTGTCAGGCATGCAGCTGTGCTAGGTGCGGACAGCACAGGGCTGTGTCAGAAAACCCGGCTTGAGGGGCGCCTGGGGGGCTCAGTTGGTTAAGCATCAGACCCTTGACTTCGACTCAGGTCATCATCTCGTGGTTCATGAGATCGAGCCCTGCGTCGGGTTCTGAGCTGACAGCACAGAGGAGCCTGTCTGGGATTCTCTCTCTCCTCTCTCTCTACCCCTCCTCTGCTCTCACAAAAACATGCTCTGTCTCTCAAAATAAATAAACATTAGGAAGGAAGGAAGGAAGGAAGGAAGGAAGGAAGGAAGGAAGGAAGGAAAGTAAGAAGGAAGGAAAGGAAGGAAGGGAGGGAGGAAGGAAGGGAAGGAGGAAGGAAGGGAGGGAGGGGGAGAAGAAGTGAAGGAAGGAAGGAAGGAAGGAAGGAAGGAAGGAAGGAAGGAAGGAAGGAAGGGAAGGAAGAAGGAAGGAAAGGAAGGAAGGGAGGGAGGGAGGGAGGAAAGGAGGGAGGGAGGGAGGGAGGGAGGGAGGGAGGGAGGAAGGAAGGAAGGAAGGAAGGAAGGAAGGAAGGAAGAGAGGAAGGAAGGGAGGGAGGGAGGAAGAAAGGGAGAGAGGAAGGAAGGAAGGAAGGAAGGAAGGAAGGAAGGAAGGAAGGAAGGAAGGGAGGGAGGAAGGGAGGGAGGGAGGAAGGGAGAGAAGAAGGGAAGGAAGGGAGGGAGGAAGGGAGGGAGAGAAGAAGGGAAGGAAGGAAGGGAGGAAGGAAGGAAGGGAGGAAGGAAGGAAGGGAGGGAGGAAGAGAAAAGGAAGGAAGGAAGGGAGGGAGGGAGGGAGGAAGGAAGAGAGAAAGAAAGAAAAGAAAGAAAAAAGAAAAGAGAAAAGAAAAGAAAAAAGAAAAAAGAAAAGAACCTGGCTTCAGTCCCAGCTCTGGTCCTCACTAGCCGTGTGACCTCAGACAAGTCCATTCCCCACTCTGGGCCTTGGGTTTCCTTGCCTATGAAGTGCAGAAAACTGTACCTCCTGCCTCATCCAAGTGTTGTGAGGATTAATGTGGCAGGTATAACAACGACTCCCCAAAATCTCTATGCCCTAATCCCTGGGCCCTGTGAATATCTTTGCTCACCATGATGTACTGGGTTGTGCAGAGTCTCTCCAAAATTCATGTCTGCCCCAAACTGCAGACCCTGCCCTTATTTGGAAAGGGTCTTTGCAGGTGCCATCAGTAAAGATGAGGTCATACCGGATCAGGCTGGGTGCTAAATCCCATATGACTGGTGTCCTTATAAGGAGAATGAGACACACACAGACACACGTACAGGGAGACGGCCATGTGAAGAGAGAGGCAGAAACTGGACCGATTCAGTTACAAGCCAAGGAATGACAGGATTGTGAGCTCACACCAGAAGCTAGGGAGAGGCAAGGAAGGGTTCTTCCCTAGAGCTTTTAGAGGGTCCATGGCCTTGCAAACACTTTGATTTTGGACTTCTGGCCTCCGAAACAGAAAATAAATTTCTGTTGTTGAAAGCCACCAAGTTTGTGGCACTTTGTTGTGGCCCTAGGAAACTAATGTACATGACAAAAGGGACTTTGCAGATGTGATTATATCAAGCACAGCCAGTTGGTCAGATTATTCTAGATTATCCAGGTGGACCCAATGTAATCACGAGGGTCCTTCTGAGAGGGAGGCAGGAGGTCAGAGGGGGAGTAGGTGATGTGATGATGGAGCAGAGACAGGAGTGATATGGCCACAAGCCAAGGAATGCAGGTGGCTTCTAGAAGCTGGAAGAGGAATGGATTCTCCCCTAGAGTCTCCAGAAGGAACTGGCCCTGTTGACGTCTTGATTTTAGCATCCTATTCTGGAGCTCTGGCTTCCAGTACCATAAAAGAGGATACATTCATGTTGTTTTAAGCCCCTAAGTTTGTGACAACTTATTATTGCAGCCCTAGGAAATGAAGCCAGTTAAGTCCCTTCACAGTGCTGGGGTACACTGGAGAACTCTACTCCACCCTGGTGGGTCTACCCTAATGCCAGCTTGTTCCACCGTCCGGGGTGATTTGTTAAGAAATTCAGAGCCTTGGGGCGCCAGGGTGGCTCAGTCGGTTAAGCATCCGACTTCAGCTCAGGTCATGATCTCACAATTCATGGGTTCAAGCCCCACATCGGGCTCTGTGCTGACAACTCAGAGCCTGAAGCCTGCTTCGGAATCTGTGTCTCCCTCTCTCTCTGCCTCCCCCACTTGTGCTCTGTCTCTTTCTCTAAAAAACTAAATAAACATTAAAAAGAATGGAAGAGAGGCACCTGGGTGGCTCAGTCAGTTAAGCATCTGACTTCAGCTCAGGTCATGATCTTGCAGTCAGTGAGTTCAAGCCCCGTGTCAGGCTCTGTGCTGACAGCTAAGAATCTGAAGCCTGCTTTGGAGGCCCCGTGGGCTGCGGGAGCAGCTTGGACTTCACCCTGGAGCCTTGCTGAAAACCCTCGCAGGACTGACAGGGGGCAGGGGGCAGGACCTGACACCGCATGGGTCAGATTTCTGTTTCAGGAGGAGAGAAACATTCTCAGGTGCCGGGCGGCAGGTTCTCGTGTGACATTCCCATGTCCGAGGCTTCACAGAGAGAAGCCGAAATCCTCACAACACAAAAATAGCGACAACTAAGCTGACCCTTTATAAAATCAGCCCCAGTCAGCTACACCTGGCTGTCAACACTGCACCTGTGCCCACTCCCCATCTTATCAGCGGTAGGCAGTGTCCGGATGAGCCGTGTGTCAGAAATGTACCTGTTTAAGGAGGGTACCCGTGACTTTAAAAAATATGACGCAAATCCACGGCAAGACAAATTGCAAACCTTGTCAAAAAGATGCAGACTTCCAAGGGGCGTCTGGGGGGCTCAGTGGGTTGAGCATCCAACTTCGGCTCAGGACATGATCTCAAGGTTTATGAGTTCAAGCCCCGCATCGGACTCACTGCTGTCAGAGCAGGGCCTGCTTTGGATCCTTAGTCTGCCCTCCTCTCGCTGCCCCTCCCCCACTCGCATCCTCCCCAAAATCAATCAATCAATCAATCAACCAATCAATCAATAAATCTATCTTTTTTTAGATTCATACTTTCACAAAATTGAAGAGGGTGATGTCAGAGCATTGCTTAGATCAGACACCAAGACATCCAGACATGGGGCTGGATCTGCTGAGTGAGCCCAGTAACAGCCCCACAAGGGCAGCGAGCCAAGGGGAAGGGCACCATGGCTGTTCCAAAGCAGTGACTCAGGTGAAAAGAAGACCAAGAAAGACAGGGAAATTGATTACGGCAGCTGGTGAACACTGGTACACGAATGCTTCTTGTAATCAACGTGCTGTGACATTCAAATGTAACAAACCTTACTGTGCAGGGTGCCTGGGTGGCTCAGCCAGTTAAGGGTTCAACTTTGGCTCAGGTCATGGTCTCACGGTTTGTGGGTTTAAGCCCTGCATTGGGCTCTGTGCTGACGGCTCAGAGCCTGGAGCCTGCTTTGGATTCTGTGTCTTCCTCTCTCTCTGCCCCTCCCCTGCTCACCTCTGTCTCTCTCTCAAAAATAAATAAACATTAAAAAAAAAAAAACCCTTACTGTGCTTTCATATGAATTTATAAATAAAATTCAAACAAAAACAATCCCTTTTTCATTAAAAAACTCCCAGAGTTGAAATTATAACTTAAACTTTTTTTTTTTTTTTAAGTAGGCTTCAGGCCCAGCATGGAGCCCAGCACGGGGCTCGAACTTCCCTGAGATCAAGACCTGAATTGAGACTGAGAGTCGGATGCTCACCCAACTGAGCCACCGAGGCGCCCCTTAAACGTTGTGAAATAGTGAGATAAAATTATCAAAATGTGTTTATTTTGGTCTCTATTTTCAAGATTTAGTTCCAATGAATCTGGGTTGATACGTTACTATGAAATTCAAAGGCCTTTTTCCGGGGCCCACTGTTCTTTTTTCTTTTCTTTTCTTTTTTTTTTTTTTTTTTATGTTTATTCATTTATTTTTTGAGAGAGAGGAAGAGAGAGAGAATCCGAAGCAGGTTCTGTGACGTGAGCACAGAGCCTGACGAGGGGCCTCAACTCATGCGTGAACTGTGAGATCATGACCTGAGCTGAAACACTCAACCAATGGAGCCACCCAAGTGCCCCCAGGCCCCACTGTTCTTACCTAAAAGGGCCTCCTGAGCACACCTTTTTCTGCAGATCTGCCTCTCTTTAGAACACAGGCTCTCAGAGCAGTAGTAATGTTTTCATCTTTGCATCCCTGGCCCCCAGGCAGTCTGGCCTGCAGTGGACACTCTGGGGGGTCTCGTAAGCAGATGAATGAAGAAGACACAGAAAAACAACTGTGTCCTGTGTCACTCACTGGGATGTTTGCTCAGTCCCGTTCTGCAGCAGTGGGCTCAGAGGGTCCCCATGAGGTGGCATGAGGTTGGGAGGTCGCCCCCAAGCTTGTGGACTCAAGCACTCTTGCTGGTCTGAGAGAGCATGCCTGAGCAGCAGGGCAAGGCCACGCAGGGAGGGAGGCCCCTGAGTGAGCGAGAGGCACATCAGGCACGGGCAGGTGGGAGGGGCCTGTTCCATGTCATGTGCATGGATGCTGGCATCTAAATAAAACCCTGACAAATTGCTTCTCATGAGGAACATCCTGAAAGCAAAGTGACTTCTGGGAGTGTGGTGTCTCTCTGCAGGAGGTCAGCATCGCTGGGGCCATCCTGAGGAGCTGAGTTGCTGAGGCCATGAGCAGTCAGCAGGGAGGAGAGAGGTCTGGAGTCAAAGGAAGGGCTGGACTGGGAGAAAGAGTGAAAAAGGTAAAGACAGAGGTAGAGAATCTTGAGGATATTAACTGCTGGATCTAGCCTTGCCTGAAGGTAGCCCGGCCCAGGTAGTGGGGGTGCTTTCAGTGTCCTCAAGCCAACACCTTCCCTTTTTTGTTGAAGCCAGCTACTGTCACTTGCAATTTAACTGTCTCTTTTAGTTGATCTCTGGGAACATGGGAGGGAGAGGCAGGCAGCAGGCTGAAGGCAACGGCCTACCCTGAGAGGCAAGCCCTGCAAACCAGAATTGCATCCCTAGTTTTCAGACAGCCTCGTCCTCCTTCAAGGGTTGGGGGCAGGGTAAGGAAACGTGCAAACAAAAGCAATAACCAGAGACGTTTTAAAACCAGAGCATCAAAAAGGAGGCAGATGTGAAGGGCTGCTGAGCAAACATACTTAACTGAAAAATGACTTGAGAAGGTATTAAAGCATCCAGATTCACTAGATTCCAGCTGGTCTCCAAAGGAAAACTTACTGACATGATTTTTATCAAAGTTACACTAAGATGGCCACAGTGTTCTCCTCTCTTTGGCTCATCTGTCTTGGGATCCACCCCACATCCCTCCCTAGGGTTCTGAGGAACATGGGCTCCTAGGGCTCTGCCTTGTGCACAGGTGGAATTAATTAATATTTGTTGGCTAAATGCATGAACCGAAAGAAGAGTCAGAACCCAGCTGGAATGCCTCTTTTTTCTTTAATTTAATTTTAAATTTGCATGGAGTAAAATTCATTCTTTTTGGTATACAGTTCTCTCTGCACAAATGAATAGTCATGTGACCACCATAACAATCAAAGGTACAGAATAGTTCCTTCATTCCCCCAATTCCCTTGTCCTACCCCTACTCCACTTCCTTAGTCCCTGGCAATTACTGATTCATTCTCTGTCTCTTTATTATTATTTTTTTAATTAAAAAAATTTATTTATTTATTTATTTATTTGAGCACGAGAGAGCGAGAGACAGGGAGCATGAGTGAGCAGGGGAGGGGCAGGTGGGGAGGGGGATAGAGGGCCTGAAGCAGGCTTTGCCCTGACAGCAGAGAGTCCAATGCAGGGCTTGAACCCACAAGCCATGAGATCATAACCTGAGCCAAAGTTGGAGGCTTAACTGACTGAGCCACCCAGGTCTCTCATCTGTCTCTTTAGTTTAAAATATATGTAATATAAGGGGCGCCTGAGTGGCTCAGTCAGTTAAGCATCCAGCTCTTGCTTTCGACTTAGGTCATGATCTCGTGGTTCGTGAGTTTGAGCCCCACATCGGGCTCTGTGCTTACAGCATGGAGCCTGCTTGGGATTCTCTCTCATCCTCTCTGCCCCTCCCCAGCTCACACTTTCTCTCTCTCTATCTGAAATAAAAATAAACATTAAAATATACATAACATCAAATGTATTTTAACGGTTTTTAAGTGTTACAATTCAATGGCATTAAGTATATTCACAATGCTTTGCAACCATCACCATGATCTATTTCCAGAACTTTTTCATCATCCTGAACAGAAACTTTACACTCATTAAATGATAACTCCCCACCCTCATCGTCCCCAGCCCCTGGCAACCACCATTCCACTTTCTGCCTCTATGAATTTGACAACTCTAGGTACCCCACAGGAGTGGAATCATACGGTATTTGTCTTTTTGTGTCTGGCTTGTTTTTACAGAATATCCTCAAAGTTCATCCATCCATCCACATCCTCAAGGAAATGTGTCAGAATTTCATTCCTTTTTAAGGCTGAATAATATTCTGTTTTGTGCATACACCACATTCTGTTTACCCATTCCTCTATGGATGGACATTTGGGTTGTTTGTACCTCTTGGTTATCGTGAACGCAACTTCTCTGAATGTAAGTGTACATACACCTGACTCCCTGCTTTCACATACTGTCCCTACAGTTTTGCCTTTTACAAAATGTCACATAACTGCAAGTGTGCAGCATGGAGTGTGGTTTTTTTTTTTTTTTGTTTTTTGTTTCCAGCCCAGCTTCTTTATCTTAGCATAGTGCATTTGAGATCCACCCATGTTATGGGGCGTATCAACAGTTTGTTCCTTTTTATTGCTGAGTGGTACTCTACAATGTGAATGTACCTCAGTCTGTTTGTCCATTCCCCCATTGGAAGGACATTGGGGTCATTTCGAATTTTTGGTAATTATGAATAATGCTGCTACGAACATCCACAACCCTGATTTTTGTGTGAATATATTCTTTCACTCTCCCTGGGTAAATACCTAAGAGTGAGACTGCAGAGTCATATGAGGAGCAGGTGTTTACCTTTGTAAGACAGTGCCAAACTGTTTTCCACAGTGGCTGTACCATTTTGCATTCCCACCGGCACTGCATGAGAGTTCCAGTTGCTCCATATCCTTGCCAACACTTGGTAATGTCAGTTGCCTTGGTCTTTTTTCTTTTTTTTTAATTCTTTATTTAAAAAAAAAATTTTTTTTTGAGAGAGAGAGCATCAGCAGGGAAAGGGCAGAGAGAGAGGATCCCAAGAAGGCTCCATGCCCAGCATGGAACCCAAGTTGAGGCTCGATTGCACAACCCTGGGATCATGACCTGAGCCAAAATCAACAGTTGGATGCTTAACAGACTGGGCCACCAAGGCACCCCACCTTGGTCTTCTTTAAACCCATAAACTATCCACTAATTGCCAGATCTTAATCATAGAATGATTTCAGTGGTAAGAAACGAGGGAGGAAGTGAACGGAAATACAACTTACTGAGGTATTTCTACATATCAAACTATTACTGTGCACCAGATGGGGTCCTTAGAGATTTTCAAGTATTACCTCATCTAATCCTTCCGTTATTCCCAGTTTACTGAAGTGATGACTTAGACACAAAGAGAAACAACCTGACCAAGATCACTTGGCTTATCACAGCTGAGCCAGACTTGAACCAAGGTTCTGATCGGCCATGTCTGTGCCTCCCTCACATACAGGTGGGTGCTAATAGATGCGACTGCTCCTTCCTCCCCCTGGAGAGTTTAAACGCATTGTCTCAATTGTTGCAACACCCCCTTGAGGGCAGGATTATTCTTCCCATTTTAGAGGTCATGTTCGCTCAGCCAGTGAGAGGCACAAGATCCACCTGACTCCTGTGCAAACCACTGCTTTTAGACAAAAGTCCTGAGAATTGGGACTGTCCCCCAGAAACAAAGGCAGAGACCTGAGCTCTGAGATCTAGCACTCCACAGGCATCTGAAGACTCAGAGCCCTGAGGGGTCTGTATAGTTAGGATACTTCATAAATGTGCAGCCATTGTTTGAAGCCACCTCCCTCTGCACCAGCTTTGCCCAACATCTGCAACACTTTCTAAGAAAGACAACACGAGGCCAAGGGAAAGAGAACAAATGCCTTTGTGAAAAACCCAGGATTTGAAGGCGCCTTCCAGCCTTCTGGGACAGCCCAGAAAGTGACAGATGTGGGGGGCTACCACCAAGGCTTCGAAACCACAGGCTCATCCAACTCCTCACAACGAAAGCCTCCAAAGAACAAGAGATTTTTCTAAAGGGAAGTTCAAAGGGTCTTTTCTCGCCCTCGGCGGGATTCCTGGAAACAGAAAGGCAAAGAAGACAGAGGCTCAGGTCAGGGTCTCACGCAGCCCATGTCTCCCCATAGTGCTTGGCTTACCCTGCCTCCATTCGTGGGGTCAACACAACCAGACCATACAGCAGCCACTCACTGAGAGCCTACTGAGTGCCAGGCAGGGCCTGCTTCCAATGCGGGGCTGCCCTCCCCGGATCCCCCATTGGGGACCATGCTCATCAGAAGCAGTGGCCATACTACTGGGTGCAGGTGCCTTAGTAAAGTGCTTGGTTATAATAATCACCGTCATCATGCATTCATTCATTCATTCATTCATTCAATAGCAAGGGACTGCAGTTCAGAAAGGGTGGTGCAGCCAGTGGGCAGAGGTGGGCACTAGGTATGTGGGGGCATTAGGAAGAGGCATCAGAAGTGGGCACAGCACACTTCATGGAAGAAGCGACTCTTGAGCTCAGTCTGCAAGACGGATGAATTTGCCAGAAGGGAAAGGGCATTCTGCATAGTACAAACAACATATACAAAGGCTCCGAGGCTTGAAATAACACGGAACGTTTGGGGGAAACACAGGTGGGAGAATGGGGTGAGGAAGAAGCATGAGATGAGCCCAGACCAGTCACCCTACCTCCATTGGCTCCTGTCACCCTAACTCCCACCGCATAGAGCAGGCACTCAATAAAACACGACTGAGCAGAGACCAGTGGGGCTGCAGGAGCACAAAAATCACTGATAACCAGACCCCTGTTTCCAACATCCCTCAGAGATACAGATGCCCACACGGTACTGAGGATGGGGAGGCCCTGGGGTTCACACACAGACCTGGGCCCACACTGGTGGGCATTCCCCAGAGGACACGAGCCGTAACTCTCCCTCTCTACTCAGAACACCAGTATGAGAACGAGGTCCCCATGCTGCTGCCCTTGATCTTGCTTTAATGGAGAAAAGAAAAGGAAATCATTCACAGAGTTTGGTCCCTGTGCTTCTACTGAGACCACAGTGCCACCGGTGCCCCCATACCAGAGTGCCTCGGTCACGTGGGTCCCTCCCCGAGCCCAGCCAGGCAGCCCTTTGCACACCACTTACACGGGCACCGCGGGTCAGAAGCAGCCCCAGCACCAGAAGTTCACGTGACCCGCAGAGAGTGCAGTCCTGAGTTTGCTCTGGGAAACGATGACAGCGAAACACAGGTCTGCTGTGAGGCCACCTGCACACTTAAGTTTCTGCTGCTTGCTTCTCGGTCAATACAACCCCTTCCAACTCAGGCTGGTTTAAGTGGTTACTTGTTCTGAGACTTCTCCTTAAATTTTCTTTTTAAGTTTATTTATTTATTTATTGGAGAGAGACAGAGACAGTGCGAGTGGGGGAGGGGCAGAGAGAAGGGAGAGAGAGAATTCTAAGCAGGCTCCAAGTTGTCACCGCAGATCCAGAGGCAGGGCTCCATCTCACCAACTGTGAGATCATGTCCTGAGCTGAAACCGAGAGTCGGACGCTCAACTGGCTGAGCCACCCAGGCGCCCCGAGACTTCTCCTTAATATAGCTCTGTTCCTGATTAGATGATTCTCTCACCATACTCTGATTCCATTTTTGGATTTTCTTTCTGACCCATTAGTTATTCAGGAGACTGTTCTTAAATCTCCAGATGGCAAGGTTTTTCTGTGTTTAAGTGCTTTTGTTATTCATGCCTGGCTCATGACATTGTGAGAAGGGGGACAGTAGACTAGGTGGGTCCTCTCCCCTGCATTATTAAAAAACATTATTCCAACGTGCTATCACAAGCCTTGTGCTGAAATGCTGAAAGCACCCCCATTAAAGTGAGGAACCAGATGAGGGTGCACCATCACCAGCACCGTGACGGAACGGTTTTCTGGAAGGCCACAAGAAAGGACAGAATGCTAATGTTGGGATGGAGTGTGAAAAATATAATTATTAACATCTGATATGATTTGATACCTCCGATCCATGAGAATAAACTACAAACCACCAGAAATAATGAGCAAATACACTAAAGTGGATGGATGTGAATGGAACATATAAAAATAAATGGCATTCCTGGGAGTGCCTCGGTGGCTTAGTCGGTTAAGCGCCTGATTTCAGCTCAGGTCATGGTCTCACAGTTCGTGGGTTCGAGCCCCCCGTCAGGCTCTGTGATGATAGTTCAGAGCCTGGAGCCTGCCTCGGATTCTGTGTCTCCTTCTCTCTCTCTGCCCCTCCCCCACTTGCACTCGGTCTCTCTCTCTCTGTCTCAAAAATAAATAAACATTAAAAAAATAATAATAAAATAAAAATGAATGGCATTCCCATATACAAAGAATAGCCAGTCAGGAAGGCATAATAGAAAAAGCGTTCCATTTGAAATCGCTACAAAAGAGGCACTCATCATCAGGGAAATACAAATCAAAACCACAATGAGATACCACCTCATACCTATCAGAATGTCTAAAATTAACAACTCAGGCAACAACAGATGTTGGCAAGGATGCGAAGAAAAGAAGAATGCTTTTGCACTGGTGGTGGGAATGTAAACTGGTGCAGCCACTCTAAAACAGTATGGAGGTTCCTCAAAAAATTAAAAATAGAACTACTCTATGACCCAACAATTGCTCTACTAGGTTTTATCCAAAGGATACAGTTATGCTGTTTTGAAGGGGCACAATGTTTATAGCAGTGCTATTGACAATAGCCAAAGAATGGAAAAAGCTCAAATGTCCATTGATTGATGAATGGATAAAGAAGATGTGGAATAGAATGGAATATTACTCGGTGATCAAAAAGAACGAAATCTTGCCGTTTGCAACAATGTGGATGGAACTAGAGTGTATTATGCTAAGTGAAATAAGTCAGAGAAAGACAAATATCATATGAATTCACTCATATGTGGAATCTAAGATACAAAACAGATGAACACAGAGGAAGAGAATCAAAAATAATATAAAAACAGGGAGATTAACCATAAGAGACTCTTAAATACAGAGGATAAACTGAGAGTTGCTGGAGGGGTGTTGGGTGGGGGGATGGCCTAAATGGGTGATGGGGATTAAGGGGGGGCACTTGTTGGGATGAGCACTGGTGTTATATGTAAGTGATGAATCACTAATTCTATTCCTGGAACAACAACAACAACAACAAAGACAGGGGGTGCCTGGGTGGCTCAGTGGGTTAAGCATCCAACTCTTGGTTTTGGTTCAGGTCATGATCTCACAGTTGGTAAGTTTGAGCCCCAAATCAGGCTCTGTCCTGATGGCGTGGAGGCTGCTTGGATTCTCTCTCTCCCTCTCTTTCTGCCCCTCCCTTGCTCACACTCTTTCTGTTTCTCTCAAAATAAACAAATAAACTTTAAGCAGAGAGGAAATGACAGACAAAGGAATCTTGGAACATAAAGGAAAAAGAAAGAACGTGGTAAGCAAAAATATGGGTGCATGCAGTAGGTCTTTCTTCTATTGAGTTCGTATTGTATTGTATTGTATTGTATTGTATTGTATTGTATTGTGTTGTATTGTATTTTAGCCATCTACTTATTGCAAGACATTTTGGTTGTTTCTAGTTTTTGACTATTACAAATAAAGCTTCTATGAACACTTGTGAACAGATATTTGTGTAGACATAAGATTTCATTACTCTGAGATAAATGCCCACAAGTATATAACTGATGGGCCGAATTGTGTTTAATGGTTGAAGCAAAAGGTGTAATGCTGTTCGATGGGGTTCCCAATGTATGGAAATAGATAAGAGAACTATATTTTAAGTGGAAGAGTATAAAGGGATATTAAATTAGTTAAAATTTCTATACTTGGCTCACACTGGTACAGTGTGCTCTAGAAAATAGCTTGGTAGTTTCTCAAAAAAAAAAACCAAAAAAAAGATAACCAACCAGACACAAAACAATAACAACAATAAGCCCTAAAAATATACTCACCATATGGTCCATCAATTATACACTTGTGGGCATTTATCTCAGAGTAATGAAACATTATGTCTATACAAATATCTGTTCACAGATGTTCAAAGAAGCTTTATTTGTAGTAACCAAAAACTGGAAACAACCAAAATGTCCTACCATATGTAGATGGCTAAAATACAATACAATGCAATACAATACAACACACACAATACAATACGACAAACACAATACAATACAATAAACACAATACAATACAATACTGCTTGGCAATAAAAGTGAATGAACTGTTGGTGGGTGGGGGAATGTGTGAAATAGGTGATGGGGATTAAGGAGTGCACCTGTTGTGATGAGCACTGGGTGTTGTATGGAAGTGTCAAATCACTAAATTGTACATCTGAAACTATACACTGTATGTCAACTAACTGGAATTTAAATAAAAACCTAAAAAAAACTATAATGAGATATCACCTCACATCTCAAAGCATGGCTAAAATCAACGACATAAGAAACAAAAGGTGTTGGCAAGGATGTAGAGAAATAGGAACCCTCTTGCACTGTTGGTGGGAATGCAAACTGGTGTAGCCATTCTGGAAAACAGTATGGAGGTTCCTCAAAAAGTTAAAAATATAACTAGCCTACAATCCAGCAATTGCACTACTAGATATTTACCCCCAAATACAAAAATACTAATTTTTTAGTATTTTTACTAATTAATTTAGTTTTAAATAATTAATTTACTAACTTACTAATTTATTTAATTAATTCAGTATTTTTACTAATTATTTAGTAAAAGGATACATGCACCTGAATGTTTATAGCAACATTATCAACAATAGTCAAATTATGGAAACAGCCCAAGTATCTACTTACTGATGAATGGATAAAGAAGATGTAGATAAAGAAGATGTATCTACTTACTGATGATTGGCTAAAGAAGATGGAATATTACTCAGCTATCAAAAAGAATGAAACCTTGCCATTTGCAATGATGGGAATTGAGCTGGAGAGTATAGTGCTAAGCAAAGTAAGTCAGTCAGAGAAAGACAAATATCATACAATTTCACTTATATGTGGCATTTAAGAAAAAAACAAACAAGCAAAGGGAAACCAAAAGCAAAGACCAAGAGAGGCAAACCAAGAAACAGACTCTTAACTATAGAGAACAAACTGATGGTTACCAGAGAGGCTGAGGCAGATGGGGGTAATAGGTGATGAGGATTAAGGAGTGCACTTGTGGTGAGCACTGGGTGATGTATGGAACTGTTGAATCACTATATTGTACTCCTGAAACTAATACAACACTGTATGTTAACTAACTGGAATTTATTTTTTTTTAACTTTATTTATTTTGAGAGAGTGAGAGAGTGAGCATGATTGGGGGAGGGGCAGAGAGAGAAGAGACAGAATCTCAAGCAGGGTCCACACTGTCAGTGCAGAGCCTAACACGGGGCTCGATCTCAAGAACCATGGGATCATGACCTGAACTGAAACCAAGAGTCAGATGCTTAATGGACTGAGCCACCCAGGTGCCCCCAACTAACTGTAATTTAAATAAAAATTTTTAAAAAGTGAATTAATTGTTGATACATGCAACAACTTGGATGGAACTAAAGGGCATGATGCTGAACAAATAAAGCCAATCTTAAAACATCACTTACTATATGATTCCATATAGTCCATAAAATGACAAGTTTATAGATATGGAAAACAGATTAGTGGTTGCCTGAGGTTGGGGTCGATGGTGGTGGAGGGGGGTGGTTTCCAGATGATAGAATAGTGTACTTTACTAGTGCTGTGGTTACATGAATCCACACCTGTGATGGCATAGAACTTTACACACACATTGTACCAATGTCAATTTACTGGTTTTGATATTGTTTTATAGTACCTAAGATGTAACTAATGGGGGAAACTGGGTGAAGCATACATGTGACTTCTCCGTACTATGTTTCTAGCTTCCTGTGAACCTATAATTATTTTAAATAGAAAAATTAAAACCAGCCAGTTTGGCCATGGAAAAGAAATTAACAAGCAATGACAAAGAATACAGTATTCAGAATGTCACAAATTCAGAGGGTCATCAAGATGGCATTTCCTGCAGTGCTAAAAGATGGATTATTCTGGACAACTAGCTAACCATATGAAAAAAAACAAAATTGCATGGCTACCTCACTCATTATATAACAACAAATCCCAAAGTTATCAATGATGTCAATATAAAAATAAAATAAATAGGGTTATAGAACAAAACATTAGTGAATTTATTTACAATGTTAGATTGGAGAGAGCTTTCTAGCAGGATACAAAACACAGAACTCATAAAAGACATACATTTGACTATATTAAAGGAAAACAAGCCTTGTACATATCAAAAATTATCCTAAATAGGGTCATGTGACTAACATCAAATTGGGAAAAATATTTACACTATCTATGATGAAAGGTCAATTTCTATATTAAAAACGATTATATGAAGCAGTCTGAAAACACAAATAACTCATTAGAAAACAAGGCAAAGGATATGAATAGATAATTCATAAGTACATTAAAATGAAAATAAATATGTGAAAAAATATACAACTTCCCATTTCATGTTCATAGATAGGGAAACTTAATATTGTTAAGATAATAACACTCCTCAAAGTAGTCTATAGATTCAATGTAATCCCTGTCAAAATTCCAATAGTTTTGTTTTTCTTTTGAAGGAAATGGCCCAGCCAACCATCAAATTCATCCGGAATCACAAGGGACCAATAGCCAAAAAAATACTGAAAAAGAACAAAGTTGGAGGACTCATACTTACCAATTTAAAAACATACTACAAAGCTACCATAATTGAAACAGTATGGTTCTGCACTAAGAATAAACATATAGACCAGTGGACTAGAATTGAGAGTCAATAAACTCATACACCTATGGCTAATTTAATTCTTAACAAGGATGCCATGAGAAAAGAATAGTTTCTTTTTTTTTAATGTTTATTTATTTATTTTTGAGAGAGAGAGAGAGCGAGTAGGGGAGGGGCAGACAGAGGGAGAGAGACAGAATCCCAAGCAGGCTGCATGTTGTCAGCACAGAGCCTGATCCAGGGCTCAAACCCATGAACAGTGAGATCATGACCTGAGCTGAAACCAACAGTCAGATGCTTAACTGACTGAGCCATCCAGGTACCCTGAAAAGAATAGTTTCTTTAACAAATGGTGGTGGGAGAACTGGATAGCCACATGCAAAAGAATGAAGTTGGACCCATCCCTCACACCATAGACAAAAACTGACTCAGAAGAGTTCCATGACCTAAATATAAGAGCTAAAACTATAAAACTCTTAAGGAAAATATAGGGATAAATCTTCATGAGATGATATTTGGCAATGGATTCTTGGATATGACACCAAAAGCATAAAACAAAAGAAAAAAAAACCCAGATAAATTGGACTTCATCAAAATTAAAAGCTTTTCTGATTAAAAGACATTATCAAAATGTAAAATGACAATCTACAGATTGGGAGAAAATATTTTCTTCTCCTTCTTCTCCTCCTCCTCCTTCTTTCTTTCTTTTCTTTTTTTTTTTTTAAAGAAAGCTCTATGCCCAACATGGGGTTTGAACTCACAATCCTGAGATTAAGAGTTGCATACTCTACTGACCGAGCCAGCCAGGTGTCCCAAGAAAATATTTTCAAATCATACATCTGACAAGGGTCTGGTATGCAGAATATGTCCAGAATATATATTCAATATAAAAAGAACTCTTACAACAACAGAAAGACAACCCAATTCAAAAATGAGCAAAGGACCTGAACAGGCATTTCTCCAAAGAAGACATACACATGAAAGGACATACACATGTCAACAAGCACATGAAAAGATGCTCAACATCATTAATCACGAGGGACATGCAAATCAAAACCACAATGATCTATGAATTCTGTTCTTTGAGAATTGCTGCTGTGAGGGTTACTGTGCTCTGTCAAACTTACATCTTATTCAATTTAAAGAAAAGACTAGGGTTGCTTAGCATCATATCCATGTTTGGATATATCCATATCCAAGCTTCTAAGTGGAGGTTCTGAGCTTTATACTGCTTAAGATTTTCATAAATAAATTTTTTCATAAATTGGTAGATTCATTTCTTGTAAACACAATTGGCTTTTCAGGATTTAGTTTACCAACTAATATTAACAAGAGTTTATATGTGCCCTTCATAAACACACACCCACACCCACACCCCACACACACAATGAGAGATCACTCACAACCATCAGACGACTATAATAAATAATAATAATACAGAAAATAAAAAATGTTGACAAAGATGTGGGCAAATTGGAACCTTCATGGGTGCCTGGGTGGCTCAGTCAGTTAAGGGTCTGACTTCAGCTCAGGTCATGATCTCACAGTTTGTGAGTTTGAGCCCCACATCGGGCTCTCTGCTGTCAGCACAGAGCTCAATTCGAATCCTCGGTCCTGCCTGGCCCCCCCCCCACCTCTCCCCTGCTTGCATGTGCTCTCTCTCTCTCTCTCTCTCAAAAGTAAATAAACATTTAAGAAAATTAGAACCCTCATATGTGGCTGGGTGGGTTATAAAAATGGTTCAACCACTGTGGAAAAAAGTTGGTAGTTTCTCAAAAATGTAAACATAGAATTATGACTCAGCAACGTCACCTCTAGGTATGTGCCCCAAAGGAATTAAACACAGGTGCTCAAACTAATACATATATATGTATGTTTATAGCAGTACTATTCACAATAGTCAAAAGGTGGAAATGACCCAAATGGCCATTAACAGAGAAATATATACTCTTGTGGTATATCCGTATAATGGAATATTATTCAATCATAAAAAAGAATGAAATACTGATTCTTGCTACAATGTGGATGATCCAACCTCAAAAAAATTAGGGTAAGTGAAAGAAAGCAGACACCAAACATTACCTATTATATGGTTCTATTTATATAAAATATACAGAATAGGTAAACCCACAGAGACAGAAAACAGAGTAGACTGGCAGTTGCCAGGGGCTGGGGAAGGGGGATCCTTATTTAGATTCCTTTCTTCTTTCATTGGTATACATCCTAGAGTAGCTTTCTCAGAAATAGTAATATAGTGTCCAAGCCATCACATATCTGGAAATGTTATTTTTCAGTCTTTACCTAAGACTATTAGTATAGCTGTATATGGGGCTGTGCTGAGTATAACCTTTTCTACCTACTTCTGTAGGCACAGTGTTGCTGACATCTGATCCTTAGAGCTGTGGAGAATTTTGAGGCTCTCTGCTTTTTTTTTTAATGTTTATTTTTTGAGGTTGGGGCGCAGAGAGAAGGAGACACAGAATCCCAAGCAGGCTCCAGGCTCTGAGCTGTTAACACAGAGCCCAATGCAGGGCTCGAATTCCTGAACCATGAGATCATGACCTGAGCCAAAGTCAGAGGCTTAACTGACTGAGCCACCCAGGCTCCCCAAGGCTCTTCTGCTTTTTGACACTTTGCAGACACAGGTCATGTGACCACGTTATGGTAGCTTCTTACTTCTTCCTTAGAAGTTTATGGAATATCTTTGGTGGTTTTTTTTTTTTTCAACTCTTTAAGTTTATTTATTTATTTAGAGAGAAAGCACAAGTAGGGGAGGGGAAGAGAGAGACAGAGAGAGAGAGAGAGAGAGAGAGAGAGAGAGAGAGAGAGAGAATCCCAAGCAGGCTCTGAGCACAGAGCCTGATGAGGGGCTCGATCTCATGAACCATGAGATGATGACCTAAGTCAAAACCAAGAGTCCGAAGCTTAATGGACTGAGCCGCCCAGGCACCCCCTTTTTTGCTCATTAAATTAAGATACTTTGCCGCATGGAATCTATCCAATTTACCTTGAATTCAGTAAGTCCTTGGATACATAGATTCAGGACAGAAAGCTTTCATTATATCATATATTCAATTATTTATGTTCCTACTGCTAGGGCTCTTTCCCATTTATTCATCATCCAACAAATGTTGAGGCTTTACTTAAGTGCCAGACACTACAGATGCACGAGTGAGTTAGACATGGTCTCAGCTCTCACCGAGCTTTAGTTTGGTGGAAAAGCAGCCACCTGATGAACCAATGATTAACAAAGTGTGATATGGGTACAAGAGGGAAGTTCCAGACGCGATGGATCACAGGCAGGGGGACTTCTCTCAGCCTGGGGGCAGGGGGAAGGTCTCAGGAGCCTATGTGGGGGTGGGGGTGGGGGTGCGGAAGGGAGGAGGCTGGGAAAGAGTTTCAGGCAGAGATGCAACGTGTACGGAAGAGCCAGGAGAGCCTGGAGCTTGGAGGGAGTACAGAACAGTTGCGGAAGCTCCACGTGATTGCCTTACTTTACGGGTGGGTGGGTATGTGTTTCCTCTTTAGTCTCTGCAGGCTGTTAAAGGAGCATCCGCCTAGTGCTGGAAGATTTATCTTCCCGAGCGGGAGCTCTCTGAGGGCAGAAACTGTACTCTGGTCACCACCACCACCCAGCATGGGGCTTGGGAGAGGGTCCGGACTCTGCCATTAACTACAACTAGTCTTAAAAAAAAGACTAAGTGGGGCGCCTGGGTGGCTCAGCCGGTTAAGTGCTGACTTTGGCTCAGGTCATGATCTCAGCAGTCAGTGGTTCGAGCCCCTCGTCAGGCTTTGCGCTGACATCTCAGAGCCTGGAGCCTGCTTCGGATTCTGTATCCCCCTTCTCTCTCTGCCCCTCCCCCAGTTATGCTCTGTCTCACTTTGTCTCTCAAAAATAAATAAATGTTAAAAAAAATTAAAAAAAAATAGACTAAGCGATTTCCCTTTCCACTCCCTGCCTCCTCAAAAGGCAGGTAAATGTCTATATGAAGAAAGGGAGGCAGGAAAGCAGAACCCCCTGGGTCCACTTCTCAGAGACACCCCCAACCCTGCCTGATGGCAAAGCAAGATCACTGAGCCCACGTGGGTGGTGGTGATAACATGTGTAGGACAGCCAGGTTTCTGGCATCCAAAATGCACCAGCTGCTGCCCACGTGCCTCTCTGCTCCCAAGAACAGGTGAAGGCAGGTTGTTGAAGAGTATGTGTCTCCGTTTCTTTTTAAAATTTTTTTTTTAACGTTTATTTATTTTTGAGACAGAGAGAGACAGAGCATGTACGGGGGAGGGTCAGAGAGAGAGGGAGACACAGAATCGGAAGCAGGCTCCAGGCTCTGGGCCATCATCAGCCCAGAGCCCGACACGGGGCTCAAACTCACGGACCGTGAGATCCTGACCTGAGCTGAAGTCGGACGCTTAACCGACTGAGCCACCCAGGCGCCCCTGTGTCTCCGTTTCTTGGTGAGAAACCTGGGATGTGTGAATGCTGGCTCCCTCTTCCCTGGGAGCAGCGTTACTTGGATTCAGCCCCTGACCCTCTCCAGAAGGAGTTAAAACCCAGTCAAGGATCCTGACATCTGCTGAGTACAATTACACACTCTCTCCTCTGATTGAGGTCCTTGTCAGGGTGGTACTGTGATATGTGGGGATGAGCCTACCCTCCTGGGCGGGTGTCATGGGTTTGTGCAGGCAGCGGGAGGAATGCAGACACAGCCCACCATGCTGAGCTAACATCAGACTCTGCATTAGCCACATGTCTAAACGCAACCATGTCTCCCCCACGTCCAGGCTTGGCCAGCCTCTTCCTCCCAGGGCCGGCCCCTCCGAGAGCACCACCTGGACGGCCTGCCTCCTTTGTTCATGATGTACCAGCTCTGTTTAGATCTCATCTCCACGAACACTTGTACTCTCTGCTGAACTCTACACAGCTAGGGGGATCCACAGATGTTCCTCACAGATAACACTTCAAATGGATTTAGGGCTTGCATGAGACGTGTTTATGTCTACGAGGGGTCTGCTGATGCTAGGAGGAAAACAGGAGGAAAGTGCTGTTGAGAGATCCTCTCTGCCTCCACCAAGGAATAGAGGGCCCTGTGGGCAGTCATTGAGGGGGACAGGGCACACACACTTCGATGCCACAGCTGTGCCAGAACTCTGGCCAGGCACAGAGATACGGAGGAGGGAGGCCACAGCTTTTGTCCACGGCCCAGTGGGGACAGAGAGGTGAACGACCAGACTGAGCTCCTCCAGCACGCTACCTGGAGAGATGAGAGCCTGGCTGCCGACAGATGGATATTGCGGACAGAGGGGCAGTGGGCGGGGCCAGAGGGGACTGACGGCAGGGTGGGGCTGCCAGGACTGGGCGGGGCCAGAGTGAGCTTCCCTGGGAGGACTGGGCGGGGCCAGAGGGGACAAGTGGGTGGAAAGGTGATGCCAGGGCTGGGCGGGGCCACAGTGAGCTTCCCGGGCAAGGGATGTCAGGACTTTATGAGGCCAAAGAGAACTGGGGTGGGAAGGTAATGTCAGGGTTGGGAAGCGGCCAGAGTGAGTTTCCAGGGGAAGGAGATGTGAGAGTTTAGCCTTGAATCCAACTTGATGGGTTGAGGGGTGGTAGGCAAAGCAGGGTACACCACGGTCCCTCAGCCATGGGCCAGGGAGGGAGGTTCTGAGGCAGTTTGCCAAGTCATGAGATCGTCAAACATCAGTTACCCTGATGCCATTCTCCCTCAGACTCCAGACCTTCCCGTTCATTCATTCACTCACTGAATACATATTGAACACCTACTATTTGTCTGACATTGGATACAGAGAAGAAAATGAGCATACTTGTCCTTGAGAGGCTTATATTCTAAGAGGTGGGCAAAGATACAGACCCCTGGAGGGCAGCCTGCCTCACTCAGAAAGCCCTCGGGGTACTGCGTTGCTGGACCTGATGGGCTGAGTCGCTTTGCTTCCATCGCTAGCTGGCTGCTGATCAGCACTTGTCCTCCCCTTTCTGCCTGGATCAGATCTGCCTCGGGGAAGATCTCTAGGGTGGCAGTGCCGGTCGGAAGGTCCTCTGGCTGGAATGTATATGGAGGGGAGAGGGCCCAGAAAGACCTGTTGCCTAGACCAGGATAATGTATGGGGTTAGAGAGAGATGGGTAAGCTCCACATGTATACAGGAGGTAGACATAGCCATATTTCAAGCTCTCAACCTGCAGAACTGGTAACAGTATCATTCCCATTTTACAGATGACAAAACTGAGGTTCTGAGAGATTAAATAACGTGTCCAAAGTCACACAGCTGAGGAGGTGATTAATGGGATCTATAGTGGGAGCTGCTGAGGGTGACCCAGGTTTCTGGACAGGCGGGGGCTGATTGCTGAGATGGGGAGCATAGGCGGGCAGCACATACAACAAGAAGAAGCAGCCAACATCCGGGCGCATCACAACCTGACCCACAACCTGAGGTCTGCCCTCATTCATGTCCTGTCCCTCCTGGAGATGTAAGTCTTCTCCATCAGAAGCAAGGGGTTTCATGGGGTTAAGCATCAGCCTAGGGCCTGCTGACAAGCATGCTTGTTGAATGAATCACAACTCAACAAAAACATTCCTAACACCCGAATCAACTTCCTTTGATCCTAAAATGAGGCTTAGAATTTGGGGCAAGGCAGAACCACTCCTTCCTAATGGCTGGCTCTTCTGGACGGACACACACACATACAGAAACATACTTGTACATGAATGCACAACACGTACACAAGACGTGTTCATACACACCCTCAAACACACACATCCACACGCACCAGGACAACATAAGAATGCAGACAGATACCCATACATACAAACCACTCACACACATACATGTGAACTTCTACCTTTGGAGGCTTGATCCTGCCGACTGTTGCCTGCACGTTAATGTCTGGGAGCTCGGCCTACCTTACTTGTGTGTACCTTTTAGTTATTGCCAGTATTTCCACAGGTAAAGAATCTGATTCTATCTAGCAGCAGAAGGGAACCAGGTATGCAACATTCTGGATTCTCCGTCTGGGAGAAAACCACAGCACGGCCTCCTCATTCCATCCCACATTCCCCCAGTGAGATATCCTTATACAGCAGAAAACCACAGGGTCTGTATCAGAGGGAAATCCAACCTTTGACGATAAAGGGACATTTGAAAGAATGCCCAGGAACACCAACTTCTGATTAGACGGTTTTTATAGGTAGCTGTGCCCCTGCCCCCTCACTGCCCCCTTTCATCCAGGCCAAGGAGACTGGGTTCATTAGCAGAACAGATGTGGCTTGTCTCTACTATTAGGATAAAGATCACAAACTACCCGCAGAAAACAAGGACATTCTGAACCTGAGCAACAGCAACGACATCTGACTTGGGCCCAAAGAAAATTGCGTTTTTCCCTTCAAGTTCAATTAACAAACATTTATTCAGGGCCTGTTATTTATTCAGCTTCATGTTTCAGGCTTCTCTGTCAAGGCCTCCCCCTAATCCTGGGATCAGCCCTGAGGAAGCAGCCTTAGGCTGCCAGCAGGTAGGGCTGCAGAAAGTCCTCTGCGGAGGATCCAGTGTCTGGAAGGTCCAACACTGTGCACTCGCTGGGTTCGAATCTTAGCTCTTCCACTCAGTAGCTGTGTGACCTTGGATAAGTTACTTAACCTCTCTGTGTTTTGATTTCATAATTTGTAAATTGTGGACAATGCTAGCACCTGCCTCGGTGTTGTGGCGACTGAATGGGCTAGGACCCATAAAGTCTGAGACTTTTATGCACTCAGTAAGGATTAACTATTATCATTACTACTAACATTGTGATAATTATTAGCAAGTTAGCTCCACGCTCTTGCGTGAGCTCGAGCCTCAGCATTCTTGCCGTGTGAGACTTAAAGTTCCTCCACAGACTGGAGCCCTTACCTAAATGTCAGCCCTCCTGGCCAGACCCTGATCCTGTTTCCTCCTTGCCTGGGTTCCCATCTCAGCCATGGATCTCAGCCACGTATGAATGACTGATCCCCTCGTTTGAGTGCAGTGTGCCCTTGGCTGCACAGTCCAGCCCGCTGCCTCCTACCTCAACCCTCATTTAAACCCAACAGAGCTTGGGCACTGGGCAGCCCTTCATCTGGTCCTCCAGCCCCACAGTGACCTGTGCTGTGTGCTCAATCTAATCTCCCGTCCCACCCCAGCCCTTCGGCAGTAGCAGGATGTGGGTGAGAATGTCAGAGAGAAAGAAAATCTAAAACAAGCCTCAGATATATGCACATCATCCTTTGCATGTCTGCATCTGGAGGCGGTCTCTCCTTAAATCTCAACAACATGGCTTTAATTTTAGGAGGACTGCAGAGATCCACGTATCTCGCAAAGACCAGATTGTGCAATTACAGATTTAATGTTTGCCTCCCCCCTCTGGAGGGAAAGCCCCAGGAGGGCAGGAGTCTGCCTGCTTGATTCACGACTTAGTGCTCAGAATGATGTCTGACTCATAGTAGGCCCTCAAGAAACACTTGTAGAATGAATGAAGCAAACACACTGCCAGTTCCCTCCCCCCTTCCATCCAGGCCTGGACACTAGTGTTCTTTTTTTTTTTAAATGTTTATGTATATAGATATGTATGTACTTATTTATTTAGAGAGAGCATGCGAGCAGGGGATGGGCAGACAGAGAGGAAGGGAGAGGGAGAATCTCAAGCAGGCACAAGCCAGATGCGGGGCTCCATTCCAGGAACCGGGAGATCATGACCTGAGCCGAAATCAAGAGTCGCATGCTTAACCGACTGAGCCACCCAGATGCCCCTGGTCACCAGTTTTTAAGAAGTGGCATTGCCTGTTTTGTTCAACTTGGCCATGGCCACACCATGGGTCACTGCCGCAGGACCAGGCAAGAAGAGGCAGGCTTCCAGCCCTTCAATGCCAGGGCTGAAGTTATTGATAACGACCCTAAATATTTACTGAAAATCTGTTCTGTGCCAGGCGCGGGGCTAGGTACTCCTAACCTGAATTATCTCCTTTATCCTGCCCACCCATACAAGGTATGTATTCCTGTTATTATTTTCCCATTTTGTAGATGAAGAAGGAAAGCACCAGGGGATAAGCACCAGCCCAAGGTCATAGGGCTTTAAGTGGCAGCACTAGACTTGAACCGAGGCGGCGGGTTCGAGACTCCCACCGCCCCCCCGCCCCCCCCCCACCATGTTGGAAGGTTCCAGCTTTTTCTCCCTACTCTGCTTGCAGCTTCGGGGAAGGTTGAATAAAGCCTTCTGTCGTCAGCAAGGCTGAGTTTACGTCCCAGCCTATCACATGCTGGCCTTATGACCTGGAGGAAATCATGTCATGTCCCTCAGTTTGCTAGTCTGTAACATGGGGATGAGGCAAGCACTTCTGTGGGTCTGTCATGCAGATTCAAAACGCGGCAGAGGGCCTAATACAAAATAGGTCCTGATTCCCTCCTCCCTGTGGTGAGATGTTACTTCCCTTTTGGCTCCCACACAAGGGGAATGTGGGCTTTGGGACTTAAAAAGGGCAAAGAATGTCCCAAACAATGGGAAACACTGAGCTCTAAAGTCCTGTGCTTTGGGTGGTCATCACGCCCACCCTGGGGGAAGGCCTGACCTCGTGGGGGCCTTTGTTGTTTTTATTTTATTTGTAGAACTTGAAACACAGTTCCATTCCCAAGGAAAACTCCCAAGGAAACAGAAATAAAAACAGAACGCCCCCTCCCCGCTAAAGGGGTCACAGAATCCCAACCCAGGAGAGGCTAACCAGTGTTCTTTGTTCGCTGGGAACCTTGAAAACACTATCTGGTCTCATTTCCATTTTCTCTTAGTAAACAGATTAGGCTGGGGGAAAAAAAAGGTGCCATCCGTGTTAAAAATTCCCACGTTGTAACCCAAACCATTTTTGAAGGCATGACCAATAACGACGGTCATGATCTATCTCACTTTGGGAGATACGGGTTGAGCTAATGAGTGTGTTCCATAAGAAAAATGATTTTCTATAGGAGAAGAACAAACATGGCGGACAGTCAGCCAAGGTATGGCTGAATGGATACTGGACTCTCCCAGAAGGGCTTGGATTTCCAAGCAGACTCTACCCTTACCAGCTGTGTGATCTTGCTCAGATCACTCAGCCTCTCTGAGCTTTGTTTTCCTCATCCGTAAAATGGGGATAGTTGCACCTGCATTGAGAGCTGAATTCAATGATGGAGTAAAGTCTCAACACAAGGCAAGCCCTCCTCTCATGTCAAACACTGTTGCAGAGGGACCTGCCCTACTATAGCAGGACCCACGACTCACTACGTTATCAGGACAGGCAGGAGGCAAGTGTGAGGCAGAGTGCACATGGGGCAAGGCCACCAGGGGCTCCTCCAGGCACTGACAGCTTCTTGCTGTGTGACCTTGGACTTATCCCTTCCCTCTCGGTGTCAGTCTCTTCTGTGCAATGAGAATCAGGCTTGATCTCGGGCCCTCCATGCTCCCCAGTCCCAAGACCATATCTATACTAGCTAATTCAAGTGCCCACATCTCCAATATGATTTAGAAGCATATAGTACTTAAGTGACAAAGGGAGCCCCTTGTGCTCCATGGGAGGTGGGGGGACAGTCCGCATCTCCGAGCTGGGAAAATGCTGTCTGCAGTGAATCACAGAGCGCGTAATGGGCACCTTCCAGGTGTGAAGGCACCCCACCCCCCACATTCCCACTGAATCCTGACGCTTCCCTCAGGCAGCCGCATGTACTCCAAAGCCACTCCAACTGATCCTTCTGCTGAAAATGAAACAGAGCCAGCCTTCACAGGAACAGAGTACCAAAGCAACTGGGAGCAAAAACCAAATCAGAGAAGACATTTGATTCTGGGGGCTGAGAGAAGGGCCAGCACGCAGTGGCCACGTGGACGACTCAGATAGAAGCGCTGCCCAAATGTAGCCATCCAGGAGGCACAGAGTCACAGACTGCAGGAGGGGGAGAGCAGGACGGTCAGTCTCCGCTCACTCACCCTTCCTGGACAAGCTCGGCTGGCCATTGTCCCCCTGGTGGTTAATGAGCAGGCTGGGAATAGGGACATTCAGCATTTCTACATCCAGCTTGTCCTTTATCTTACAGCAATATATAGTAAAACCTTGGATTGTGAGTAACTTGGTCTGTGAGTGTTCCACAAGGCAAGGAAACATTTCTAATATATAAATTTTAACTTGATAAACAGGCTATGTCTTGCAATACGAGTAGTACGTGATGCCGAACGTCGCATGATCACAACTGAGCCAAGGGTTCTTGAAATTCACTTTGATATACAAGTGCTTTGGATTACAAGCATGTTTCCAGACTGAGTTATGCTCGCAAACCAAGGTTTGACTGTAGTTGGAGTCAATGGCAAGAAAAGCACTTACCTGAATATATCATCATAATTGCATAAAATAGCACCTGCAGTATTTATAATTAAATCATGATCGGGGCACCTGGGTGGCTCAGTCAGTTAAGCATCTGACTCTGATTTTGGCTCAGGTCATGATCTCATGGTTCGTGAGTTCGAGCCCTGCATCATGCTCTGCACTGACAGCAAAGAGTCTGCTTAGGATTCTCTCCCCCTGCCCCACCACTCTCTCTGCCCCTCCCCTGCTTGCACACACTCTCTCTCTCACAATAAATGAATAAACCTAAAAATAAATTGTGATTATATATCAATGCAATGACAAACACATATACAAAGCTCTGACATGTTCCCACTTCTCCTATGATTCTTGCTGTGGCCCCAGTCCTGGAGGTCCATTTCCTGCCCTCATTGTAGCATGGGGAAACAGTCTCCATGAAGGCTTCCATATGATAGAGACCTGCACCATGTCCCACGGTTGTGGTCACAAATGTCAGGATGCTCTGTGTGCTCTAGACAGAGATGTCTGTGAGCTCCAGAGGCTGACTGGGGGTATGATGGAGCCCTCCTGATCTAGCAAGTAATCCAAGAGGGCTGAGGGCTCAGAGGTGGGAAAAAGCCCATTTTACAGATGAGGACACTGATGCTTGGCAGTAAAATGACTTTCTTAACATCACACAGAAGTTAAATATCAGAACCCAAGGCCCTATTCCCTAAGGGAGGGAGGAAAGAGGAGATGGAGGTGATTCAAGCTCACTCTCTGCCCCAAGGAGGGCGGGCAGGAGCTAGATCAAGCAGACTTGCTTGCAGACAAGCATATATTCATTCATACATCATGAATTCATTCATTCATTCATTCATTCATTCATTCATTCATTCACAGTGTGAATTCCCCTGTGTTAGGTGCCAAAGCACCTCTCCAGTCCTCTCTAGGGCAAAGGCTATAAAAACGCTTGTTAAAGCAGCTTCACCATATTGTGCACGGAATGTCCCGCAAACCTAAAATCTGGCCGGCCTGGCCAGGATCCTGGGGTGAGCGCTGTTCCATGGGACGCTGACAGAACAGCAAGGCTTCAGGAAAACCCTTTGATCTGGGTCCCAGTCACATCCTCTGCCTCAATCCTGCCCTGGAAGGGGCAGTAAAATGTACACATCAAGCGGAGGGAGAACATTTAATGCTCTTCTCTGGAACTGAACAAAGAGGGGACATACCAACAGCTCTCAGAACTGAAATATCTGAGCCATCATAGTCACTCGGTGTTCTCTGTCC
Source organism: Panthera tigris (assembly GCF_018350195.1). NCBI lineage: Eukaryota > Metazoa > Chordata > Mammalia > Carnivora > Felidae > Panthera > Panthera tigris. Next base: position 91,462,008 of record NC_056660.1, on the reverse strand, counting down.
AGGTCAGGACTCGGGGTCCGCACTCTCTTTCTTAAAATAGTAATTTCTCAATTAAACCTGAATGGTCACGGTTATGGCTCAGGGCCACCATGGCAGGTTACTTAGCTCTGTGTTTCAGGCACTGTCCATACAGTGCACACTCTCCCAGGCCCCGTGGAGGATGCAGTGAAATCATGGGAGTAAAAATGGCACAAAGTGGGGGTGCAGGAAGTGACTGGGGGTACCCCTCTGGGTCAAGGGAACCAAAGAGGGGTCCTGGCCCTCACCTCCTCCTCCTCGGCAGGCAGTGCAGCATAGAAAGGGGCAGAGTGGGAATCCAGTTGGGAAGGCATGATTGATTCCATGCCCAGGTAGTACTTCTATGCCTTGGCGCAGGGTATGCTTTGTGACCGTCAGTCTCCCCCTCTGTACAATGCGGATGCTAATGAATATCTGGCAGGACCTTAAAGAAAGCCAGAAAAGGGGCGCCTGGGTGGTTCAGTCGGTTAAGTCTCCAACTTCAGCTCAGGTCATGATCTCATGGTTTGTGAGTGTGAGCCCCACATCCAGCTCTCTGCTGTCAGCATAGAGCCTGCTTCGGATCCTCTGTCCTCTCTCTCTCTCTGCCCCTCACCAGCTTGTTCCCTCTCTACCTCTCTCTCTCAAAATAAATAAATAAACTTAAAAAAATTTCTTTCCTTCTGCCCCTCCCACCACACCCACACACACACATGCACTCTCTCTCAAAAAAAAAAAAAAAAAAAAAAAAGCCAGCCAAATATGTGAAGTTCTCTGTAAAGTCTAAAGCACTGTGCAAAGGGATGCTGCCTCCCCATCTCACTGCATGCCTCAGTTTCCTCATTTGCAAATTGAGGTTATTAGTATTGACACCCCAGGGCTGTTTTGAGATGGGTAAAAATCAGGTGAGATGATAGTTGTGGAAACAGCTAGTCCATATCTGGCATGCAGAAGGTGCTCAATTAACGTTGAACCTTGGTGTGTGGTAGCCTAGGAAGGGCTGAGATGAAACACACAATCACAGGGGTCCACCTGCTGTTTCAGAGAACACCGGAGCCTACCATCGGCACCTGCCTCCAATTACAGTTTGGTTTGTTACCTGGACTCAGCTTTTATTTGGAAAGATGCTTAGATATCAGCCAACTGGGAAAACAGGACAGATTTGTGTCCCTAGCCACAGTGGTGCAGTGGTCACAGGTGACAAAGGCAGGAAGCCCACCCTTAGCTACTTCCTGTTCCTCCGAGCACATCCCCAGAAAGACCCTGTGGCAACCAAGGAGGGCTCATGTTCCTGATCCTTCCCTTGAATCCACTGTAGAAATCATGGTTTAGTGTGGTCAGGAATAGTAGTAAAAACTTTAGAAATCAGTCTTTTTAGGGGTGTCCGGGTGGCTCAGTCAGTTGAGCGTCTGGCTTCAGCTCGGGTCATGATCTCACAGTTAATGAGTTCAAGCCCCACATCAGGCTCTGTGCTGACAGCTCAGAGCCTGGAGCCTGCTTCAGATTCTGTGTCTCCCTCTCTCTTTGCCCCTCCCTTGCTAATGCTCAGTCTCTGTCTCTCTGTTTCTCTCAAAAATAAACATTAAAAAAAAGAAATCAGTCTTTTAAAAGTTTATTTATTTATTTTTGAGGTGGGGGAGGAGAGGCAGAGAGAGAAGGAAAGAGAGAGAATCCCAAGCAGGCTCTGCACTGTCAGCACAGAGCCCGACACCAGGCTTGAACTCATGAAACGTGAGATCATGACCTGAGCTAAAATCAAGAGTTGGTCACTCAGCCAACTGAGCCACCCAGGTGCCCCTAAATCAGTTGTTTTTAAATAAATAGCTGTATTTATAAGCAAAGATCTACAAGAACATTATCCATCCTTTGAAAAATGAAAAGGGGAAAAACCCACCCTCAAGGTTGTCGACTCAACAGAACTCTTCGTGTTTTTGTGAATTTCTTTCTAGTCTATGACCTTGTGCACATGTAGTTCCAGAGTTTTCCTCTGAGTTCATGCCTTCCTGTGTCCTGTGCTCCCCACCTTGTCATCCAGTGACTCATGTTTTCCTACGATGCCTCTTCATCTTCATAAATAGCACTTCTAATGGCTGCCCCATGCCCTGTGGCCGCCTGGGCCATGGTGATCTCATGCGTGGCCCCATGCTTTAGAGACATTCAGAAGTGGTCAAAGCCACATACCACCCCCCACAGCATGCGACTCTACCAGCTGCCCCACTGGGTGGGATCTGCTTTCACCATTTAAACATGGACTATCAGGGGCACCTGGGTGGCTAGTCGGTTGAGCGTCCAACTCTTGATTTCAGCTCAGGTCATGATCTCATGGTTTATGAGATCAAGCCTTGCATTGGGCTCTTCACTGACAGTGTGGAGCCTGTTTGGGATTCTCTTTTTCCCTCTCTCTCTGCCCCATCCCCTGCTTGCACTTGCCGGCACGCATGTTCTCTCCCTCTCTCAAAATAAATAAATATTTTTTAAAAGTATATAAACATGGACTATCAAACAAGCCACAGATTAGGAGAAAATATTTGCAATATAAAGGACTGTTATCCAAAATAAAAAAAGAACTTGGGGAGCCTGGGTGGCTCAGTCTGACTTTGCTTTCAGCTCAGGTCATGATCTCATGATTCATGGGTTCAAACCCTATACTGGACTCTGCACTGATGGTGCAGAGCCTGCTTGGGATTCTCTCTCCCTATCTCTCTGCCCCTACCCTGCTCACACTCTCTCTTTCTCAATAAGTAAATAAATAAACTTAATAACAACAACAACAAATACATACACACACACACACACACACACACACACACACACACACACAAACACACACAAAGAACTTTTAAAAGTCAACGAGAGTCAAAGACCTCAACAGACACCCTCACTAAGAAGATACACAGATGGCAAATGAGCACATCAAAAGGTGCTCTACATCATATGTCATCAGGGAGGTGCAAGTGTAAACAACACTGAGACACTGCTACACACCCAACAGAATGGCCCAAATCCAGAACACTGACAACACCGAATGCCATCAAGGACAGGGAGTTACGGGGACTCTCATTCATTGGTGGTGAACGTGCAAAATGGTACAGTCCCCGTAGAAGATAGCTTGTCAGTTTCTTATACCACTACACATACTCTCACCATATGATCCCACAGTCCACTCCTTGGTATTTACACAAAGGAGCTGGTACACAAAAACCTGCCATTTACAGCAGCTTTAATCATTATTGCCAAAACCTGAAAGCAGCCCATCTGTCCTTCAGCAGGTGAATGGATGAACAAAGTGTGGTACCTCCAGACAACGGAACAGGATTCAACACTAAAAGGAAATGAACTATCAAGCCACAAAAAGATACGGAGGAAACTTAAATGCACATCACTAAGGAAAATAAAGCAATCTGAAGAGCCCATATGCTAGGTGGTTCCAGCTATGTGATATTCTGGAAAAGGCAAACCTATGGAGACAATAAAAAGTTCAGTGGTCACCAGGGGTCTAGGGAGAAGGCAGAGATGAACAGGCAGAGCACAGAGAATCTTCAGGACAATGAAAATACTCTGTGTGATGGTGGATGTGGGTCACGCATTTATCCAAACCCATGGAAAGTACAACTTCAAGGGTGACCCCTCAGGAAAACCAAGGACTGTGGGTGACAATATTGTGTCAGTGCAGGTGTATCCATCTTAATGAATGTGCATTGATAATCTGGGAGGCTCTGCGTGGGGGGGGGGGTGTATGGGAAATCTCTGCATATTTCCCTCAATTTTGCTACGAACCTGAACAGCTCTAAGCAATAAAAATCTATTAAAAAGCAGAACAACAGGCTGATGTTTCAAAGAGGTTTTATTTTCTTTCCTGGATCATAAACTATGATTTGGTGGCACCCGCAGCGGTCATGGGGGCTTCCCACAGTATAAGCCATCTTTGGGCTGCTGGGGGATGTTCCTTCCACAGCCCCTCAGGTAAGTGTCCAGCTCCTGTCTCAGTCCAGCACCAGGCCACCTCCATGGCCACACTTAGGAGACCCACATTCTGGGCTCCTGTCCTGTACAGGAACTCCAGGGAGGAAACTTTGCTTATCCCAAAGCACAGGGGCCCACACTAAAATCCTCCCATGGTGGGCTTGCTCACTTGTGCCGCCTTTGTGGGAATTGGGTGGGTCAAAATGAGCTAAATATTGCTACCACTAGGGAAAGCAGGGACAGAGCCCCCAAGACAACACCGTGCTCACATTGAAACAGTTACCCTTGGGGCACCGGGGTGGCTAGGTCGGTTAAGCATTCAACTTGGGCTCCAGTCATGATCTTGAGATTCATGGGTTTGTCTGTGCTGACAGCTCAGAGCCTGGAGCTGCTTCAGATTCTGTGTCTCCTTCTCTCTCTGCCCCTGCCCCACTCACACTCTGTCTCTCTCTCTCTGTCTCAAAAATAAATAAATATTTAAAAATTAAATTAAATAAGTTCTAGAGGTGTTATGTATGGCATGGTGACTATAGTTAACAATCCTGTATTGTACATTTGAAAGTTGCTAAGAGGGTAGATCTTAAAAGTTCTTATCACCAGAAAAAAATTTTGTCACTCAGTGTAGTGATGGATATTAACCAGACTCATTGTAGTGATCATTTGCAACATACAGTTGACTCTTAAAAGTGGGGATTAGGAGCACTGACCCTTCAGGCAGTTGAAAATCCACATGTAACTTTTGATTCCCCCAAAACTCAATTACAAATGGCCTACTGTTGACCAGAAGCCTTCCCAATCACGTAAAGAACTGGTCAACACATATTTTGTATGTTCTATGTTTCACATACTGTAATTGTTACAATAAAGTAAACTAGGGAAAAGAAAATGTTATTAAGAAAATCAAGGAAGGGGCCCCTGGGTGGCTCAGTGTGTTGGGTGTCTGACTTCGGCTTAGGTCATGGTCTCACCATTCGTGGGTTGGAGCTCCACATCAGGCCCTGTGCTAACAGCTCAGAGCCTGGAGCCTGCTTCGGATTCTGTGTCTCCTTCTCTCTCTGCCCCTCCCCTGTTCTCTCTCTCTCTCAAAAATAAATAAATATTTAAAAAATTAAAAGAAAATAAAATCAAGGAAGATGGGGTGTCTGGGTGGCTCAGTTGGTTGAGCATTCAGCTCAGGTCATGATCTCATGGTTCATGAGATCAAGCCCCACATCGGACTCTGCACTGACAGTGGGGAGCCTGCTTGGGATTCTTATCTCTTTACCCCTTTCTCACTCACTCATGCCCTCCCAGTCTCTCTCTCTCTCTCAAAATAAAGAAACATTAAAGAAAAAAGAAAATTGAGGAAGAGAAAACACATTTATAGTACTGTATGTATATTTATTGCAAAAAATCCACATGAAAGCAGACTGGACTCAAGTCATTCAAACCCTGGTTGGTAAAGGGTGAACAGTATACAAATACTGAATCAGTGTGTTGTATACCTCAACCTAATATAATGTTGTGTGTCCATTATAATTCAATTAAACAACAACAAGTATCCTGGGCATTAACCATGTGCCAGGGCCATGCAGGGAGACCCCTTCTCTCCCCCTGTCCATTTATCCACTTGTGGTCTTGACCACAAGTTATGGGAAGGAACTGTCTGCAATCTCCTACCCCCTCACCAGACCTGCCATGCAGCAGTAGGAAAGAGGTCTGTGGCCAGCGGTTGGGGCAGGATTTGGCCACCATGGCCTGTGTCCTCCCATTGGGTGGGCACAAGTGTCTTCACTGTCCCAGGCCCTTGAGGAGGCATGGATAGGACCCACCGATGGCTGGCTGTGTGTCTGCATGTTACCTTCCTGGACCTCACAGCCTGTTTGGCCCCGGGGCCAACCCCTTCCCTCTAGCCCAGTCTTTCCAGCAGCAAAGCAGATGTTCTGAGCCCGAGAAGTCTGTTTGTTCAGTTGCTTCAGATCTCAGACGGCAGAGGAGTAAGGGGGAATCAGAGGTCCTGGCATGGTGTCGCCAGAGGAGACTGAGTCCCTTCTGTGGCAGGGAGAGCAACTGACTTCCATCCAGGCAAGAAAGCACTGAGGCTGGCCACCCTTGCTGGAACCTGAGGGATCCTTGGGCCAGCTCTTTTGCTTTGTATTTTATTAGTATTATTATTATAATGTTTATTTATTTTTGAGAAAGAGAGAGGGAGCGTGAATGTGCCCACACGCGAGCAGGGGAGGGGCAGAGAGAGGGAGACACAGAATCCAAAGCAGGCTCCAGGCTCTGAGCTGTCAGCACAGAGCCCGACACGGGGCTTGAACTCACAAACCACCGTAACTCGAGAACTGTGAGATCAGGACCCGAGCCAAAGTCGCTACTTAACCGACTGAGCCATCCAGGCACCCCCTCTTTTGTTTTTTAAACTGAAGGGATAAGAGCATAAGGAGAAGCCATCCTGGACCAAAAATCAAGAGACTTTTCTTGTTAAGAATCTCAGTGCGCTGGACGCTGCAGGGCCAGGATGAGACGCACCCCACAAGCCTCCGAGTTTCTCGTTATTTTTCTGAAACTTTAAGCAATTAAGCCTAATTACGTGGAATTGTAATATAAAAGCTGAATATAAACTCCAGTCGTTTCTGCACAGAAACCACAAATTCCCTCGGGAGGGACAAGTGGCTTTGTGTTTACCCGCTTGGGGCCTCAGTGCTTTGGCCCTGGAAAGCTAGCCAGACCCGCACATGCCAAGCTCAGTGTGGGGCCCGTGACCTGCAGCCACCCTGGCAGTGACAGGGAACCAGGGACAGCCCCCGGGGGCCTCGCCCCCGTTCTCTTCCTCGGCAGTCTCTGTGACCAGGGCTGGGTGAATGTTCTGGCCTGGGCTCTGTAGTCAGGAGCCGCTGCAGGGCACCGCAGCCCGGCGGGCTGGATGGTTTCTCGTGGCTGCCAGTCTCTGCCCGGCACCCGGCAGCCCCTGAACCAGGACAGCGGCCATTTCTCCTGACCTCATTATGTCAGCACCCAGAATGTGCGCTGGGGCAGAGCTGGGGACAGGATGTCTCCTGCTCTTCCAGTACACTGTCACTCTCTCAGCCTGTGGCGATTTATTTCAAGGCTTCATTGTGTTCCTGAAGCAGGACCAGCATCTAGATTTTAGCCTCTTGGCTGCCCGATGAGGGCTGCAGAAGCAGAAGGTACCAGCCCAGCAGCCCCGGGTCTCAGATGCTCCAGCAGGAGTGCGGGGTGGCGGGCGGGAGAAAGGGCTGCCACTGAATCTGTGTCACTGCCCTGCCAACTCCCTTCCCACACACAGGAGGCACGAGGGCCAGCACACAAATGGGGTGGCCCCTCAGGTGAGCTTCCTGAGACTCTACTGCACCCCAGAACCACGCAGGCCAGCGTCCTTCTTGCCCACCTTTGGCAGAGGCAAATAGGTAGGAATGTTGGCCTATGGTGGGTACCTGGCATCTGAGCAGCTGTAAACCTCACTTGGTCTTGGGCATTGGGTGGTGTCCCCATTCTACAGACAGTTGTGGGGGGGGTGCGCCCCAGGGGGTGCAATATTGCATCCCAGGCACCAAAGGGCCTGGCCTCAAGCCCAGTGTTCTTGCCACCACACTGATCCCTATCTTCCTGGTGGGGCCACCAGGTCTCTTGCCTGGACAATGCAAAGCCCCCCAGATATCTCTCCCAGCCCACGTCCACACTGATGTCAGAGCGACCTTCTGAATACATGGCCCTGACTGTGTCCCTCCCTCCCTGATCTACCCTCCATGGCTCCCCCTGGCTCCTACCAGGTGCCATCCATGTGTCTCCACTGAGAGGGTCTTGAAGGGCAGGGTGGCTCTATTTTCTCCCTCCATCCAGTGGCCTGACTCTGTCCCCACCACACTCTTCACCCTCCAAGGCACAGCTAGAACTCAGGTTTGGTCTGTCCCCACTGACTGTGCTCTGCATTCTGTCGAGGTCACCCTTCTACATTCCTGGTCCAGGCGGGCTCTGGAGCCAATGCTCACACCTTGTCCCAGCAGGTCCCATGGATGTTGTTCATTTAAGGAGGTCAGCCAGTAACTCCCTCCCCCAAGGTCTGCCGGGAAAGACACATGTACAATTGTTTGTCACCATGCTGGATTTTAAGAGCATTAAATACTTATGGGCTTTCCAGGGCCTCTGCCCACTGGAATTCTGCCACCGTTGCCAAGAATTCCAAAACTGGATTCCGATTTCCCAAGTATGTGACTGGCATTAGCTGCCCCATCCCATCCTGAGGGCTCGGTGTCCCCTGGAAAGGATAAAATGGGAGCTGGGAAGAGAAGAAAAAGAAGAGCGGTGCTTTGTCTCTTCCTAAGGGCTGTCAACCCCCTGGCCTGTCCACCTCTGTGGCAAAGGTCTGCATATGCGTGCACGTGGTGAGTGCACACCAGTGTGAGTGTGCAGGGAACACAGGGGCCGATCTCCAGGCAGGGTGTTGAGAAAGGAAACCGACAAAATCCCATGGTTCCTTTAAATGGCATCTTTGTGGGGGCATCTGGGTGGCTCACCTTCTGACTCTTGGTTTTGGCTCAGGTCGTGAGTTCAAGCCCCGCATCGGGCTCTGCACTGACAGCGTGGAACTTGCTTGGGGTTCCCTCTTTCTGCCCCTCCCCAACTTGTGTGTGCACGCACTCTCTCTCTCTCTCTCTCTCTCTCTCTCTCATAATAAATATGGAAATATAAGAAATAAATAAACACAAATAAATAATATTGAAAAACATAAATGGCATCTTGGGAAATAAGGGCTTCTGATGAAATGAGAAAGAGATCATCTGTTTGCTTGATTGAACGAACATGAGTCATGTTCTCTGAGGGTCTGTGACCCTTCAGTCATGTTCATGTGGAGTTGCCAGGTATGGTGGGTCAGAAGTGAGTGAGCAGGTCCAAACCTGGGGAGTCAGGCAGCAATAAGTCCACTGTGCTGGTGTGTTAATGCAGACCCAGAGACGGCAGCACAGAGCAGGGAGACATGGGAGGAGGTGGCAAGGAAGATGGGCTTTGAAGGATGAGCAGAGTTCTCCAGGCAGAGGAGGCAGATGGGAACCCAGGCAGCAGGTCCAGCATGAGCAAGAACACAAAAGGTGAGTGAATGGTCGGTTTATGGAAGACAAGTGGGCGAGCTGAGGGTGTGGGTGACGGAGGACTCACAGGAAAGGAGCCCAGAAGGCCAGCGGGCCCCTGCGGGGTGAGGGCTGGACTTGGGCCTGCCAAGCTCAGGAGCGACTCTGGAGTTACACACAGGGTATGTCCTGGTTGGAGCTGGCTTTAGAAAGTTCATTCTGGGGGCAGAAGCTTATTCAAAGAAAGTTCTGGAATACAACTGCCATGATGAATTTCTGAAAGACACTATGGTTAAATACAGTTGAGGGGCGCCTGGGTGGCTCAGTCAGTTAAGCATCTGACTTCGACTCAGGTCATGATCTCCCAGTTCGTGGTTTCGGGCCCTGCATCAGGCTCTGTCAGCGTGGAGCTCGTTTTGGATGCTCTGACCCCTTCTCTCTCTGCCCCTCCCTCGCTCATGTGCATACACGCTCTCTCTCTCTGTCTCTGTCTCTCTCTCTCTCTCAAAAATAAACATTAAAAGAAAATACAGTTGAATAGTGGCCCCTAGAGATCTCCCTGTCCTAATGCCCAGAATATGTGAGTGTCACCTAATGTGGCAAAAGGGACGTTGTGGGACTTTGTAGATGTGATTAAGTTAATGTTCTTGAGATGGAAGAGAGTATCTGCATTATCCAGGTGGGCACTAAAGGTGACCACAAGTATCCTTATAAGAGGGAGAGGAGAAAGCCAGGTGACCATGGAACACAGACCAAAGTGATGTGGCCACAAACCCAGGGATGCTGGCAGCCACTGGAAGCTGGGAAAAACAAGGGATGCATTCTCCCCTGGAGCCTCCCGAAGGAACCAGGCCTTCTGATACCCTCATTATAACCCCACAAAACTCATTTTGGATTTCCAGCCTCTAGCATTTTAAGAGAGTAAATGTAGGTTGTTCTAAGCCACCAAGTTTGTGATAATTCAAGGCCACTCATGTGGCCTACAGATACCCCTCGAATTGCTGCACATTGCCAGCCACGAAACCTCTCACACTGAGAAGGATTCTATCAAGGGTGTCTGTGATTATTTCAGCTAAGTAGGTTAAACATGGGCTGTGGAGAAACATCTTTTACCCAAACTTTCTAGAGGTAGAGAAGAGAAATCATTCGGCAATCCACGAGAAATGAGAGAAATGATTGCCAATTCTGATCTGAAGTGTAAGCAGTTTAAAACTCCTGATGAAAAAGAAAAGGACATTTGCAGCATGCTTTTAAGGTCTCAGAATAAAATACTGGCATTTCCTTAAGTGTTGGAGGACTCTGGCTGCAATTAACCACTGCAGAGCCTTTCAAGGGAACTCTTAGGACACTTTCCTTTTATTTTGAAGGCTTCTGAAAAAAGTCTTTTTTTTTTTTTTAATGTTTACTTATTTTTGAAAGAGAGCATGAGCAGGGGAGGGTGAGAAGGACAAAGGATCTCAAGTGGGATCTCTGCTGCCAGCAGTGAGCCCAATGCAGCACGGAAACTCAAAAACTATGAGTAAATGACCTAAGCCAAAGTCAGAGGCTCAACTGATTGAGCCACCCAGGTGCCCCAGAAAAAAGTCTCTTACATCTATTCATACAGACAAGGTCGAACTAAGAAAAGAGAAACCACTACAAGTGTTTACAACAGAGGGAACCGAATGCAAGGGGCTACTCAGGTGTTGGAGGAGTCGAGCAGCTAGACAGAAGGTGTTTAAAATAACCCAAACTTTAGCAACAGCAGGAAGCTACTTCCACCCCTAAGCTCAGGTGACAAATGAAAAGAGACTGTGTTACTGGAGCTCAGGGACTGAGTCACCAACAAAGCTGGAACTCCAACAGGCCACGTGGCCCGAGACAAGACAGATGGGGAGAAATACCCTAGCTTCTCCCTTCCTCCCACCCTCTAACTTCCTCCTGTGATCCTATTGGCTGAACCCAGCAGGAAGTCAGGAGAGCCCAGAGCAGGGGAACACCAGCTTGCAGGGGTCAGTCACCAGTGATCAGAGCAGAACAGGAAGCAGGCTGAGGGCATGCAGGCACAGCCATTTATCTATGCTCTCAAACACCCAGAACTGCTGAGACCATCAAAGCTCAGGTTTCCTGAGCTTTTCACTCTCTGAGAGGCCTTTTTCCCTCCCGACGCCAAATACCGTGGCATCACTTCTAAACTTGCTTCACCAACTCTCTATCACCAGCTAGGGGTCCTCCCATTTAACTCGAGTCAGACACTAACTGCCGGGATTTAGCACAGACCCCACAGGGTTCAAGGCTCAGTCCCAAATATTAGGCCACTCGTACTTCTGAACAAGTGGCTATAAACCGGGGGTACCAAGAACCCCTCCTTGGGTCTGCAAATTCTCTAGAAAGTCACTTTACTGATATTTACTGGCTTATTAGAAAGGATACAGATGAACAGCCAGATGGAGGAGCACAGAGGGTGAGGTTCAGAAATATCCCAAGAGCAGGTGCTTCTGTCGCCATGGAGCTGGGTGTGCCCCCTTCCCAGCATGGAAGGGGTCTCTCCCGGCTCTGAAGCTTGTTCCTCGTGCCCACCCATGCTGAAGTTCTCCAAACCTTGAACCTCATTCTTTAGGGTTTCATGAAGATTCCATTACTAGGTATAACTGATGAAATCATGGGCCATTGGGTAATAACACTCAATCACCAGCTGTCTCCCAACCTGGAGGTGGCGGTGGGGCAACTAAAAGTTCCAACACTGTTATCACAGATTGGTCTTTCTGGAAACCAGACCCCATCCTGCAGTTACCTGGGGGTGCTTACTACTCAAGATTCCAAGATTTCAAGGGGGCTGTGTGCCAGGAACCAGGGACAAAGACCAAATATTTATTTTTCATTACAGCACACTCTCTTTCATTTAACCCTCTGCTGTGGGCTCAACTGTGTCCCCCCAAATTTATATGTTGGAGTCCCACCCCCAGGACCTCAGAACAAGGTGGTTTTTGGAGATCAGGGCTTTCAAGATGTAACTAAATTAAAATGAGGTCATTAGGGTGGGCCTTGGCCAAGGGCAACTGTCCAAACAAGGAGAGATCAGGACACAGATGTGCACAGAGGGAACATGTGAAATCACAGTGGGGGGCACCTGGGTGTCTCATAGGTTAAGCATCCGACTCTTGGTTTCAGCTCAGGTCATGATCTGGCAGTTTCTTGAGTTGGAGCCCTGTGTTGGGCTCTGCTCTGGCAGTGCAAAACCTGCATGGGATCCTCTCTCTCTCTCTTTGCCCCTCTCTTACTTGCTCTGTCTCTATCTCTTGAAAGAAAGAAAGAAAGAAAGAAAGAAAGAAAGAAAGAAAGAAAGAAAGAAAGAAAGAAAGAAAGAAAGAAAGAGAGAGAGAGAGAGAGAGAGAGAGAGAAAGAAAGAAAGAAAGAAAGAAAGAAAGAAAGAAAGAAAGAAAGAGGAAGGAAGGAAGGAAGGAAGGAAGGAAGGAAGGAAGGAAGGAAAGAAATCACAGGGAGAAGGCAACCGTCGGAAGGCCAAGAAAAGAAGACCAAACCCGCTTACAACTTCACCTTGGGTGTCTAGCCTCTGGAACTGTGAAGAAATCTACATTAAGCATGCGGTCTGTGGTCACTGCAGCCCAGCCAACTGATACGCCCTCCCACACACCCCTAGAAGGCTGGTGCTGTAATCATCTCTGCTCTACAGATGGGGAAATCAAGGCTGAGAGAGTTTAAGGAGTGGCCCAAGGTCACACACTCACACCCAAAGCCACGTCACAGGAAAGTGGCAGGCTGTGCTCTTTCTCAAGGGACTCCTCAGCTTCCTAGGGCACCCCTCAGTCATACACTCACTGGCCCTGACTCTCCCTCTTCAGGACAGGCCCCACCAGGATGGCCCCCCAAATGCCTGGACCTGGACTTGGACTCTGGGTTCTGCCCTGTGGCAGCCATGTGGCTGGCGGGGACTCTCCCATATCTGAAGCTTGTTTCTCATCTGTAAAATGGGGAGGCTGGTGAGGACAGCAGAGGCTGCTGGATCCAGAGGAGGGCTCATCCCAGACCAAGTCTCCCCTCTGGTGGCAAGTCCCCAGAACCCTGGCCTGGAGACCTCACTTTGTGCCTCACGAAGCCAATTTGTGGTAGGAGCCTCTGGTCAAGACGCTGCTGAGGAAGGGAATCCAACACTGCTGTGCCCCTCTGGAGGGCAGGAACCTCGCTCACGCATCCATTTCACAGATGAGGAAACTGAGGATGCCTCATGGCATCCTGGAGTGTTGGCCGCAGGCAAAGGGGGTATCATTTTCTCAGGGCCACAGAGTTGGAACTTAACAGAGGTGGGATTCAAAAAGCCAGTTTGATTTCAGAGCTTCTGGCCCTTTCTGAAAGGCAGCAAGTCCCTTCTGAACCACACAGCTGGTCACGTCGGCCCTGGCGCCCAGTACGGCTCATGCAGGGTACCCCAGCCCTGACCCTGGCCGCCAGCTGCTGTTGGACCCCACGTTTCCCAGGAGCCTCTGCTGTCGAGGGAGGGGGTAGGCACCAATCCAGAGCAGCGTGCTTGACTCCGAAAGAGCACCGGATCCAGACGCTGCTTGCCCAGCAGGGTAAGCAATAATCTTTTCGTCTATTCCCAGCTCCTGGAGATTTGCCTCTCTCTGGGGAAATTACTCTGGGGTCACAGCGAAATTTCTGTGACAGCTAATAAAGTAACCTTTCGGTTTCTGGAACTAGATCCTGGAGCCCGGGCCCCCTGGGGGATGTGTGTATTGTATTTTTCCTCCTCCCTTTTAATCACCAGATGAAGTGGAAAGAGGTGAGGCGGGTGAGGGCAAGAACTCTGAGCTGAATTACCTCCTTGGCTAGCGTTCACTTTGACTTTGTCACTTGCAGACACAGAGCCCAGGGGAACAGGATGCCTCCCCTGGGGGGCCTGCAGTGACCCTCAATTGTACGTAGTGCAGGAGTCCCAAGTTCGACCCTCCACTCGGCAAAGCTGAGCCACGTGCCAAGCCCAGAGAAGGGCACACGGAAAGGGAGGCCCTGGAATTCTGACCCTGGGCTCACAGAGGCTGATGAGTGGGGTTCCAGTCCTGGCTCTGCCACGTGACCCACTGTGAGGTGGGAGCCACAGTTACATAGTGGGGGCACTGTTTTCACTTAAATGGTGTATTTTGGGGTGGCCCCAGGGAAGGTTCCCCCCCCCCACCCCAACCCCCCAGCCGCCTGCAGCTTCCTGGCCCTGCTGCTGAGGAATGAATCAGACTGTGTACGAGAATCGCCTAGTACAATGCTTGCCACCTAGTTAGCACGGAATATGCTGACTGCCATTCTTTTATTGTTGTTTCTGTTAATAATAGGATATGACGCTTGCCCTGGATATGTTCACAGAACAGCGGGGGAGGAAGCCATACAGCAGGTCATTATAAACAGCATCCTAATGTGCCAGGCATTCCCAGAGGACACAGAGAGCCTGTTTAATTCTGCCTGCACATCCAGGGCCGACTTCTCAGAGCCGGTCACATTTTTTTTTGTTGTTTCATTCTTTAACGTTTTATTTGTTCTTGAGAGACAGAGCGTGAGCAGGGGAGGGGCAGAGAGAGAGGGAGACACAGAATCCAAAGCAGGCTCCAGGCTCTGAGCTGTCAGCACAGACACCGATGCAGGGCTCAAACTCACAGACCCTGAGGTCATGACCAGAGCTGAAGCCAGACGCTCAACTGATTGAGCCTCCAAGGCACCCCAGACGGTGACATTTTAACTGAGTCTCAGAGGATGCGCTGGGCTCAGGGCAGGGCAGGGCCTTTGGACAGAGGTCTGCGTGAATGAAGAGGGAGGGTGTGTGACGAGTGACCAGTAAAGACACAACCTCAGGACAGCAGCAGAAGGGGGGTTGAGGCAGCCAGCCTAGAAGGGAGGGGATTCAGAGCTCCAAACTCAGATGCCTGGCGGTGTGGAGAGACAGAGGTGGAGGCAGGGAGACCAGTAAGGAGGCCGCCAGTGTCTAGAGGCAAGGTTGCAGCAGGGACCCTGAGACAGCAGAGGGTGTGGTCACAGGGGGGATCGGTGTGGCTGGAAGGGCCCAGCTGAGGTTGACTGACTTGGGAAGGGCAGGTGGAGCTGGCATGGAGGGTGGGGTGGGTGGTGGTGATGCTGTGTTTCCGAGAATGCACAGAACACCATCTCTGGTGAAAACCATCTAGAAGCACCCTGTTTCCCAAAATGGACCTCAATCAAAGATTCACCAGGGCTGCCTGAGAACAAAGGCACCAGAATGGCAGACAAGCTAGTTCCTCTTAAGGTGCACTGTGCAGCCTCTGGTGGCCCAAACAAGCCGTCCTTTCTGAGCAGAGAGGTGGGACCCAAAGATGAACCCTGCTCACTCCTCAGCCTGCCTGCCTGGGGCACAGGGCTCACAGCTAACATTTATCGGGGACTTATCCGTGTAGAATTGTGCCAAGCTCCTGGCAGGTTCAACTGATTCAATGCTTAACGGGTGAGACGCCTATTTTGCAAAGGAAGAGACCAAGGGTCACAGAGGTTTGCCTGCCAGAGTTGCAGAGCGGTGGGTGGGTGGACTGCCTGGACTGCACAGTTGGCCGAACACTTTTACAGCCTCGTCTTGAGACTCCTTGTTTCCCATCTGTTTCTGTTCCCAAGATCACAGTGTTTTCAGTGGTAGAACAGGCACATGAACCCAGAACGTCTGTCTCCAAATACAGTCTTATGTCGCTGCTGTCTACCTCGGTGGAGTATAATCTCGTCCTTTCGTTCCTGGTGGGAGGAAGCAAGCAGATGGTGTCTGATCATAACCACCTTCTGGCACTTTATGCTCTACCTGGGATGTGACAGGCCTGGGCAGAGGCTGCAGGTGAGGAACTGAGTGCAGAGCCCAGGAGCAGGCTGGCACTAGGAGCCGGCCCGCTTCTATGGCCTCTTGGGCCCCGGAACGAGTCTCAGGCTGAATTGTTCCCAGTGAGCAAGTAAATGCATGGGTCTCCTGGCCTCTGCCTTGATGTCCCAGCGGGGTCCCAGCTGCCACCTGCGTGACCTGTGAACTACCTTCTGCTGCTCCTCCTGGGGGTAAATTCAGTCTCTGAACCTATGGCCCTGGTCCTGATCTGAGTTCTAAGGGCCCAGGCCCTGTGGGTGCTCACTGTCTACTTGGATCCCCTCTGCCATGGCCCCATGCCCCCCCCCCATCCATCATCTGGCCCCTCTGAGACCAGCCCTATGTCTCCATCAGCCCCAGTACCAGCTCCCTCCCCATATTCATCAGCCAAGGTGCAGACGTGAAGATGCTGATCCAGACCTGGGGGCACTGGGAGTCTGGACCCAGGGTCCCAACCAGCAAGGGGCCCAGGGACGGGGGGGGGGGGGGGGGGGGGAGGAGGGATGGTGGGGCGGACCTCAGCCAAGTGCCCAGGCTCCTCACGCCGGGTCTAATTGCTGACTATGGGCTCAGAGGTCCCTGACGGCCACAGGGGAAAAAAAAACCTGAAGTTGACCCAAGGCTGCCGGTCAGGCCTCAAAAAATCTCAGCCAAAGTGTGATAATCCCCAGGGCCAAAGGCAAGCAGAGGCAGGGCTCCTCATGGCCCCTGTCTCCATTCTGAGACTCTGCTCCAGTCCACACCAAAGGATTAAGGCATTAAGCCTGAAGAATTCACATAACACCTAGAGAATGTAATAGGCCGGGACTCTTGGTAAAACGGTCCAACCTTAAAAAATAAAGCCGGCTCTGACCTCCTGCTCAAGTTACTGCTGGAAGAGTTAAAAGATGGGCAGGAACGCACAAATGCCAAACACCTGGAGGAACAGAAAGGTGCAAGCCATCATTTTGTTTATTTAATTTACTATCTGAAACTATGTGGGCAAGAAAAGTATGCATAAATGAGCTTTCCAGTGGGGTCCTGGTGACATAAACTATTTTACTTACAGGTACTCAGTTCATCGTGTGTCTGTTCTGTGTTTACGCACACAAGTGCTGTGTGGACCACAGAGTGGGCAACACAGAGTGAACATGCTGGCTCCTTACCCATGAATATCTTTAAATTCCTTCTGTAGCCATATTTATAAATATTTTATGTAAGCCAGATGGATTTATAGAACATGTGCACGGGAATCTGGTTTTGTTTTTTAACAACATGCACTATAAAATGCTTTGGAAAAATGATCTGTGCGTTCTTGAAAGGAAAAAGAAGAAAAAGCTTTCTTGGTCTACTTCCTGAAATGGCAAGAGAATCAAGAACACGCACAGGAAATGCAGGCGCTGGACACCTGTGATGGGAACGGACTCTTTGTCACCTAGACAAAGACACGTCGCCTAGAGCAGTGGGTCTCCAACTTGGCTGCACATTATGATCACCTGGGGAGATTTTAAAAGTTCCAGTGGTCAGGCCTCATCCTTTACCAATTATACCAAAAGCTCTGGGTGGGATGCTGGCATCCACAGCTTGTCAAACTCCCCAGGAGTTTCCGGTGTGCAGCCGAGTGGGTGGCCTTGCCCTGGAGTGGAGTCACCCAGGAGCTGTGAACCTCTTCACGTCCAGGCTGTGTCCAGACCAATGACACCAGGACCAGCCAATAACGGTAGATCTTAAAGCTTCCCAGGTGATTCAAATGGGCAGCCAGGGCTGGGATCCACTTCCCTCAAAGGGTCTGGGACTGACCTAAGGAACAGCACTGGAGAGCTGACCTCGCTTGATGGGAATCTGAGACAGGTCAGGGGCTTCAGCACCATTGTCTCAGTCCAGATGCAAATCTTCCTCCCATGGGACCCCCACCTTCTCTCTCTCTCTCTCTCTCTCTCTCTCTGCCACTTATGAATTGTGTGACTTGGAGCCAGTTCAAGAAGTTCTCTGTGGCTCCTGTCCCCTCCATCTGCCTTGTGACTTCTCCTTCTCCTTCGGAGGTAACTCTCCACTCTGCTTCTGGAGGGATCTTTTTTGTTTTTAAATGTTTGTTTGTTTGTTTATTTATTTATTTATTTATTTATTTATTTTTTAAAGTTTATTTCTGACAGAGAGAGAGAGCGAGCATGAGCTAGGGAGGGGCAGAGAGAGAGGGAGACACAGAATCCGAAGCAGGCTCCAGGCTCCAGGCTCCGAGCTATCAGCACAGAGCCCAACGTGGGGCTCGAACTCATGAACTGTGAGATTGTGACCTGGGCTGAAGTCGGACACTTAACGGACTGAGCCACCCACGCGCCCCTAATGTTTATTTCTTTTTAAGAGAGAGATAGAGGGACTGTGCTCACCGTTTGAGCAGGGGAGGAGCAGAGAGAGGGGAACAGAGTAACCGAAGCAGGCTCTGCACCATCAGCACAGAGCCCGACGTGGGGCTTGAACTCACGAACCGAACCGTGAGATCAGGACCCAAGCCAAAGTCAGATGCTTAACCAACCAACTGAGCCACCCAGGCACCCCTGGAGGGATCTTCTTAAATGCAAATATTCACATCTATCTCAAATCCTCCAGCAGATGTGGAGACACTGGAACCCTGTGCACTAGGAGTAAGGAATAGGAGTTAGTGTAGCAGCTGTGGAAGTCGGTGGGACTGTTTCTTATAGTTACACACATATTTACCACACGATACAGCAATTACACTCCTAGGACTGCGCCGGGAGAAATGAAAACATATGTTCACACAAAGATGTGCACACAAATGCTCATAGAAGCAATATTCATGGGGTGCCTAGATGGCTCGGCGGTTAAACGTCCTGCTCTTGATTTTGGCTCAGGTCAGGATCTTGCAGTTTGTGAGATGGAACCCCACTTCGGGTTCTGCGCTGACGGCATGGAGCCTGCTTGGGATTCTCTCTCCCTCTCTCTGTCCCTCCCCCGCTTGTGTGCTCTCTCAAAATAAACATTTAAGAAAAAAAGAAGCAATGTTCATATAGCACCAGACTAGAAACAATCCAAATGTCCATCAGCAGGCACATACACACACATACACACACACACACACACACACACACACACACATATACACACACACACATACACATATATACACATGTGTACATGTGTATATATATGTACATATATGCACATATATGCATATGTATATATATATACACACACATATATATGTATGTGTATATATTCCACTGAGTATACCTGATCAATAGAATACTACTACTATAACATGGATGGACCGCGGAAACGTGAGGCCAAGGAAAGAAGCCAGACTCAAGTGCTATGTATTGTATGATTCCATTTGTATGAAATTCCTAGAAAAGACAAATCTGCAGAGACAGAAAGATCAATGGTTGCCTGGGCTAGGGAAACAAGTGGAGATTGACTGGAAATGGGCACAGGGAACTTTCTGGGGTGATGGAAAGAGTCTGAAACTGGGCTGTGGTAGTGGTTATATAACTGTATGAATTTACTAGAAGTCATGGAACTGTACCCTTACGATGGGCAGGTTTTATGGTGTCTAAATTACAGTTGACCCTTAAACAACTAGGGGGTTAGGGGCCCTGACACCCTCCCTATGCAGTTGAAAATCCACATATGACTTGACTCGCCTAAAACTTAACTACAAATAGCCTACTATTGACAGGAAATCTCACCGATCGCATAAACAATGAACACATATTATGTATGTCATATGCATTATATACTCTGTTCTTACTATAAGGTAAGCTAGAGAAAAGAAAATGGTATTGAGAAAATCATAAGAGAAAATACATTTGCAGTACTGTGCTGTACTGATTGAAGAAAATCTGCATATAAATGGATTCATGCAGCTCAAACCCAGGTTGCTCAAGGGAACAACTGTATACTTCAAATAAAACTAGTAAAAAAAAAAAAGCCTTCTGGTAGTTCATACAGGACAGTGAACGAATTCCTTGCCTGGTATGCAAAGCCCTCCACCATATGCTGATCTGCCTTTCCAGGACCCTCTCCCCAGATACCCAAGCCCCACGGAACTCTCAGCTTTTCCCAAGTGCACACATGGCCATAGTGTCTGGAACTCCTTGACACCACAGCCAGCTTCTCCATCTGGCAAACTCCTTCTCACCCTTCAAGACTCAGAGCAAGTAACACTTCATCTGAGAAGTCCACACCACTCCTATGTATCATTATGCTTATCAAAATGTCATTATTTGCTTACATATCAGCCTCTCTGGTCAGAGAGGTGCTTTTAAAACTTAAGCTACTGAGCTGTGAAATCAAACGTCATGTGCTACAACTGTTTTTTAAAAGCAAAATAAAGGGGTGCCTGGGTGGCTCAGTCGGTTGAGCGTCTGACTTCGGCTCAGGTCATGATCTCATGGCTCACGAGTTCAAGCCCTGTGTTGGGCTCTGTGCTGACAGCTCAGAGCCTGGAGCCTGCTTCAGATTCTGTCTCCCTCTCTCTCTCTCTGCCCACTCTCCCCACCCCCAGCTTGCACTGTTTTTCTTTCTCTCTCTCTCAAAAATAAATCAACAACAACAACAAAAAGGTGAAATAAAACAGGAGTGCCTGCATGGCTCAGTCAGTCAAGCACCCAACTGTTAGTTTTGACTCACGGTTTTGTGAGTTGGAGCCCCACGTCAGGATCTGTGCTGACAGTGTGGAGCCTGCTTGGGATTCTCTCCCTCTCTCTCTCTGCCCCTCCCCCACTCACATTGTCTCTGTCTCTCTCAATATAAATAAATAAACTTAAAAAAATACTTAAGAAAAAAAGAAAAGAAGCTTCTAGAGGGCAGGGGTTGCACTGTGTTTCTCTCTGTATCCCTGTGGTCAGCATAGGGCCTGGTGCCCAGAACTCACCCGGTACAGTACCTGCTCCATGAAAGACTCTGGTTTTGTGCATATGTGAACACCTCCACCCCTGCAACTTGATTCTGTGTCCCTTTGTGTCTTATATTTTTCTCCTCTCCTACAATGTGCACATGTTTTTTTTTTTTTAATAAAGTCATCATTTAACGTCATGACAATTAGAATATTCTATCTAGAGAGAAGAGCATTCTTTTTTTTAATGTTTATTTATTTTTGAGAGACAGAGAGCGAGAGGCAGAGTGTGAGCAGGGGGAAGAGTAGAGAGAGGGAGACACAGAATCTGAAGCAGGTTCCAGGCTCTGAGCTGTCAGCAGAGCCTCACGTGGGGATCAAACCCACGAACCGTGAGATCATGACCTGAGCCGAAGTCGGATGCAACCAACTGAGCCAACCAGGTGCCCCACATGCACATGGTATTTAAAAAAGCTGTTAGCTGATATCCTTCTACAGTTAGACTGGCAGCAATCCCCAGCAATATGTGCAAATGATTGCTATAAATCTTGAATTGTGAGACTAAATACAAATGTCAAAAACATTTTTGAGACATAAGAATTGTAATGTCATACTATAATTTAAATCTAAATCTCCAGACAAGACTGGCTACATAATTGGTGGGGTCCAGGGGCAAAATAAAAATATGGAGCCCCTTGTGCAAAAACTCTCAAGAATTTAAGAGTGTTGAACCAAAGAGAGACCCTGTTCAATGTGGAGCATACAGTGATCACCTACGAAGCCTGGCCCTGTCCCCAGATCACCAAGATAGTGACGGGGGGGGGGGGGGGGGTGCGCAGAGAAATTTAAAAGTGCTTCTTCTTGGTCTTACTGGATGGGGCACAGAAGATCCCACTTAACTCCTGATGTTTAGAGAAACAGGGATTCAAAATGCTTTTGAAACAAGCAAGACAGCCAAGGTGCCTCTAACTGATGACACAGGGCTGGCAGATTTAGCTTTCGGCTCTACCACAAACACTGCTTATCTGTTGGCAGAACCCTCTGTACCATTTGTCCAGATCATGGAGCCCACCCAGCCCAATACAATGGCAGTGACAAAGGAAACCCATCAGATGTCTGTCAGGGGCCCCGAATCACCCATAATAGAAGGATTTGGGCTAACAAAAGGAAGTTCTGTACTTCACAGCCGAAATGTGACTGGGATGAGGACCCATGGTCAGTCCATGCCTCAGTTTCTCTGCTCTGAATACCCATCCCTGTGGCTAGGGCCTTGACTTTCTACCTGAGCTCCCATCCGATGGCCTGCCCTTCTAGAACATCCCATCAATGCCAAGTCTAGTGGCCTCATCAGTCTCCCCAGCCTAGTCCAGGGGTGGTGGTGGTGGTATATGTGGTCAAGAAGGAGGCAGAGGCGGATCTCAAGCATGAAAATATAATACAAGATCCTACGTGCTGGTAATTTCATGAAGAAAATTGCCTTTGACGTATCTGTACAAACAAGTTTGCAAATTTAGATGGGAACTTTTTTTTAAAAGATTCCCTTGCTCTCCACACAACTTAAAATGTTGTCATTTAAATTATTTGGAGCTTCTTTTGAGGAACTTTCTACCCTTACGCATGTCAGAAGCAATTTTCTAGAGTGAAGCCTTCATGAATCCAGAATTATGGGCCTGCACATCTCCCCTTCGGAGAGTTGGGGGTCAGGGTCCATAGCGGGAGTAGGGGGGTAGTTTGAGTTTGCTTCTAGCTGACTCAGGAAATCACAAGGTGCCCAAGGAACCTTACAGATCATCTGGTCCCATGGTGATTAAACCTTGTTTAAAGCAGCAGAAGGCATCTCACAGAGGCCCAGTCTATAAACGAATCAGAGTCAAACAGTTCTGGCTTTTGCTTGGCACAAGGAACCTACGCCTGATCCCCCTGATTCCCCTTTGCCACACCCTCCCCATCCCCTCTCACCCCTACAATTGAGCACAGCTCCGTTTGAGAACCCCTGGTCTATTCTGCCCCTGTTTCCTATTTTACAAGCAAAGGAGACCTACCATCACCCCAAACTTTCCCCTGTCTTCAGGCCAGAGATGTTTCCAGCACCCCGGGCTGCCTCCTCTGTTTCCTTTTAGACATCAGGAATTTCAGGGCCCCGAAAGATTTGAAGCAGCTTGTGCATTTGTGTGGTCTTGGTGGAGTCTGGAGTGGGCCCACTGCGTTCACCCGGGCCTGTGAATGTGTGGCCTGCAGGCCTCTGTCGGAGGCACTCATACGCATGTCCGCACCCCTACCCACCTACGGCGCTTCCCTGAAACCCATTAGGAGTCACAGAAGTGGTGCCCATGTGAAAACACTTATCATGTGCCATTTTGGTTGCAGGCAGCAAACGAACCCCACATTTAAAGGGAGCTGAAACCTGAGAGGCCTGAACTCCCCACCAGACCATCATGGAAACCCCCTGCTTTGGAAGGTGATTCAGCAGCAGACACACAGGGGCCAAATGCCCTGTGGCCACTTGCCTTCTCTTGGTTCACATTCTGGAAAGAGTTTTCA
This sequence comes from Panthera tigris, assembly GCF_018350195.1. Taxonomy (NCBI): domain Eukaryota; kingdom Metazoa; phylum Chordata; class Mammalia; order Carnivora; family Felidae; genus Panthera; species Panthera tigris. The sequence goes on along the minus strand of NC_056660.1, from coordinate 91,438,748 downwards.
AATTTTAAACACAATAAAATTCTGGGGTTTTTTGAGTGTACTGTTCTATGAGGTTTAAGACATGCAGATTCTTATAATTGCCACCACTCAATGGGATAAAGGACAACTCCTAAACACGCCCAAAATTCCTTCACGCAATCCCCTTGAAGTCTAGACCTGCCCTGACCCCGACGTCTCACCCCCATAACCACTGATCTGTTCCCCATCACTAGTTTTGCCTTTTCCAGAATGTGATATAAATGGAATCACGTAGCATGTAACCTTTTGCAATTAGTCTCTCTCCCTCAGCATAACACATTTAAAATTCACCCAAGTTGTTGCGTGCATGAATAATTCGTTCCTTTTTCACTACTGAGTAACATTCTGACAAAATTGTTGATCCATTCACCCACTGAAGGACATTCATTCCCCCCGCCCCAGCTTTTGGTGATTATGAATAATGCTATCATGAATATTCATGTACACGTTTTTTTTGTGTGAACCTATGTTTTCATTTCTCTGGGATAAATGCCCAGTGGCGGGATAGCTTGGTCATTTGCTAAGAGTGTGTTCACCTTTGTAAGAAACTGCCCAGTTGTTCCCAGAGTGGCTGGACCATTTTGCATTCTCGCCAGCAAAGCAGGACGGTTCCAGAGGCGCCACACCCTTGTCCACACTTGGCACCGTTGATACGCTTTTTAGTCACTGTGATAGGCATGTGATGGTATCTTATTGTGGTTTTAATTTGCATTTTCCTAATGATTCATGATGTTCAGGGTCTTTTCATGCGTTTACTTGGCATCCATGTATCTTCTCTGATGAAGTGGCTTTTGCTTATTTTTTATTGGGCTGTTATTTTCTTAGTGTTGAATTTTGAAAATTCTTTATATTTCTTGATGTAAGTCCTTTATTGGACATATGATTTGTAAGTATTTTCTCCAAGTATGCAGCTGGTCTTTGCTTCTCATTCTATTTAGTATATTCCCACCAGAACGAAAGTTTTACATTTATGTCCCCCTTATCGATGGTTTAAAAAAATGGATTGTGGTTTTGGTTGTCTTCTCTAAGAGCCCTTTGCCTGATCTGAGATATGAAAGATTTTCTACTATAGTTTCCTCCAAGAGTTTTATAGTTTTACATTCATATCTGATCCATTTTGATTTAAAAGGTAGAGATGGTATGAGATTTGGGTTGAGGTTCACTTTTTAAAAAAATTTATTTTAAAGTTTATTTATTTATTTTGAGAGAGAGAGAAATAACACAAGCTGGGGAGGGGCAGAGAGAAGGAGAGACAGAATCTCAAGCAGGTTCCGCACCATCAGCACAGAGCCTGATGCAGGGCTCGAACTCACAAACTGAGATCATGACCTGAGCTGAGATCAAGAGTCAAACGTTTAACTGACAGTGCCACCCAGGAACCCCCACTTTTTTTTTTTTTTTTTTTTGCATATGGATGTCTAATTGTTCTAGGATTCTTTGCTGAAACCACTGTCCTTCCTTTGGTGAATCACCTTGGTCAAAAATCAGTTGACTCTATCTGGATGGGTCTATCTCTGGATTCTATGCTGTTCCACTGATCAATATGCTATCCATTTGCAAATACTACCCTGTCTTGATTAGTGTGGTGTGAATCCTCCTTGGATCCTCTTTTTCAAAATTGTTTTCACTATTTCTAGTTCCTTTGCCTTTGCATATAAATTTTTGAAGAAGCTTGTTGGGGCACCTGGGTGACTCGGTTAAGCATTTGACTTTTGGTTTCGGCTCAGGTCATGATCTCATGGTTTGTGAGTTCTAGCCCCATGTTGGGCTCTGCTCTGACAGTGTGGAGCCTGCTTGGGATATTCTCTCTCTCCCTCTCTTTTTTCCTCCCTCTCTGCCCATCCCCCATGCATGCAGTCTCTCTGTCAAAATAAGTAAATAAACTAAAAAAAAAAAAAAAAACAATTCTAAGAAGAATAAGCTTGTTGACATCTATAAAGAATCCTGCTTGGATTTTGAGTGGGATTGCATTAACTGTAGTGAGTCTTCCAATTCATTCAATGTCTCTCCATTTATTTAGTTTTTCTTTGATTTCTTTCATCAACACTTTGTAATTTTCAGCATACAGATCCTGTGCATATTTTGTTATATTTATGCCTAATGATCTCATTTAGAAGAGAGTACTGTAATTGAGGCTACTTGTTAAATTTCAGTTTCCAATCGTTTGTTGCTGGTGTACAGAAATACAACAAGTATTTTTTATGTCGACCTTGTATCTTGTGATCTGCTAAACTCATTTATTAGTTCCAAGAGCTTCTTTTTTTAAATTTTTCTAATGTTTTTTGAGAGAGAGAGACAGAGAGACAGAGACAGAGACAGAGAGCAATCAGGAGAGGGGCAGAGAGAAAGGGAGACACAGAATCTGAAACAGGCTCCAGGCTCTGAGCTGTCAGCACCGAGCCTGACATGGGGCTTGAACTCACGAACCATGAGATCATGACCTAAGCCGAAGTCAGATGCTCAACTGACTGAACCACCCAGGTGCCCCCCAAGAGCTTTTTAAAAATAGTTCCTTTGGATTTTTTAGGTAGACAATCATATCATTTATGAATATGGATAGTTTTATTTTTTCCTTTCCAACTTGAGTGACTTTAATTTCTTTTTCCTACTTTATTGCACTTGCTAGAACTTCTAGTACAAATATTGAATAGGAATGCTCTCCCTGATTATCAGGAAAGCATTCAATCTTTCACCATTAGGTATGATGTTGGCTGCAGGTTTTTGTAGATGCTCTTTATCAGTCATACCATACTCTCCACCCCTGATCCCTGGAGACCGCTGATCCATCACTACCATCACTACGGTTTTGCCTTTTCCAGAATGTCATGCAAATGGAAAAATACCTGTTGAGATTTATCTTTGGTTTCAGGTTAAAGGTGTTACTTTCTATTTCTGAGAGTTTCTATTTCCTTTCTACTTTGCTAAGAGTTTTTATTGCAAATGGATGTTGAAACTTATCAAATGCTGTTTCTGCAGCTATTGATAGGATCACATGATAATTCCTATTTAGTTGCTAATATGAGGGGATTTTATCCATTGATTTTAGTATGTTGAACCAGTCTTACATGGCCAGAAAGTTTTAGACATGATATCTCTTACTTTCTACCATGTATTAAAGCTGTTTCAATGTATGTTATCTCCCTATGAAGGTAGAGATTGCCTTTTATTCTATTCGCTCAGATGCATCTCATGTGCTTTGAATGCCCACAAAGAATCAGGCGCTACTCCAGTTCACACACATAACCTTAATTTTCTCCAGAGCACCAGGAGGTAGATATCATTACGCCCATTTTACTATCAAGAAAACCAGCAGCAGGAGGTTAAGAGGTTCACCTTACTCACATGGAGATCTCCCAGCCCCAAATCCATTCCTCCTCCTGCTGTAACTGTAGCCACCAGTTCATCTGAGAACCAACACTGTGTTCAGCATGGTGATGGCACACAGCAGGAGGACCATAATTGCTGATTCAAACAGATGGTTATGCCTCCTTGCACACGCACCACTGGTAAAAAAACCCCTCTTGCTGGATTGCAACATAGCGTGGGCTTCCTTACATCTTATCCAAAGAAGTTTACCGGTAAACCCAACTTAAACAATCTAGCCTCAGGACAAGGGCATGGAAGTAGCAAGTTTTTACCCACTGGATTGCAATGGAAAGAGTAATTCCACTTAGACACATCATCATTTGTCTACAGTCTTTGCTAACAGGTGATTCTGAAGAAGGAAGATAGAAAATCTAGAGAGAAGGCTACGTGAATTGCAGAATGAGCAAACCCATGCAACTCCTGAGGCCAGACAGTGGCGAGTGCTGGAGGTGCTGTGGATCCCTAAGGATGAATCATTACAAATTAGCCACGTTTTGCTTCTCAACAGTGAGGTGAGTGTCACAGGTGTAGTGTAGCCAGAAGGTGCCCCCACCACCCCATCTCTGACATCTGGAATGAGGATTAGCAAACAGGTGAAAAAGTCTCTCGGGATGTCCCTGTATACTAGCTGCATAGGTGTGTTTGGAAAAAGCTGTCACCATGTTCAAATGTCTATCCTACAGCAGATCTCTTTCCATATTCTTCCCCACTAACTGAACTCAGTTTGGTTAGGGAGGACATTGAGATGCTACAGTTTCATGAAAGGTGGGTCCCCATCCCGACCCAGACCCAGACCCAGATCCAGACTGAGGGTTGAATCATGGCTGGTTCATTCTTTTTGGATGGGCAGGTGATAATTCAGGCTAAAGAGACAGAAGAGGAAGTTTGCAGGGAAGGGCTACCTCCCTGAATGAAGGGGTAAAGCCCCGCGAGAAGAAAGCCTTTTCCTCCTATTCTTTCTTCCCTTCTGGTACAAAGACCAGGCTGGGGGTGGAGCTGTCATCTTGGGGCCACAGAAATCCAAACATGAGATCCAGAGCCAACACACCAAAGACGGTGGGGCAGAGAGAGCCCCACCAATCGTGCCATTGTCAAGCAGCTGAGTCAACTCTCCAGAGGTCTGGTCATGTGAAAAGAACACACTTCTATTTGTTTAAGGCATCATGAGTCGGATTTTTCTGTTACTTGCCACCAAAGCATTCCACTTTTACTCACAGAGCCGGCTTCATCGCAGCCGCTGCTCCCTGAGAGGCTCCGTATGGTTCCTGCCCTGAGCGTGGAGGCACTAGCCGAACGATGCCCCCTTCCCAGACACAAACCACAGGTGACATTTACTGAGCACCTGGGATATGCCAGGACGGTGCTAAGTGCTGTGTACACCTTAACTCCTTTAGTCCCGTGAAAAATAAACCACAGGCTCCAAATGGCATTAATGCCTAATCCAATTACAGTTGCAACTTGCCCCAGAAATACAGTCTTAACTGGCCAGTCAGGAATTGACTGATCAGTGCCAATGAATCTGCCACAAGGGGGGCCTCTCCATTCCCCCAAAAGGAAGATAAGGTCATCAGCATGATAAGACCCCTTAAGGGAAAACAACCTAGCCTTGATAATCCTTTTCTTTTGCTAAAAACGTTCTTGCCCCCCACCCTCTAAAAATGTTCTACTTTGTACATTGGAGCTCCACTCTCATTGACGGATGGGATGCTGCCCGATTCATGAATCATTCAATAAAGCCAATTAGACCTTTCAAATTTACTCAGTTGGATTTCTGTTCTTTGACAGCCTTCACGTGAGGTAGGTGCCGTGTTATCCCCATTTTACAGATGGGGAAATTGAAGCAGAAAAGGTTAAGTAATTTACCTCATTATGTCATTAAGCTGTACTGTCTTGCTGTCTCCCTTGTCTCTCATTTCAAAAATAAAAGGTGGGGGGGAAGAACTAATACACACCCACATATACTCAAAGTAGAAATTTCAGGAGAGAACTGAGGAAAATAACCATGAAAGGAATACTCGGTAGTCTTCCCTGAGTCTTAAGCTCAAAAGGTCTCATTGAGTAGCAGATAAAATTAGTAATAATTAAAAAAGAGACCTAACTTGATATTTGGGGGAGTTTATTGACATTTGCTTTATATCTTTCTTTATACAATATATTTTTATAGGTGACCATAATTTTATTTTATTGTTTTAAATTTGTTTAATGTTTATTTATTTATTGAGAGACAGAGAGACAGAGCACAAGCAGGGGAGGGACGGAGAGAGAGGGAGACACAGAATCCGAAACAGGCTTTAGGGTCTGAGTTGTCAGCACAGAGCCTCATGCGGTGGCTCAAACTCACAAAATGTGAGATCATGACCTGAGCCAAAGTTGGACACTTAACTGACTGAGCCACTCAGGAGCCCCAGGTGACCATATTTTTAAGTCACAATATATTGTAGTTCCCAAAACAGAAGGTACATACACTGACCATTAGAATAAATAATAAAAGTTTAATGTAAAAATAACTCAGAAAAAACTTTAAAGACTCCTATTTTTTTAAATGCTTAGATCCAAAAGAAATTAAAAGCTTCAATTGCAGGGAAATAGAACACATATATTTTTGGAAAACCTAATCAAGAATAAATACAGCAAAATCACTATACTTAGCACAGATTAGAGGTCTGAGAGACTAGAAAACACTGTATGTGAATATTACATGAAACTCAAACACTTCTTTGGAAAGAAAAACAGAATTATTAGAATTGACTAGTCCTGGGTTCAATTGGTGTTTTAATAAGCATGTTGCGTGAGCCATTGAAAGAACAATTTTTACTTACCATAAACTTTTTCACATCTTAAGAAATTTAGAAAGCCTCCCCATTCTTTTTTCTAAGAAGCTATTATCATCCTTCATATTTTGGGTAGATATTTATCAAGTGTCTACCATGTCAAAGACACTTGGGCAGGCACTGAGGTTTTTTTTTTTTTTTTAATGTTTATTTATTTTTGAGACAGAGAGAGACAGAGCATGAATGGGGGAGGGGCAGAGAGAGAGGGAGACACAGAATCGGAAGCAGGCTCCAGGCTCTGAGCCATCAGCCCAGAGCCTGATGCGGGGCTCAAACTCACAAACCGTGAGATTGTGACCTGAGCTGAAGTCGGACGCTCAAGCGACTGAGCCACCCAGGCGCCCCGTGGCACTGAGTTTTTAATAGCAAACTAAAGACAGACACTTACCATCACTGGCACCCAAAATCTATGGGGGGACAGGAATAAACCAAAAATCACATCAATAATTAGTTACAATACCCCTCTCCCAAGACCCCAGCACTAGCAATAGTTACAATAGAGGTTATTGCTATAAAGAAAGTTCAAAGTATTGTGAAGGAGAATAACCATGAGAAACTTAAATTACTATATGTAGGTTGGTGATTTAGGCAAGACTTCCGGAAAGATGAGTACATTTAGCTGGGTAAAACAGAACAAGAAGAGATCTGGAAGGTAGCAGGAAGAGAATGTGCACAGGTCCTGGGGCAGTAAAGGGCTTCATGGGTCAGAGGAGAGCTTCCCAGCCTATGTGCAATGAAAGAGTTTCAGGGTCGTTTCTAGTTGAGAATAAGTAATATGAAAAATGCTATAGGCCAGTGTGGCTGGAGCAGAGCAGGAAATGAGGAGCAAGTACATTCAGGGTCTAGTGGGCGATGTTAGGAATTCTGATAAGAAATCAGGACAGGGTTTTAAACTTGAGAGCATGGTGATCTAATTGTGCGTTTAAAAAGATCACTATGTCACATCAAACCTTCTCAGACTCTTCGAAAATATAAAAGAGGAGGGAACACTTACTTCATTCTATGAGAGCAACATTACTCTGATACCAAAGCTAGACAAAAACATTACAAGAAAATAAGCTGATAACCTTGACGAATATAGATGCAGAAATCCTCTACAAAATACTAGTGACCTGAATCCAGTAGAATATTAAAAGGATTAAACATCACAACCAAGCTGGATTTGTACCAGAAATGGAACGTTGGCAGCATCTGTGAAAAACCTACAGCTAACATCATCCTCAACGGTGAAAGCCAGAAAGCTTTCCACCAAAGATCAGCACCAAGACAAGAATGCCTGCTTTTGCCACTTCTATTCAACATAGTACTGGCAGTTCTAACCAGAATAATTAGGCAAGAAAAATAAATAAAGACATCAAAACTAGAAAAGAAGTAAAATTATTTCTATTCATAGATGGCATTGTCTTATATATAAAAAATCCTGATAGACCCACAAGAAAACCTGTTAGGGATGATAAATTTAGCAGTTGCAGGACACAAGATCAATACAGAAAATCAGTTGCATTTTTATACACTAACAATGAAAAATCCAAAGAGGAAATTAAGAAAAAAAAAATCCCATTTACAATAGCATCAAAAAGAATAAGGTACTTAGGAATAAATTTAGCCAGAGAAATGCAAGTCTTATACACTGAAAACTATAAAATATTGTTAAAAGATATCAAGAAAACCTAAACGAATGAAAAAACATCCCATGTTCATGGATTGGAAAACTCAATATTGTTATGATAACAATACTCCCCCCAAAGTGATCTATGGATTCAATGGAATCCCTCTCAAAACCCCAATGGCCTTTTTTACATATGGAAACTATAGTCCTAAAATTCATATGAGATTGCAAAAGACCTGAGCAAGCCAAAAAAGTCTTGAGAAATGAATAACCAACTTAGAGGACTCATACTACCCAGTTCCAAAATTTACCACAAAGCTACAATAATCAAGCAGTATGCAACTGCCATAAAGATAGTCACACAAGGGGTGCCTGGGTGGCTCAGTCGGTTGAGCATCCGACTTCAGCTCAGGTCACGATCTCGCGGTCCGTGAGTTTGAGCCCCGCGTCAGACTCTGGGCTGATGGCTCAGAGCCTGGAGCCTGCTTCTGATTCTGTGTCTCCCTCTCTCTCTCTGCCCCTCCCCCGTTCATGCTCTGTCTCTCTCTGTCTCAAAAATAAATAATAAACGTTAAAAAAAATTTTTTTTTTAATTTAGAAAAAAAAAAGATAGTCACACAAATCAATGCAATAGAACTGAAAGTTCATAATAAACCCATACATCTATGGTTAATTCATTTTCAACAAGGGTGCCAAGACCACTTAATGGAGAAAGAGTAGTCTCTTCGATAAATGGTAGTGGGAGAACTGGATGACCACATGCAAACTCTTACCTCATACTATACACAAAAATTAACTCAAAATGGTTGAAAGACCTAAATTTAAGAGCCAAATTTGGCTGTTTTCTTAGAAGCGTTGGCAAAAACATAGAATAAACTGGAACTCTTACCCATGCTGGTGGGAATGTAAAATGGTTCAGTCACTTTGGAAAACAGTTTGGCAGTTCCTCAGCAAGGTAAATATGGAATTATTATATGATTCAGCAACTCCATTTGTCCATCAGAAACGGGCCCATCATTTGAAAACAGATATTCAAACAAATAATCACATACACACAAACGCTCAGAGCAGCTCTATTCATAATAGCCAAAAAGTAGAATTAACCCAAATGTCCATCGAAGGATGAATGGATAAACAAACTGTGGTATATTCATACAATGGAATATTGTTCAGCCGCAAAAGGAATGAAGTTTTGAGAATGCTACAACATAAATTAACCTTGCAAACATTGTGCTAAATAAAATAAGCCAGAGACAGGAGGCCATATATTGTATGATTTTATTTATATGAAATATCTAAATCTGGCAAATGCATCGGGACAGAAAGTAGATACATTAGTGGTTGCCAGTGGCTGAAGGTGGTGGAGAATGGGAAGTGACTGCTTAATAGGCATGGGATTCCTATTTGGAGCAATAAAAAAGTTCTAGAACTAGATAATAGCAATGGTTGCACACTACTGAGAAGGTACTCAATCCCACCCAATCATATGCTTTACAGCAGTTACAATGGTACATTTTACGTGTTGTGTATTTTACCTCATTAATAGGGAAAAAAATGCAAACAAAAAGCTCAACTAATCAAGCAACTTAACACTTTTTTTTTATTGACTGCAAAAGTTAATAAACAGACACTTTATGCAAAAAAAAAAAAAATCCACTTAGCTGTTACAAGGACAGTGGGTAGAGTAGAAGCCATAGCAGAGGTGGGCAGCCACGGGAAGCAGAGGAGAAAGGAAGGGAGCTATTGGATTTGTGAGATGCTGAGAGGTAGGAAAATGATTCTAGACTCTGGCAAGATAACTGGGGGAGGGAGGAAGATATGTGGGTACATCATCACCAATTCAGTTCCGATTCCCAAACTTAGGAAGGCAGGTACTTCATGTCTTAAATAAAACATCAGCAAATCCAGTAATAACTCAGACTAAAAGAACACTGCACAATGTCCAAGTAGTATTTATTCTAGAATTGTAAGGTTGGCTCAGTATTACAAAACTTGTTAACAGGACTCAAAACATTAACAGCCAAACGCGTTCATGTCACAATCCTTCCCTTTTCCACTGTTATGAAATATTTCGCTCTAATGAAATGCTGTACCAAATTACTTTATATGCTTGGATCTGTTTCAGAAATTTCTGTGTTTCACTGATTTGACAGTCTCATACTGACAACACGTGTTTTTCATTTTCATGACCATGACTTTATATTCTAATATCTGATAGCCTAAGTCCATCTCCTTTGAACTTTATCTTTCTAAAATTTTCTTGGCTGTTTTTATATGTTGCTTGTCTCACATGAAATTTAGGATCATTTGGTTGAATTCCCCACATGTCTCATCACAATTTATTTTTTAGAGACAGAGAGAGAGAGAGAGAGAGAGAGAGAGAGAGAGAGAGAGAGCGCACGCATGCATGAGTTGGGGGGAGGGGCAGAGAGAGAGGGAGAGATGATTTTAAGCAGGTTCCACACTCATCACAAAGCCCGACCTGGGGCTCAATCCCATGACCTTGGGATCATGATCTGAGCCGAAATCAAGAGTCAGATGCTCAATCAACTGAGCCACTGAGGTGCCCCTTGATTTTGATGAAAATTGTACAAAATTCATAAATTAATTTGAAAAGAGTTGGCATCTAAAACGGGCAGCCAGCTATCTCTATGACATCACCATTTTGAATGATCATTAGCTATTTGGGGGGGAAAAGTGGATTAAAACCTACACTTACCACTGGCAAGATGAAGGAGAGGGAGTCTAAAGAGTTACATATAGACAATTAAACCTTATAAATACTAAAAGAGAATATTTGTGATGCTCGGAGTATGAAAGATCTCACCAAGGTATGACACCAAAGACAGGGGCCATAAAGGAGAAGATTTAGAATCAAAAAATTAAAATGAAAACACCAAACCAGAATAAATTGAGAAAGATTTTGTAATATGGTAAACAGTTTAAATATCTACTGGAAAAGAGAAAAAAAAGTAACAGAACAATTCACAAAGAAAGAAATACAACTGTACAATAAGCATATGAAAACATCTTTCATTTATTTAATTACATGAACCCAAACAAATTAACAATTGCTAAATGAGGGGCACCTGGGTGGCTCAGTTGGTTAAGCATCTGACTTCGGCTCAGGTCATGATCTCGCAATTTGTGGGTTCAAGCTCCACGTCAGACTCTGTGCTGACAGCTCAGAGCCAGGAGCCTGCTTTGGATTCTGTGTCTCCCTCTCTCTCTGCCCCTCCCCCACTCGCACTCTGTCTCTCTCTCTCTCTCTAAAAAATGAATAAACATTAAAAAATATTTTTTAAAAAATGAATTACTAAATGAGATAGTAATAAGATAGTTTTTTTTTACCTGAAACTTCCCCAATATATAGCTTTCTTTTTTGAGAGAGAGAGAGAGAGAGAGAGAGAGAGAGAGAGAGAGAGAGAACACGAGTGGGGAAGGAGAAGACAGAAAGAGAAATTACTAAGCAGACTCTACACTCAGTGCAGAGCCCAATGTGGGGCTCGATCTCACAACCCTGGGACCATGACCCAAGCTGAAATCTAGAGTCAGATGCTCAACTGACTGAGCCACCCAGGCGCCCCCAATATATATCTTTTTTAACATTTTAACAAATACCCAGTGTAGAAGACCCAGGTCAGAGGGTGTTCTTACACACAGGAGTCTTAACATTGCAAAGAGGTAGTTACAAATATGGTCATCCAATATTATTTAAGATAGCAGAAAACTGAAAAGAATCCAAATTTCCAAAATTGGGGAATTTTATGAGAAGGTATGTAATGTCCTAAAAAGATGTTTATATACGTGAAAAATATTTTTATTCCATTTTTAAAAAGCAACTAAAGAGAAAAAGGAAAAGAAGGAAAGAAAAAAAGGAATTATACACACACACACACACACACACACATACATATATATATTTAATATTTATTTATTTTTGAGAGAGAGAGAAAATGTGAGCAGGGGAGGGGCAGAGAGAGAGAGGGACACAGAATCCAAAGCAGGCTCCAGGCTCTGAGCTGTCAGCCCAAAGCCTGACTTGGGGCTCGAACTCAAGAACCACAAGATCATGACCTAAGCCGAAGTCAGATGTTCAACTGACTGAATCACCCAGGCACCCCTATATGCACATATTTTTAAAACTTCAGATAGGATACATACCAAAATATTACCAGTGTTTATGGCACAAGGGCAAGATTATAGTAATCTTACTTTCTTCTGGCTTCTCTAAATTTTATACAAAGATATATTACTTTTTCCAATAAGAATAAACAATTTTTTCTCATGTAATCATTTTCACCTTTACAAAGCAGGAAAAAATTTAGAAAAGAGCATGAAGTCATGACTGTCATAAGTATGAAAGTAGTAGCTTTCAAACATTGGTTGAAGCATTATAGATCAGTATGCAACTTCTGAACATCAATTTTGCAACATATTAAAGACTATTAAACTTCATTTCCTTTGACTTTGTGAATCTATCCCAGAGAAATAGTTCAAAATACTGAAAAAGTTATGCATGTGAAAAAGAAAATGTTTACTCAAATGCTCTTTGCAAAGGTGAAAAATTAGAAGCCAACCATAGTATCCTACATGAGAAGAGTGATAAAATAAAAATGATTATATCTACTGAACAACTAGACAGAATTTTTAGGTAAAGGCTCCTCAACACATTGAGAGAAAACCAAGATAAAAGGCTGTTTATCAATTATAATTACATTATGAGAATAATTATGCTTATGATTGAAAACACCATAGCACACCTTGGTGGCTCAGTCGGTTGAGCGTCCAACTCTTGATTTCAGCTCAGGTCATGATCCCAGGGTCGTGGAATCAAGCCCTGCATTGAGCTCCACACTGAACGTGGAGCCAGCTTAAGATTCTCTCTCTCCATCTGCCCCTCTCCCGTGCTTGTGCTCTCTTTCTCTCCCTACCCCCCCCCCCAAAAAAAAGATCAAAAATATAAGAAAGACATGTATGAAAATTACTGATGGCTGGTAGGATATAAAACTGCACATGACTATTTCTTCCTTTTTTCTCTATTCCAAATGTAGCTATATTACTTTTATTCTCCCAAAAAATTATACATGGAAGAGAAAAAGAAGAGGTAAGTTGGGTGGCAACATGGCGAATATGATGAAAGGGGGACAAGGGGTCTGAAGTGAGGCTGGATAATGCTGGTTCTCCTGGTAAGGACCTTGGAACATGGGGCTGACAAGGTTTGAGCGCTAACCCAGGTTTCCAGTTGGGGCAATGAACTGGGTGGCGCCTCAACCTGGGACGAGGACAGTTTGTATGGCTTGTCAATAATAAACTAGATGAGGAAATGGCAGACTCTCAGGACACACAGTGATTCCCTGATAGCGACTGGCTGTGTGTCTTCTGGCCAAGGCTCCCCCTCATAGGAGGTTTCTGGCTCAGAGCTGCAATAGACCCAACAGCATTGACTCTTTCTTTCAAGCTTAGTGAATAAAACTGTTTTACATGCTTGAATACTAAAAGCACTCTTTTTTTCCCCCCTTGAAATGAAGGCATTAAAAATAATGCTCATTAAAGTCAACTCAGACAGGATAATTAAAGGCACAACTGTCCTGCCCTAAACACAGCTTTCAAACTCGAAAGATGCCACAACCCCCCCACCCCACCCCCATCTTTTTACTTACTATTTTTCCTAATTAGAGAAGTGGCCTGAGAGACAGGGAGGCTTTTGTTGTCTGGTCTTAATAAGCTGCTAAAAAGATTTATACATAAAGCATCCTCCTCCACATCCTGAGACGAAAACATTGGCACGCGATCACATCCAGCACTGTTCAGTGAGGGATGTGAACTGAACTTTGTTGATTATGTCCCAATGATCCCTTCACTGGAATCAGTCTACAGGCCATCAATCAACATTTATGGGCACATACTGTATACCTGGCACTGTCCAGGCACTGAGATGGTAGGCAAAAATTTCAAGGTTTGATGTCTCCCAGGAGTGTCCACCTCACTTAAGCAAATACCAAGATATCGGAGTCCAGGTTATACCTCATCACCTTACATTAAGACACACTCACCAGCAAGTGCCAGAGAATGAGCAATGCTGATCTGGGTATGGCAATCATACACCTGCACAGCCCTACAGTGAAATAAGGTACAACATCAGATTCTGAGCCCTCCCATGCCTCCCACCTCACCACCAAAATGGGTCCCAACCAGGCCCAGGTATGTGTCCATCGGTGGTACATGGCAAGTGTCAACTTCATATAATATGTATGGCTCCTACTGCTAGTGGTCCCAGCGTTCATTTTTCCCTTCCTCTACATGAAGAAAAATTTTAGAAGGGCATAAACACTACATTTCCCAGGTTCCTTTGCAGTTAGCTGTGGCCATAGAACTAGTTTATGGCCGAAGGCACACGAGTAGAAGTGATGTGATCAGCTTCCTGGGCATGATCTTAAGGGCAAAGTGCATCTCCCCCCGCTCCCACACACACCTCTTCCCTTTCTTGTTTCCCATGGGCTGAGTGAAAATGCCATGGCAAGAGCTGGAGCAGCCACTGGGGCCATGAGATGATGGAAAACACATTTCTGTCTTGTTTATCTACAGTATTTAGGGGTCTAAGTAACAGCAGCCTAATCTGTATCGTAACATGTTAAGGATGGTTTAAATTAGTAGATATATTAATAATAATAGCCATCATGTATTCCCAGGTGTCAGGCAACATGCTAGGTGATCTCAATATACATGATCTTGTTTGATTCCTCACAAAAACCCTGTTAATTAGTTATCATCAGTCCTATTTTATAGACTGGGAAGCTGAGGCCCAGGGAGGTGGGCAACATTACAACGAATTGGTGACAGAGCCAGGACTTGAACTCATCTTTGCACTCAGTTTAGGACTCTTCCCATTACCTTGAGCTGGGTCCTTACTCTAAGTTAGGTACTTTTCCTTTCTACCAAATTATTTTTGAGGACATACTATTTCTAAAATCAAAGTTAATTCTGAGCACAAATAACATAAGGATCTCAATCCTGGCAGAACTCAGTTCTCAACTTCTATTACATGACTTTGCTTTGAAATCAAGGCTTTGTTGTTGTTGTTGTTGTTAAAAAGGGAGAAAAGGGAAAACTTTAAATCTATTGAACATTTACGTTTTAAGAATTGGTATTTTCAAGAATAATCCCCCAAAGGAGAAATGTAAGATCACTTCATTCCCCATTTTTCTTGTTAATCGGTAACATTCTTATCCTATTTTCCTTCACAACCTCAATTTTACACCAAAACACTTTGATCTTTGGGATAATTGTTTACCTAGGAATTCCAAGACAATCATAAACAATGAAAGAATTCAGTAATATGGCGACATAAAAAATGAATATAGAAATCAGTAGCTTTCCTATATAAAAACAACAACCAAGTTATAAGATATAATGGAAGAAAAATCCTATTTCTAGTATATTGTATTCTATCCTACCCTATTCTAAAATAAGATACCTAGGAATAAATTTATTGAGATATTTATAATATCTGCATGAAGAAAATGATTAAGTCTTCTAAGAGATGCCAAAGAAAGTCTGAACCACTGGAGAAGTAGGGCATGTGGGACAGGAAAACAAACATCATAAAGGTGTCAATTCTTCCTATATTACTCTTGAAAGTTAATGCAATTCGCACACACACACACACACACACACACACACACAAATACCAACAGGATGTTTCTTTGAACTAGACAAACATATTCCCAAGCTCATATGGGAAGCTAAACATGTAAGACCAAACAAGGAAATTTTTAAAAGAAGACTAACAAGGTAGGAACAGCCCCATCACATATTAAAACAAACTATAAAGTCTTGGTAATTAAGCAGCACTGACACGTGAAAGATCAATGGGACACAATAAAAAGTTGAAAAAAAAACCAGATGAAACTACGTACAAGAATTCAATTTATGAGAAAGGTGACATCTCAAAACAACGTGGAAAGGGTGTATACAATAGTTGGAACTAAACAACCGTATTAAAAAAAAGTTGGATTCACATCTCATACCTTGTACAAGATAAATTCCAAATAGATGAAAGACGGAAAGGTAAACATGAGACTGTAAAATGGTCTAAGAGAAACCAAGGAAAAATTATTTTAGAAACTTGGAATGGCAAGACTTTTTAAAAAGTTTTTATTTATTTAAGTAATCTCTGCACCCAATGTGGGGCTCAAACTCACAATCCCGAGATCAAGAGTCTCATGCTCCTCCGACTGAGGCAGCCAGCTGCCCCCAATGAGGCTCTTTCTAACCCAGTAGCCCTAAAAGACTCATAAAATGAACCATACGAAAAGTAAGAATGTCTATATATCTAAAAACGACCGTTAGCAGAATCAAGAGAGTAACGATACACAGGGAAGAAATACATAACATTCAACTCATTTTACAAAGAGTTTCCTTCCCTCATACACAAAGAACTCCTACTCATTGTTAGGGAACAGCCCAACAACCTAATAGAAACAAAAGCAAAATGATGACACAATTTACAGAAGAGAAAAAGATACCAAAGAACACTCATAACAAGAGTGTTGCAAATGAAGACTTCTCTGAGAGAGCATTTTTTTTTACTCACTAGCATGGCCTGGATCCAATACCTGATAATACACAGAGGTGGGGGTAAAACCAGGAGTGTAAAACGGTGCACTTTGATAATAGGCAATTTGTCAATGTCTGACAACATTAACAACGCGGGTATCCTTTGACCCACGATGTCCACTAGGAATTGATTAGGTGGATGTCTACGTATTGGAAATTACGGATTCATAAACTTTTCCCCCTGGTATTGTTTATAATGGCAAGAGGTAGACATAACCTAAATGTTCACGAGGAGGGCTGGCTAAAGACACCAGGACACATCCGTGCAAAGGAATACTGTATAGCAAGAGAAATGAATGAGGAAGTGCTTCATATAGTGATAGGGAAAGATCTCCAAAATGTATCGTTAAGTGAAGGAAATAAGCACACAGCAGTGTGTTCTGTGTGTTTGTGGGTCGTAAGAAAGTGGGGAAAAGAGATACAGAAGTCCCCCTTATCTGTGGGAAATACATTCCAAGACCCCCAGTGGATGCCTGAAACTGCAAATAACACTGAATTCTATGTAGTGTGTTTTTTCCTGTACATACACAGTTATAATAAAGTTTAATTTATAAATCAGGCACAGTAAGAGATTAACAATAACTACCAATAAAAAAAGGAACAATTCCAACAACACAATGCAGAAAATCTTATGTGAATGTAGTTTTTTCTCTTTCTCAAAATATCTTTTTGTACCATACCCAGCCTCCTCATGACGATGTCAGGTGATGAAACACCTGCGAGATGGGATGGGGTGTAGGACACAGGCCTTGTGACATAGCATTTGGCTATTACTACTCTGATGCCATATCAGGAGGGTCGCCTGCTTTCAGATCGCGGGAAACCACAGACAACTGAAGCCATGGAAAGCACAACTGCAGATAAGGGGAGGGATGACTGTATATACACAAGTATATATTACATGCATTTTTTAAAAAACTCTGGTTGTAAATGGAATAATATGTTATTATATATAATATATAACATATATTTTTAAAAACCTCTGGTTGCATATTGAATTATATATATGCATGTATGTATACATACACATGTACATATATGTATATATAATATATCTTCTGTGAAGAAGATAACTGGGCATCTGGAAAACCATATACACAGCACACCCTATATACACCAACATTTTTCAACCATGTGAGTGTGTCACCCATTACATTTTTTATCAGCCATTGAAAAAACAAACGTATTGGATCACTTTTCTTCTTCTCTCCCTGACCCACGCATTTCCCAGGTACTTCCTGGGTATATGGTGCTCATATAAGTGCTCTGAGGGATTGGGGTGTGGATTTGGAATTTTGTCCAATTCTGTTTAAGGGTGACAAGCACCCCAAGCTTCATTGAGACGTGGAATCTTCCCCTTAATTAAAAAGTTTCAACTTCAGGGGGTTGCGTGGATGGCTCAGCTGGTAGCAAGTGTGACTCTTGATCTCAGAGTCATGATGTTCAAGTCCCATGATGGGAGTGGAGCCTACTTAAAATTTAAAAAAAAAAAAATTTTTTTTAAGTTTCAAATTTGACAGAATCCCAGAGCTCACAGTTAAGATTTTTTTTTTTTTTTTTTTTTTTTTTTTTTTTTTTTTTTTAAAGAAGTGATGCTAGACTTTCCTTTTTCTTTTTAAGTAGGCTCCACACCCAACATGGGGCTTGAACTCACGGGTCTGAGATTAAGAGTCACATGCTCTATTGGCTAAGCCATCCAGCCATCCCAGAGATACTTGGATTCTTTTTTTTTTTTTTTAATTTTTTAATGTTTATTTATTTTTGAGAGAGATAGAGAGAGGGAGAGAGAGCATGAGCGGGGGACAGGCAGAGAGAGAGGGGGACACAGAACCTGAAGTAGAATCCAGGCTCTGAGCTGTCAGCACAGACCCCAATGTGGGCTTGAACCCTCAAACTATGAGATCATGACCTGAGCCGAAGTTGGATGCTCAACTGACCAAGCCATCCAGGCACCCCAAGATACTAGGATTCTTGAGACTAGTCACCTGTTTAGTAACATGTGGCCAGTCCATTTGTTCAATCAACCAACTTGCCATGATGAAGATAAAGGCAAAGATGATGATGATGATGATGATGATGATGATGGATGCTATTCCCATTTTACAAATGACAAAACTGAGGCACAGTGAGGCCAAATGATTTGCTGACATCCACCCACTCTCTGTCTAGAAGTGGCAGAGTAAGGATTCAAACCCAGGCAGTCTGTTTGCTTCTCACCACGATTCCATATGAACCCTCAAAACCTCCTCAAAGCCATGCCTGTGCCGGACTAGAGACAATCCAAATAGTAGAAAAAATCCTCCTCCATCTTCTGGGAGCTTCCGTTCAAGAGCCAGGGTTTGTTTAGGTATCGTGGGCAGGCAGTTAGAGATTACAATAAAACCATTTCAGAAAGTTCAGATATGTCACTCTCAGAACAGAAAGACATTTATCTCTGTCTTTGCAAACCTTTCCCTCTCCATACGGTGTGGCACAATAATTATTACATACAAACACAGCATTTGGCTCGTTAAGTCACAGCCCTGAAAAGCGATCACAGATGAAGTTGACAGGACTTCCTTTCAATGTGCGGCCCACTCACCCCCAGTCCCTCCGCAAATACTAGGTTAACAGATCCAGGCAATGTTTGAGAGAGTCACGGACACGCAGTAATAAAGCTCATGACAGTCCTTCACTGAAGCCAGTTTCTAAATTTCAAAGCCCATACAAAGCAGCTGAGATCAAAAAGTGCACAAACAGCCACTTTCTTTACAGTTATCAAATGGACTAACAGCCTAGGCCTGCACGCTGTCAGCTGAAAAGAATGTGTCCAGGAGTAGGATCCCCACAGCCCCCAAGCGATGACAGATGGGCAGGGGTCTCCCTGGCTCAGCAGGGTGTAGCCAAAAAGGAGAAGCCTGCAGAGAAGGGCAAGGCATTAGATATGTATGGGCCTCAGTTTCCTTGTCTGTGAAATGGGGAGAGTAATACCCTTTTTTTAAAAAAAAATTTTTTTTTAATGTTTATTTACTTTTGAGAGAGACAGAGACAGAGTGTGAGTGGGGGAGGGGCAGAGAGAACGGGAGACAGAATCCGGAACAGGTTCCAGGCTCCGAGCCGTCAGCACACAGCCCGGCGCAGGGCTCAAACTCACAAACCGCGAGATCAAGACCTGAGTGGCAGTTGGACGCTCAACCCACTGAGCCACCCAGGCGCCCAGAGTAATACCCTTTTTTGCAAAATTGTGAGGCTCAGGTGAGCAAACCCGTTAAGGATTCAGGAGCCTGGCTCCCAGCCAGAGGCTCAGCACTGGGGCCTTTCCTTTCTTCTCTCCGGTTCACATGATCGCCATAGGCCCCTGGAGACCACAGGCCCTTGAGTCTGTGAGTGAAGGCACTCCTACCAAAGTGGGTAAAGGTCTGCGCTTCACACGGCTTCACAGGAACTGACAGGAGTTTCCAGGGCGGCCACACATTAACAAAGTACCACAAACTGGTGGCTTTAAGCAACAGAAATCTGTTCTCTCCCACTTCTGGAGACCAGAAGCCTGAAATCGGGGTGTCAGCAGGGCCGCACTCCCCCTGAGACTCCGCTACATTCTGTCCTTGTTTTGGGGGGTGGCCAGCAATCCCGGTTCCTTGGCTTACAGCTGTGACATTCCAGTTTCTGCTTCTGTTGTCAGGATGGTCACAGGGCACGCTCCCTGTGTGTCTGTCTTCATGTATTTTCCCTCTTATAAGGGCACCAGTCATACGACACGAGGGCCCACTCTGCTCCAGTATGACCTCATCTTAACAGCATTGGCAATGACCCTGCTTCCAAATAAAGTCACATTCTGAAGCGCTGGCAGGAAGGACTCCCACAGATCTTGTTGGGGGATACAGTTCAACACCGACCAAGGCTTTACTGAGCCTGGTAATGCAAGATGACAAAGGAGACGTCAGGCCCTGCCCTAGACCTCTTCTGCTGGGTCTCTTCAGGGACAGGAGGTGCTGGCCCTGAGTGACCATGGGAGGGTCAGCCCCCACTCTGGACACAACAGGGTGTGAATCCCAGGGCCACCACATACACCCACCCTGTGTGACCAGGGCAAGCTACTCAGTGATGTGCTTCTTGGTTCCTCCTACATAAAATACCAGCCCCTCACCACCTGGGTAAAACACCAGCATGCACAGGTGCACAAAGCATGGGGCGCATTTTTCTTCTCAAGTCACAGAAGCACAGAACCTGGATCCCATGACAGTGAAAAGCTCCACCTTCTACCCGGTTGACCAAACAGGAGACTAAGGGGTCATCCCAGATTCCCATCTGTTCCACTCTCCACACGCAAGCGTGACATCATCCTGTCCTTACCATCCCTTCACCATGCTTCCATGCCATTCCAGCCATGCCCCACTGGCTGGCAGGGACCCCAGCATCCTTCTCCTGCACAGCAACAGCATCTCCTGGCCCCTGTTCCATGTGGCCATCAGGTCAGAGGAACCACGGGAAACACAGACCTCAACATACCACGCTTCATGTGAAACTTGTCTTGGTGCATACACGTTCCCATTGGAGGAAGTCCCAACTCCATTTAGAGCCATCCCAATCAGGCCACCTGGGTGGCTTGATGGGTTAAGCCTCCGACTCTTGATTTCAGCTCAGGTCATGATCTCATGGTTGGTGAGATGGAGCCCCATGTCAGGCTCTGTACTGACTATGTAGAGCCTGCTTGGGATTCTCTCTCTTCTCTCTCACTCTGCCCCTCCCCCCCACACACCCCCCACACATGCAATAAATAAATAAACATTAAATAAAGTCATGCCAATCAATATATCATTGGTTTAACTTGACAAAATAATTCCCATGTATATTTAGACAATAAACATACAAGAACAGCGATGGCATTCTTGAAAAGGAAATGTAACCAGAAAGTGACTTGAATTGTTAAGGAGTATTACATAACCACATGAATTTAAACAAATTGGCATTGGTACAGATTTGGAAAAACAAAGATGCTCATGAACTAAACTATATAATACAGGAGAAAACAGATCATGTTGGCTTAACTAGTTATTTGGAAGACCTTCAAGTCAGATTTTCTCTTTGCTCCATATATCCCAACAAATTACAGATTTAAAGAAGTTAAACACATAAATGAAGCCCTCGCTGCTTTCCCTAAGCTTTTATAATTCTGTAGCAAACACGTATTCCTTTTGTACTAAGAGGGAATGAATAATAAAGGTGGAAAAAATAAATGAAGCCTTATACAAACTAGAAGGAAGGACAGAGAGGTAAACATTCAACCGATATCAGCTGTGACTTTCTAAACATGAAAACAATGAAACAAACAGATCAACAAATATGCTGCTTTTAAAATTTTCAAATTATATACATTAAAAAAACAAATATCAAAAGGCAAATGAAAAAATGAGGAAAACATTTGCAACAAACATAAAGGATCACCATCCTTAAGATATTAAAAAGATCTTGCAGATCAGTAAGAAAAACACTAGAACTCTCTGATTCCTCATCCCAAAGACAATTCTAAATAGATCTAAAACTGTCTAAGGGCACCTGGGTGGCTCAGTCAGTTAAGCGTCTGATTTGGGCTCAGGTCATGATCTCACGGTGGTTCGTGCGTTTGAGCCCTGCATCAGGCTCCGTGTTGACAGCTGGGAGCCTGGAGCCTGCTTCCGATTCTGTGTCTCCCTCTCTCTCTGCCCCTCCCCACTCATGCTCTCTCTCTCAAGAATAAATAAACATTTGGGGTGCCTGGGTGGCCCAGTCAGTTGAGCGGCTGACTTCAGCTCAGGTCATGATCTCGCTGGGTTTGTGAGTTCAAGCCCCACGTCAGGCTCTGTGCTAACAGCTCAGAGCCTGGAGCCTCCTTCGGATTCTGTGTCTCCTCTCTCTGCCCCTCCCATGCTCATGCTCTGTCTCTCTCTGTCTCTCAATAATAAACAAATGTTAAAAAAACTTAAAAAGAATAAATAAACATTTAAAAGTTTTTAACAAAAAAAGAAACTAAAACCATCTAATAAACAGATGGCTGATAATAATAACAAAAACACACACACACAGATAAAACCATGAGGCACCCTATCTTGGGCCTTCCGGGACACAAGGATGCAGGTCTTTCCACGCACAGCTGGTTCTGAGAAAGGCACCGGGTACTATGCATGTGGGGCTTACACATGTCCGCTACCTTTGACTGTCTCGTTTCACTCCCCAAAGTCTGGTCTAAAGAAACAATCAGAAATAAAAGCAAAGGCAAGGGTGTTTATCCCAGCATTATCTATTATAGCAAACATTTGAATGTAACCTTAACGTCCAAAATTGGAAAAAATTCTGCCTCAAATATGGACTATCACGGCCCCCTCTCCCAACAAAAAAGGTGCTCCTTCAAGACTAAAAGAAATGCCAAAAAAAAAAAAAGAAAAGTTAAATTGTGTATAGTAATCCTATAGATGAAGGTAGTGTGACATTCTAAGATTGTCGTACGTGTATTCTAGGATAAAGCAAGTGAATTCAGTGTGTGGTTGAGAGCAGGATTTTCAGGATGAGAAAAGATCACATTAAATGCGAACCCTGCAGGCCTGAATGCAAATTGAAAAGAGCAGTATTAGCTGAGGATGCATTTTACCTTAACAACAAGTACACATTTTCTAGTTCTTTCTAGTTCTTTCCACCAAAAAGGCCGAAAGCAAAAATGACTAGCTTACCCATAACGCCCAGATTATGGTCTCTATAAATTTCCTACTTCAATATAGAAGATGAATCCGGACCATCTAGTCATTGTCAAAGCAAAGAAACTACAGAAACAATTAGGGTCAAAAAGGACTCACGGCTCAACTTGAAGAGGTTCCCACTGGCCGAAGTTAAGACCCCTTTAAATGTCAAAAAAAAATAAGTGCAATGGATTAAAAAACACCAAAGGTGCTTTAAAAAAATGTTTTTTAATGTTTATTCATTTTGGAGAGAGAGAGAGAGACAGAGCACGAGCGGGGGAGGGGCAGAGGGAGAGGGAGACACAGAATCAGAAGCAGGCTCTAGGCTCAGAGCTGTCAGCACAGAGCCCGATGTGGGGCTCGAACCCACGAACTGTGAGATCATGACCTGAGCCGAAGTCAGACGCTTAACCGACTGAACCACCCAGATGCCCCCAAAGGTGTTTGAATGTATGGCATTAGGGTACTTTAAAAAAGAGAACTGAGCAGTCATCTTTCATGATGCTTCAGAGCAAACTCATTATTTTGAAAATTAGCAAATAATTGGAGGGAAAAACCCCATGTATTCTGCTGTTCTTAAGTGTACTCTACCACATGTTAACCAAACAGTTGGTCTTTACAGAAGTATTCCAGCTAATAAATAAAGAAGAAGGCAGAATTAGACTATCACCATTTTACTACCCCGTAAATGAACAGATCTGCGCAATGACTATCAATGTCCCTTGACATCATGAAAGAGACACAGTCCACCATGTGCTTTCTGGTGACAGCACACACCACAGCTTGGTAAGTATTTTCCCCACCCCCACCCCCAAAACCAAACCTGAATCTCATCAAGCCTCTAGATCTACCCACCAATTTACAGGAAGTATAGAGGAAAAGGAACATAATAAATGACACCGCAGGAATGTAATCCTCAAAATCCAGACTGTGGGAAACTGCAGGACAAATGACCAGTTTCTTCAATAAATACATTGCAAGGGAAACTGAAAGACAAGGACACAGAACCTCTATACCAAAAGAGACTTAACAGACATCAACCAATCACAACATATGAACTTACTTGATTTTGAAAATGTTTAACGTTTATTTATTTTTGAGAGACAGAGTGCGAGCGGGGGAGGGGCAGTGAGGGAGAGGTAGACACAGAATCCAGAGCAGGCTCCAGGCTCTGAACTGTCAGCACAGAGCCTGACGTGGGGATGGAACTCATGAACCTTGAGATCATGACGTGAGCCAAAGTCGGACGCTTAACCAACTGAGCAACCCAGGCGCCCCTATGAACTTTATTTGGATCCTGATTCAAAGTATTTAAAAAAAAAATCACAAAAAAATTGGGGAAACTTGAACACCAATGGGATATTTAATTGATACTAAGTATTTGCTAACTTTAAAATCTTTTAGGTACAATAAATGGTATTTTGGCTATGTTTTTTAAAAATGCATTTCACTTTCACAGGGGCACCTGGGTGGCTCAGTCGGCTGGGCGTCCGACTTCAGCTCAGGTCATGATCTCGCAGCCAGTGAGTTCGAGCCCCGCGTCGGGCTCTGTGCTGACAGCTCAGAGCCTGGAGCCTGTTTCGGATTCTGTGTCTCCCTCTCTCTCTGACCCACCCCATTCATGCTCTGTCTCTCTCTGTCTCAAAAATAAATAAACGGTAAAAAAAAAAAAAATGCATTTCACTTTCACATATATACACTGAACTATTGTCTGAAAAAACATATGATGGTCATAATTGCTTCCAAATAATCCAGGTGGTTAATAGGTAGGAGCTGAGATGCAACAAGATGGGTTATGATTTGATAATTATTGAAAACCAGGTGATTGGTATCCTGGGTACCAATCTATTCTCTCTAGTGTATAAAATGTTTGGAATTTTCCATAATAAAAGCCTTTTAAAACATTTAAAATGAAAATTTTTTTCAAAACAATTTAGCGACGTGGGGAAATGCTCAAGATATGGCTATGCGAAAAACTACAAAACTAATACATACTGTTATCTCAGTCTTATTATGTATACATCAAGAATTTTGCGGGCGCCTGGGAGGCTCAGTTTGGTTAAATGTCTGACTCTTGATTTTGGCTCTGGTCTAGATCTCACTGTTGTGAGATAGAGCCCTATTGTCAGGTTCTGTGCCCAGCATGAAGCCTGCTTAGACACACTCTCTCTCTCTCTCTCTCTCTCTCTCTGCCCCTCCTCTGCTCACATGCTCTCTCTCTCAAAGTAAATAAACTTAAAAGACAGAAAGAACTTTAAGGAAAAAAGAAGAAAACTCAACATACCTGTCCATTACAATTGTTATCTCTTTACGGTGGTGTGATGGGTGGTTTTTCTTTGTATTTTGTTTTCTACAGTTAGTAAACCGTACTTTAGAAGAACAGAAATATATTTTTAAACGCATTTAACTTGGAATTTGTCAAGGAAAACCAAGTTGTTCTGCTCACCGTGTGTTTACTTCTGCTTCAACCCAACCACTGCCAACAGTCTCTGGAACTGCTGGGAACCAAGAGACCCTCACTGTGCAGAGAATCCCCAGACTTGATAAAATAAACAACGTTCGGTGGACCTAATACGGAAGCGCTTTTATTGGGCCAAGGCTTTACAGAGCCCACAAGTCTTTACCTTGAGGGAGAAAGAACCAAGCAGAATGTATTTCTTTGCAAAGATGAGCACAGCAGTGCCCCTCCCAGGAGGGGACAGCTGGTCCCAGCCCAGGGCCCATGGGCACAGAGCAGTACCAGGCAGGGGGCCCATGACCATTAGCCATGACGGGCATGGGATCTGTGCCAACAACATAAACAAAACCTGTAAGGAAAGCTCAGTCACTAAAAAAAAAATCCTAATAACTTATGAATCCCAACTAGGAAACATAATTTGGGCTACCAGAAGAGACTCTGTGAGAAGGTGCAGTGGTTAAAGGAGTTCATTTCATTGGGTGGGACCACTCTCCCCCCCTTTAATAAAGATTCACCTTCAGGATTCAACTTGTTGTGAAAGCCTAGCTTCCAGATAGTTCCACCATCTAATCTGACCAATCTACCCCCTACCTAGCTGCCTTGTGTTCTAATGAAAACTGACATACCCATAGAACCTTTTTCCTTCCTTTTCTTGCCTTATCCCTGCTCCTGTAGGAAGAAGAAAGGGAACTTTTTCTTTTTTTGTCCTTCGCATTTTACAAAAGGACTCACAACTTTGCCAACCCTACATCATTAGGACTCATGGGGAGGGTATTAATTCCTAGGCTTTGCTGATGCCTAGTTTACAGACCCCTGGGGAGGGAACTCAGACACCCAAGATATCCCAATTCCTTTCCCCCATTTTATGATATTCGAGTTTGTGGAGGGAGCTGTGGATGGGACGTCTCAGTTCATACAAGCTTTTAAAAAAAAAAAAGTTGGGGCACTTGGGTGGTTCAGTCTGTAAAACGTCCAACTTCGGCTCAGGTCGTGATCTCACTGCTCGTGAGTTCGAGCCCCGCATCGGTCTCTGTGCTGACAGCTCAGAACCTGGAGCCTGCTTCAGACTCTGTGTTTCCCGCTCTCTGCCCCTCCCCTGCTCAGGCACGCTCTCTCTCTCTCAAATATAAAATAAAACATAATTTAGAAAAAAACGTCGAGGATAAGGAAATAAAGAGGAGAGATTCCTATGGAAGAGTCTGAATGGCATCTCCCTGAAGAGAGCTGTTCCCTCAGGGAGGCTGGTGGGCAGAAATGAGCCCCTCTACTTGTTCTGGCAGCAGGACATTAGTGCAGAGATGGGAACTGGCCACAGCCCAGGAGCTGGATTCCTGGTGCTGCCTCGCCCCTTGCAGACGGGTCCGTTCCCCTGACCTTACAGCCAAAGGACTCTCCAGAGAGCTGCAGGGTGTGTACCCAGGCTGCTCACCTCCGCTGAGTCAAGCCAGACCATCTCTGGTCACCTTTCCTGACTGTAATGGCTACTTCCGCCACAGGGGGCAGCAGCGGCAAAGGCACCCTGTCGTCCCCACCCTGAAAAGAGGGGCTGGATGTTGGGGGTGGGGGGATCAGGTGGCTGACCACTCCCCAGTGCCTCTGCTTTCCCAAAGTGGGGCTCCAGCAGGCGCGGGGCCCCAGCAGCACAAGTCCCACCAGGGAAGGGCCCCTCGGTGGCGTGGTGAACAGGTACTGCTCCCTGAAAATACAGGACCAATTTTCAATAGTTCAGGCAACTGTGAATGCACTTTGGGCATTTATTTTACTTTATTTTTTTAATGTTTATTTATTTTTGAAGGAGACAGAGACAGAGCTTTACCAGGGGAGGGGCAGAGAGAGAGAGAGGTACTTTATTTTTTTAATGTTTATTTATTTTTGAGGGAGACAGAGACAGAGCTTTACCAGGGGAGGGGCAGAGAGAGAGAGAGGGAGACACAGAATCCAAAGCAGGCTCCAGGCTCTGAGCTGTCAGCACAGAGCCCTAGGCGGGGCTCAAACTCACGGACCGTGAGATCATGACCTGGGCCGAAGTCGAACGCCCAACCAACTGAGCCACCCAGGTACCCCTGTACTTTGGGCATTTAAAAAACATCTCTACTTTGGAGAGATTGGGGTAGCCAATATGCCACAGTTGTATACAAAGGCACCTCATCTGGAAGTTCCTCCAAGCTGTGTGACCTCGGCAAGTTGCTTCACCTCTCTGGACCTCAGTTTCCTTGTAACATAAGGAAGAGAACAGTATTTACCTCAGGGAGAATGTGAGGATTGAGGCTATGGGCATAAGGTGGTCTTGGCAAGCACATGGCGTGTCCTCCATAAATACTGCAGACATTTGTTGTGCTTTTTTCCCTATTCGAAATCACAGGAATTCGACAGAAATTCAAGAGTGACTGCAGGAAAACGTCAGGGGAAAATGCCCAAAAGTTCCCACTCAAGCAACCACATCCCATCCTGCAGAATTGGTTCTGAGTGGGTGAGTTTGTTCAGCGCTGGGCTCCTGGCACATAGTAGGTGCTTATTCAATATCTGGGGAGCACTTGAGATGAGAGCAGCCATGTATTCAACACTTGCCTTGTGCCAAGCATGGTAAACATTTCCACATAATTTATCCCTTGTTTTATTACCACCATTTCACAGATGGCATTGAGTCTCCAAGAGGTTAAGTCCGAGGTTTCTCCCTGCAGCCATGGGGCCCAATCCCCAACACAGCTTTTAAACAAAAGCAGCTGAGGCATTTACCCCGGTCAGTAATGAAAATTCAACATTCTTCTGTCATTGGTATAACTTATAAGGAATTTTTTATATTGATTCCTTTTATCTTTGCATTTGAGGCTAAGATAAACCTGTATGCATTTAACTTATTTCTGTCATTTGAAGAAATAAAGAACAAAAGAGTCTGTATTAAATCAGACACAATAAGAGGAAACATTTTAACAAAATATTAGGCTAAGAGCTTCAAGTTTCTAAAAATCCCCCCCATCAAGCTCTGAAATCCCTAAATTACTATTGTTGTGCTTTTCAATATTCCCCATCCATAACAGCTAATGAAAATACAAAGCCAGGCCAAATAGTCGTGGAAAACTTCACTTCTGACTCTGCTCTGCAGAAACGACAAAATCAAAGCCCTCCAGGATTTAACAAATTTAACTACAAATTACAAGTTAGATCCTTTCAACAATTAAGTGTTCAAGGAGGAGAGAACAGTTCCCAAATCAAATTGCCCAGATTTTTCATTAACAGACGTCCCCACGCTTCCCTCTTCAGAACTAGAGCCAAAATGGAAACTGGTGTGAAAATTAGCGAACATTTACCAACAGCAGACAACATCAGAAAAAGGAGAGGACAGCATTTGCTATTTATTTGGCATAATTAGCAAAGCAGAAGCAGCTGAAGGCTGCTACCCCATACCTTGCCCACACGCTCGTGGAGGAGGAAAATGTTCAAAGGGCCAAGTAAGTGGCTGGTTAGGTGCAATTTCATGCCTCACTACACAGCTAAATAAAGGGAAATATTTTCTTAAGTGTAATTGAACTTTAGACGCCCTGATGGGCTGTTTTGCTCTGGGGATTTCACTTATTTTGAGAGCCACTGCACACCTTCCCAGCCACGGCGAGGGCTTTCACATCAGGCTAGGTGACACATGAGTCCAAGAAAGATTTCCTTCTGCTCCCAACTGGAGAATAAACAAACATTGTGAATTTTAAGTGTTGGCGAAAACTCTGCTTTTAATTAAGATGCGTGGAGACGAGTTTATTTTCTCAGAAAGCCCAAGATGTCCGTGGGGTTGGCTTTCTTTTCCCAGGCTGGGGCTGTGGGGCTGAATAAAAGCATTATTGTGTCTGGAGAGGGCCAGCAGAAGCAAGAGGGGTGGGGGAAAGGCCAGGAAAGCGGGCTAGAATAATGTAACAAACTCCGACCACGCTTGCTGCGTGCCTGCACTGTCCTGAGTGCTTTGCAAACATTCCCAGAGACTTGGGCCCTGTGACATGGCATTGTTAGTATCTCTGTTCCACAGATGAGGAGACAGGTGGGAGAAGTTAATTAACTCCCTGAAGGTCCCACAGCTAAGGATGGCGGCGGGGGGGGTGGGGGGAGGTGGGGCGCCAAGAGAGACTTGCCCCAGAGGGTTTCCAAGTGTGCACAGCCACCCCCCACCCCCACCCCGGGCCTCTTCCCCTTCCATCCTGTAAACACAGAGTGCTGGGATGGGAACAGACGCTTCGTTTATAAACAAGGAAGAGCTCAAACATCTGGTCTTGCCTTTGCAGCTGAGGACACTGTGCAGGTATGGGCCCTCTGCCCTGCTTGGGCCACGTGGCGTAAATACCAGGAGGTCTCCCCGTTTTGGGAAACCAGCCTGGTTATGGAGCATTCATGGGAAGGAGCCCATTCCTTGCTGTACAGGGTCTCCAATGATCACAGGGCAAGGGTGCAGGCTTAGGGGCAGAAATCTAATGCCCCCCAGTTTGCAGGTGTCACATTTACCCCACCATCTCCATTTGGTAACATACCCGTCACATAAAACTGACCATCTTAACCATTTTAAGTATAAAGTTCAGGGGTGCCTGGGTAGCTCAGTCGGTTAAGCGTCCGAATTCGGCTCAGGTCATGATCTCACTGTTGTGAGTTTGAGCCCCACCATTGGCCTCTGTGCTGATAGATCGGAGTCTGCTTCAGATTCTGTGTCTCCCTCTCTGTCGGCCCCTCCCCTGCTCATGCTCTGTCTCTCAAAAATAAATAAACGTTATAAAAAATTTTAAATAAACTAAAAACAAACATTAAACGTGTAGAGTTCAGGGGTGTGAAGTACATTCACACTTAGTGCAACCATCACCAGCATCCATTTCTGGCACTTTTTCATCTTCCCAAATTGAAACTCTTTATCCGCTAAATACTAACTCCCCATCTCCCCCTTCCCCAGCCCCTGGAAACCCCCTTCTCCTTTCTGTCTCTATGAATCTGACAACTCCAGGGAGCTGGAATCTGCTCTTCATACAAGTGGAACCATACGGTATTTGTCCTTTTGTGACTGGCTTATTTCACTTAGCGTGATGTCCTCAAGGTTCATCCATGTTGTAACATGCGTTAGAATGCCCTTCTTTTTAAGGCTGAGTAATATTCCACTGTAAAATTGTATTTGTAAACTTCCATATTCCAATGTAAACAACACATTTTGTTTCTCTGTGCTTCTGCTGATGGACATTTGTCTGCTTCCATATTCAGTACCCCTTTTATTTTTATTAAGTTTATTTATTTATTTTGAGAGAGGGGAGAGAGAGAGAGAGAGAGAGAGAGAGAGAGAGAGAGAGAGAGAACATGAGCAAGGGGAGGGACAGAGAGAAGAAGAGAGAGAATCCCAAGCACAGAGCCCAATGCAGAGCTCAATCTCATGAACTGTGAGATCATAACCTGACCATGAGTGTCAGATGATTAACCGACTGAGCCACCGGGTGCCCCTGGCACCGCTTTTAGACACAGTATCTCCTCCCTGATGTAACACACGTAATTATAGCACATTGCTATTTATAAGGCACTGTCATCCCCGGGGTACACGTGAAGGCTGTGGCTGTCACTCGGCCCTGACTGTGGAAATGCAGGAATGTCAGCCCTGCTGCTAGAACTTCCCACTTGTAAAAGAGCTTGGGAAGCAGGACTTAAGGGACATCTATATTTTTAACAATTCATTCAAAAGCTTTATTTATTTTTAATTTTTTGAAAAAGTTCATTTATTTTGAGACAGAGAGAGAAAAAGGGAGATAGCAGGTGAGGGACAGAGAGAGAAAGGAAGAGAGAGAATCCCAAGCAGGCTCCACACTGACAGAGCATAGCCTGACGCAGGGCTCGAACTCTTGACTCTCAAGCCGAGACCAAGAGTCAGATGCTTAACTGACTGAGCCTCCCAGGCACCCCTCAAATACTTTAAAATGCTCTTTTAAACAAAACAAAACTGGCTCGGAAGCTAGGTCTGCAGATCCCCAGTGTCCCCTCGGCCTGATAACAGCTCCATGCAGCAGGGTTTTGAAGACCAGGAAACACAGCGCAGAGAGTTTAAGTGAGTTGCCCAAGGTCACACAGCAGCAGCTGCACTTGAACAGAAGTATTCAGCTTAAGCTCAGTCTCCTTCCAAAACATCACTATATGGCAAATGACAAGGTGGCCCATGTATTTAATAGGTTATTGTAAACAATACTGAAGCAGAGGCTTTAAGGAGAGCCCTGAAAAGAGTTAATTCGATTTAAAAAGCATATCCAAAGCCCAGCCAGGTGGAGAGTGGTCTTCTGAGGTGCTCCTGACCTCCCAGTGGCAAAAGAAAACAGTACTTCCACCTCCATGACCCGCGTGGTGTATACATCGAACGCTCTGGGAAGCACGGGTGGGCCTTCCAGTTGTTAATGAGACCCTGACAGGTGACAGGCTTCCGAGGACTGGGGTTCAGAGATCCTGCTGTTAGTTCTGGGAATTAGAAGATTTGGTCCTGGGAGCACCAGGCTCTCATTAACCCTTAGGGTCCAAAGGCCAGAAATTCTCTAGCTTGAGCTAGACTCCTTAAAACCTTACACGCTGGGCTCCTCCTGGAGCAAGAAGGGGTTAAAGTGTGCATCTGTTTTCTCTCTTGGGAGGTCAGGAACCCAGGCACCAGTTTAAAAGCATTCTTCACACAGCCACAGATAACCCTGCTGACATTGCCCTGGAGCAGGCCTGCTGGCTGAGCCCCGCCTCTGGCAGGGATGGCCCCCACCCAGCCCGCCTGAAGGCAGAAGAAGAGGCCTTGTCTGGCCTGGGTGTGCCTTCTGGCCACCCCCAGACCCCAGCATACTCTCTCTAGCATGATCTGAGCCCCTTGGTGCTGGGACCACAGCAGTGAACAGAACTGCAAACAGCCCGCCCTCATGGGGGCCACATTCCAGAGGGATGCGGGGTGTAATGTGATAAGTTAGGTAACTGGGGCACCTGGCTGGCTCAGCTGGTCGAGCATCAGTTTCAGCTCAGGTCATGGTCTCACAGTTTTCTGGGTTCGAGCCCCGAATCTGATCTGGCTCTGTGCTGACAGTGTGGAGCCTGCTTGGGATTCTCTCTCCCTCTCTCTCTGCCCCTCCCTTGCTTGCATTCTTTTTCTCTCTCTCTCAAACAAACTCTAGATAGATAGATAGATAGATAGATAGATAGATAGATAGATAGAAAGATAATCACGTTAAAAGGTGATGAGTACTATGAGAGATTTGGTATGCCAAAAGTGGGGAGATTTGTGATTTTAATGATTATTTTTGAGAGTGAGAGAGACAGAGCTCAAGTGGGAGAGGGGCAGAGAGAGAGGGAGACACAGAATCTGAAGCAGGCTCCAGGCTCTGGGCTGTCAGCACAGAGCCCAACGCAGGGGTCGAACTCATGAGCTGTGAGATCATGACCTGAGCCGAAGTCGGACGCTCAACTGAATGAGCCGCCCAGGTGCCCTTAAATATATATTTTAAATGACTTTATTGAAGTATAACTGATATACAAAAAAAGCTGTGTATGTTTAATATACAACTTGATTTGGGAGATGATTTGGAGGTAAAACCATCACCAAAGTCTATGCCATGAACATATATCTATCACCTCCAAAAGATTCTTCTGGACTTCTTTATTTATTATTATTAGTGTGTGTGTGTGTGTGTGTGTGTGTGTGTGTGTGTGTGTGTGTGTGTAATAAGAACATAAGATCTACTCTTTTGGCAAACACTGAAGTATATGCTAACGCATTGTCAGCTACAGACACCCAGACACAGCAGACCCCCAGAACTCACTTGCTCTATGTAACCAAGACTTTGTACCTTTGACCATCACCTCCTGATGCCCCCTCGTTCCAGCCCCAGGCAATCACCATCCGCTCTCTGCTCCTCTGAGTCTATTTTATTAGATTCCTCATGTAAATTCAATCACGTAGTATTTGTCTCTCTGGGTCATACTAAATACCAACGACTGAGTGACACAGGGACACTGGCGACTGCTCACTTCTAGTCCAGCCTCGACCCCAGATGTTCATACACAGTGCATGCTTCAGGAAGCCTTTGAGAAAGTCTCTTAAGTGTCCACACCAGCCCACTCTACCAGACTCTCTGCTGCTGCTCCTCAGAGGCCTGTCACACCAGACCTCAAGCTCCCTAGCCATCATCCCTGTCCCGGAGGGCCACCTGCTTCCCGTCTAAATGCATCTCCACTCCTTACTTGCTTTGCTCATTCCACATCTTTAAAATGGGAACATCGGGGACCCTGGGTGGCTCAGTCGGTTGAGCGTCTGACCCTTGCTTTCAGCTCTGGTGATGATCCCAGGGTCGTGGGTTTGAGCCCCACGTTGGGCTCTGCACTGAGCATGGAGCCTACTTGGGATTCTCTCTCTCCTTTCCCTCTGCCCCTCTCCCCCACTCTCTCTTTCTCTCTCTAAAATGATAAAATTAAATTAAATTAAATTAAAATTTACTTAAATTTAATTTAAAAAATAAAATAAAATAAAATAAAATAAAATAAAATAAAATAAAATAAAATAAAATAAAACAAAACAAAATAAAATAAAATAGGAACATCAACAAGACCCACACTGTGGGAGGATGAGATGAGCAGGTATACCTTGGGCACGGGCAACACTGCTTGCTAGCCATCAGCACTGTCATAATAGGGTTTTTTTCTCCCTTCCTTCCTTCCTTCCTTCCTTCCTTCCTTCCTTCCTTCCTCCTTCCCTCCCCCTTTCTTTTTCTTTCTTCTTTCCTTCCTCTTTCTTTCTTCCTTCCTTCCTTCCTTCCTTTCTTTCTTTCTTTCTTTCTTTCTTTCTTTCTTTCTTTCTAATAAAAAGCTGAGGTAAGGGCACCTGGGTGGCTCAGTCTGTTAAATGGCCACCTCTTGGTTTCCACTCAGGTCATGATCTCATGGTTTGTGAGTTGGAGCCCTGTATCAGACTCCGTGCTGACAGTGTGGAACCTGCTTGGGAGTCTCACTCTCTCCCTCTTGCTCCACCCTTCCTCCACTCATGCTCACTCTCTCTCTCAAAATAAATAAATAAATAAATAAATAAATAAATAAATAAATAAGCTGTTGTTTTTTTTTTTCTATAGCTATCACAAAGGAAAGTGCTAACCTTTCTTCGTGTGATCATTCTGAGGCTCCCCAGGCTGAAGGGTCCCAGTGCTTTAGGACACAGCAGCCACAGTGGCAGAAACCTGAGACAGGCCCAGCTTAGCACTGTGCAGGCTGCAGTGTGCATGACAAGCCAGCACCGTCATCCCCAGCCCAGGTGTCGGGGACCCCCTCCTTCTGGTCTTGCCAGTCCATAGGCCAAGCAGGTTGTTTTCTGGGTCCTTAGAGCTGGGGAAGGGGGTGGAGGGAGTGGCCCTGCACCTGCTGCCTCTTGGCCACACAGGATGACATCAGAGCCACGGACACAGTCCATGGGAGGTGAGTGTGCTTCTGCATAAGATCCATACATAACACCTCTGCCCAGCGGGAGGGGCTATCAAAGCAGCACCAAGCCCTCCAGGCCAGGTGGGGGACACCCATGTCTGAGGGTCAGCTGGTGACACAGCAGCCAAAGTGGGGCAGCTGAATGGGTACAGAAAGTGGGACATGGCAGTGTGTCCCTATTCCAGCTGCATGACTGGGGCAAGCTTGAGCCTCAGTTTCCCTGGCTGTAAAATGGGGATAAGAGTCCCTCCACTGAGGGCTTATTTTGAAGAATAAATAAAAGAATAGGTGTGATAAAAGGTATGAGGGGCACCTGGGTGGCTCAGTGAGTTAAGCAGCCAACTTCGGCTCAGGTCATGATCTCAAGGTTCGTGGGTTCGAGCCCCGTGTGAGCCTCTGTGTTGACAGCTCAGAGCCTGGAGCCTGCTTTAGAATCTGTGTCTCCCTCTCTCTGCCCCTCCCCTACTCATGTTCTGTGTGTGTGTCTCTCAAAAATAAACAAACGGAGAAGGAAGAGGAGGAGGAAGAGGAGGAGAAAAGGTAGGAGATGTGAAATGCCATAGACCTGTAGTAATACACTAGTTATTGTTACAAGATTAAGTTGGGGTGCCTGGGTGGCTCAGTTAAGCAGCATCAGACATCGGCTCAGGTCATGATCTCATGGCTTGAGAGTTCGAGCCCCGTGTCGGGCTCTGTGCTGACAGCTCAGAGCCTGGAGACTGCTTCCGATTCTGTGTCTCCCTCTCGCTTTGCCCCTCCCCTGATCATGATTTTTCTCTCTCTCAAAAATAAATACATTAAAAAAAATTTTTTTTTTTTTAAACACAAGATTAAGTTGGAGGATCTCATAACATGATGAGTGGAGCCACGTGGACTAAATTAATTCTTAGGCGTCTCCTGGTCCTGCCTGGACCAAGGGGGCCTTTGGGAAAGAGAGAGAGTGCTGACCTCACCCTGTCCCTGTGCCCAAGGGGGAAATCCTTCCTCCCCTCTCAGCCAGCAGCCTAGAGGTGACAAACACTCCTGATGACAAACAGCTCCTGGCTGGCTGCGAGATGGGGACTGGGGGCAGGGAGGTGGCCCGTCTTGCTCCCTGTCTCAAGTAAGTGTATTCTTTACACCTACAAAGAGGCAATTTCCACACACTGTGACACGTGCTGCGAACATCGGCCGCTACCTGCTCTTCTGTCGTTCAGACGGTGGGGGTGGGACGTCCTGGAAAACCGCAGGGAAGAGCTCACATCTGGGCCAGTGTCTGGCGGATGCAGACGAGTTCTGTTTAAACCAATTCGTGTTTTTTTTTTTCTTTTTTTTAAGTTATTCCACAAGTAAACGTTATACACTCCGGTAAATAGAAAACCAGTTACACTTGCCAAAAATAGAAAGAAGCCCTAAAAATAAATACAAGGAAAGGAAGTTATTCAATTATAACCAGACACCGCAGCCCACTGGAGTCACAGAGTCTGAGGCCTACACTCTCCGTTTGCGAAAAAGGGGAACAAGCAGGAGTGAGAAGCGTGAGGGACACACCAGCACCAATGTGAGGTTTTCTCCTCGAGGTCATGGAGAAAGAACTGGAACGGGGCAACGTGCTGCAAGGTAGGCTGATGTTATTTAATGCCCTGCGTGTGCATCGCGGAAGAACCTCTCCTGGGGGTGCACACTGCCTGCTTTGGGAGAAGGCGCTGGAGCTGGAGAAGGTGCTGGAAGTCTGTCTGGTTTGGTTCTGTGTTTGGGGAGGAAGGAGACGGGACTCAGCGTGTGAGGGGAACCGGTGCAGATGACAGTGAATGCAAGCATATCAATGACCCCTGGGGCACCTGGGTGGCTCAGTCGGTTAAGCGTCCAAGTCTTGGTTTCGGCTCAGGTCATGATCTCACAGTTTCATGAGTTCGAGCCCAAAGTCGGGCTCTGTGTTGACAGTGCAGAGCCTGCTTGGGATTCTCTCTGTCTCTGTCTCTGTCTCTCTCTCTCTCTCTCTGTCTCTCTCTCTCTCTGCCCCTCCCCCACTCGTGCTGTCTCCATCATAAAATAAACTTAAAAAAAAAAAAAGGAATATCAATGACTCCACTGGCCCCTGAGGGCTTTCTGGGTAGTACTGTTCTGGGGACGGGATAGCATCCTTTCACTTAATCCTTACCCCACTTCAGAGGGACAGACAGGTGGGAGAGAGACCTACCCTCTCACAGTGGATCATTCTACTATGAGAGACACTGCAGTACTTGGCCTTGAGCTTCAAAAACACTCTCTTCCCTCCTCTGTGACAGTGGCTGAAATCATGCCCACATCTCACTCACGGGCCATGTATCACCCCATCCCTCTGAGCCGGGTGACAGTGCAAACACACCGGGCGTGCCGGGGAGCCCGAGGGGAGGGGAGGGGCTGGCAGTGGGGAGAGCCCAACGTGGGCCAGGAGTGGAGCTGGCCACCTCCCTTGGTTCTCCAGGTGGCCCTGCAGCCCAGACAAGACCCTGTCACCTCTACAGCTCAGAGAGGAGGGCTGGGCCAAGGCTCTGGAGCCTGTGTTTCCCCTCTGTGGTGTTCAGGACCCAATGTTTAATTTATACATCCCCAACTTTAAAAATGCTTTTGATAATTTTTTTAATGTTTATTTATTTATTTTGAGAGAAGAGAGAAAGAGAATCCCAAGCAGGCTCCATGCTGCCAGGGCAGAGCCTGATGTAGGGCTCAAACTCCTGAACCATGAGATCATGACCCAAGCTGAAATCAAGAGTATGCTGCTTAACCTACTGAGCCACCCTGCCCCCCCGCTTAAAACATGCTTTTATTGTGGCAAAATATATACAACATAAAATTTACCACTTTGGGGGTGCCTGGGTGGCTCAGTCAGTTAAACAGTATCTGACTTCAGCTCAGGTCATGATCTCACAGTTTGTGAGTTTGAGCCCTGTGTGGGGCTCTGTGCTGACAGCTCAGAGCCTGGAGCCTGCTTCAGATTCTGTCTCTCTCTCTTTCTCTCTCTCTCTCTCTCTCTCTCTCTCTGCCCCTCCCCCACTCACGCTTTGTCTCTCTCAAAAATAAATAAACATTAAAAAAAAACTTAAAAAATTTTACCATGTTGACCACTTTTAGGTAGGAGTTCACTGACATCAAGTCCATTCACATTAATGTGGCCATTACCACCATCCCGAACTTTTTCCCTCTTTCAAAAGTGAAACTCTGTCTGTATCACATGACCCCTCATGCCTCCCCTTCCCTAGCCGCTGACAACCACTCTTCTACCTTGATCTTGTGGATCTCACCACTCTGGTTCCTCATCTGTGACTGGCTTATTTCACTTAGTATATCGTGTCCTCAAGGTTCATCCGTGTTGTGGCGTGTGCCAGAATCCCCTTCCTTTTTGAGATGGAATGATATTCCATTTGCTTCACCCCTCAATGGACACTTGTGTTACTGCCACCTTTTGGCTACTGTCAATAATGCTGTTACAAACATAGGTGTGCAAATATCTGTTCGGGTCCCTGCTTTCAATTCTTTTGAGTACATAACCCAGAAGCAGATAAATTCTCAACTTCAGGTGGGTCAGTTGGTTAAGCGTCCAACTTTTGACCTCAACTCAGGTCACCATCTCATGGTTCTTGAGGTCAAGCCCTGCATCCAGCTCTGCGCTGACAGCACAGAGCCTTCTTGGGAAAATCTCTCTCTCTCTCTCTCTCTCTCTCTCTCTCTCTGCCCCTCCCCCACTAGCTCTTTCTTTCTCTCTCAAATAAAAATAAACTTTAAAAAAATTCTCAACTTTAAACATGAGCAGAAAGGCCCTTGTTCCTTCTGGGACACTGCCCATGAGTAGGCTCCCTCTGTCCACCTCCTGTCTAACCCTCCCTGCTCCCAGCCTCGTCTGCCTAGACAGTATTCACATCCTTACTCTGAGATATTGTTTCTCTCCGCCCACAACATTCTGCAAATTCTATGCACTCTATGCTCATGTGCTGGAGGAGCCACATTCTGAAGAAGTGTCAGTTCCAGAATCCAAGGCTTGGGTGAAGAGCGGGACATGGGGCAATCGGCACCCTGGATCCTGGACAAAGGCCCCAGCCGAGCGTCCCTGGGTGAGCCAAGCACAAGGCAGGCAGCCATAACGGGTGTCGTGTCTGTCAGCATCTGACAGAGCCCGGGGACGCCCTGCCATCTGCTGCCCTCTCGGAGAGCACCCCGCCTGCAGGCAGAGTGGCCAAGCATCCCATTTCCTGGGCCAGGTCAGTGGCGGCTGCTGATATGCAGACTTGGTCACGGCAGGAGGTGGGATGTGCCTCCCCAACAGTCCTAGAATGGAGAGAACCTTCTAGCCTGGAAGTAGGGACAGACTGCGAGTGTCTCATCCAGCCAGCCCACTGTGCAGAGGCCCAAAGGGAGCCTTCGTCATGCAAACATGGTTTTATTTTTCTTAGGCATCTTTTCTCACTGGCCTTTCTTTTCTTTTCTTTTAATTTTTTTAAAGTTTATTTTTGAGAGAGAGAGAGAGAGAGAATGTGAGCAGGTGACGGGAAGAGAGAGAGGGACACAAAAAGTCTGCAGCAGGCTCCAGGGTCCGAGCTGTCAGCACAGAGCCCAATGCGGGGCTCAAACTCACGAACTACGAGTTGATGACCTGAGCCGAAGTCGGATGCTTAACCGACTGAACCACCCAGGTGCGCCACAACAGCCCTTTAGAATCAGAGTTTCTTCTGGCTGGTGGGAAGAGGGGAAAGTCTGAGAGATTTATTTATTTATTTATTCATTCATTCATTCATTCATTCATTCATTCAAAAATTTTTAATGTTTATTTATTTTTGAGAGATAGAGAGAAAGACAGAGCATGAGCAAGGGAGGGGCAGAGAGAGAGGGAGACACAGAATCTGAAGCAGGCTCCAGGTCTGAGCTGTTAGCACAGAGCCCAACTTGGGGCACAAAGTCACAAACTGTGAGATCATGACCTGAGCTGAAGTCGGGTGCTTAGCCAAATGAGCCACCCAGGTGCCCCTGTGCCAGCTATTGTGCTTGTGATGTGTAATTCTTAATTTCCACAACCCTAAAAGGTAAGTATTGTTATTCTCCTCTTACATAGATGGAAAAACTGAAGCTCAGACTGGTTAAGTAACTTACCCAAGATCACACAGCATGTCAACGGGACAGCTGGGATTTTGAGTCTGCCCAAAGCCAGTATTGTTTTTCCAGTTCCTTCTGACATCACTTCTGAATAGTCAAGGCCACGGTCCAACGAACAACACCTTATATCCCCAAAACCTCCCTGAAGGGGCTCACCAACTCCTACCCTATCACCCAACACACCCCTATGGGGTTTTGTGCATAGATGCTTTAAAAAAGTGCCCTGAGAACTTTGAAAGAAAGGTGCTGAACAACACCACGAGGTGATTATTTTGTGTTCATACTATTTCATTTCCCTTAATAAGAGTGAACCATTTTTGTTGCACTGAAGAAGGGGTGCTCAGCTTTGATGTAGAGACGTTAGCCCAACTAACCCTTGGCCAAGAGAACGTGGACTTCAGCAAGGGGACTGGGGTCAGTCCCAGTCGGGAACGTGGACTTGCTTTGACAGATTCTTCGGAACAAGAGTTCTTAACCTCGGGCCTCAGCAAACCCTCAAAACCCTGACACTACATGTGAGGCTTTGCATGAATGGGCACTTTTGTCTAAGTCTTTAGCTTTCATCAGATTTTCAAAGGAGCCCCTCAAAAGTCAGAGTTTTGCATCAATTTCTTTTCTAATTAACTTTAAGGGTTACCCTCCCCAGTCCCCTTTTCTCTTGTCAGCAAAACTACATCCTGGTCCAAAACCAGGCGGTCGGTGGAATTTAGCTCACAAATAGTTTATGATACAGCAGCAGGCTACATGAAAAATAAATTTTCAATAGTTCTGTTCCTTTTTCTTATTCATAACAAAATCATTATTTTCTTGAATTTCACGTCTGAGGTTTTTATTGGAAATATCTTTTTCCTAAAGATTCAGTATCTTCTCTCCCTCTGTGGGATGTTAAAAAATAAATCCAAAATGAAACAGATCAGTAGAGCTCACCATATTTCTTTCTTACCCTTTTTAACTGTAGAAGCATGTGGCACAGAAAGGATTTATATCATGGACACTTTTTAACTAAATAAATATTCATCAATTCACTCAACACATTTTTATTAAGTCCTGTTCCAAGCACTGATTTGGGTACAGGGGTGGCACTGGAAACAAAGAAAGTCAACTGTTCACAAGAAACTTAATGCCAGTGGGAAACAGACTATAAACTATAAACCATAGGATAGATAGATACAGATACATAGATAATTAGATACATAGATACATAGACACATAGATACATAGATAAACACAGAAAGATACACAGATACATAGATACATAGATATATAGACAGATACATAGATAGATACATAAACACACAGAAAGATACATAGATACATGGATAGATACATATAGATACATACATAAATACATAGATATATACAT
Source organism: Panthera tigris (assembly GCF_018350195.1). Classification (NCBI taxonomy): domain Eukaryota; kingdom Metazoa; phylum Chordata; class Mammalia; order Carnivora; family Felidae; genus Panthera; species Panthera tigris. The sequence continues at coordinate 91,397,260 of NC_056660.1, read as the reverse complement.
AGGATGAAAGAGAGTGATGGTAAAAAGTACTATATTATTATCCTTTGGCTGCTATAACAAATACGCACAAACTTGGAGATTAAAACAGTGGAAATTTATTGTCTAGTGGTTCTGGAAGCCGGGAGTCCAAAATCAAGGTGTCAGCAGGGCCATGCTCTCTCTGAAAGCTCTAGAGGAGGACGCTTCCTGGCCTCTCCTAGTTTCCAGTGGTGGCCAGCAGCCCTTAGCATTCCTTGGCTTGTAGATGCACTTTGATCTCTGCCTCTGTTGGTCACATGGTGTTCCCCCTGCATGTCTGTGTGTCTAAATGTCTCTCATCTTCTAGAGACACTAGTCATTAGGCTACCTGCCCCCCTATACAAAGTTGGTCACATCCGCAAAGATCTTATTTCCAAATAAGATCCCACTCATACATAGCAGTGGTTAGGACTTCAACATGCCTTTTGGAGGGATGCAATTCAACATACGACAGGTACCATGAAAAAAAGTAAGTGGCTATACGGGAGACAGAGAGTGATGGATGCCAGCAAGTCGGAGAGGCCTCCTGGAGGAGGAGTCACTGGAACAGGAATCTAACTGAAGGACCAAGTTCTGAGGACAGCTGGGTCCAAGCAGAGACCCTGAGGGAGAGGCATCCCATAGAGCTGCACCTGCATTTCTAACTCTCAAACTGTGAGATGCCAAACGCAGTTTAAGTCCTTAAGATTTGTGGTCATTTGTTCGCAGCAACACATAACTGCTAGTTACCCTGCAGTGGCTCTGCCTTATTGCATTGGTTTTCCGTTGCTACCAACAAACTGCCACACACTTGGCAGCTTAAAACTTAACTCACGGTATCTGTAGGTCAGAAGTCTGGGCTCTCTGCTCAAGGACTGCAAGCCCTGTGAGGGCTGAAATCAAGGTGACATCACATTCCTTTCTGAAGCTCAGGGGCCAAGTGCACATGGTTGCTGACGGAAATCAGTTCCCTGAGGTTGTAGGATGTTGGCCTGAGGGACCATTCTTAGCTCCTAGAGGCCATGTGGCTCCCCCCAAAGACATCTCATGCTTCAGATCCCTCTGACTTCTTCTTGGCTCTACTTCTAGAGTCAGATTTAAGGGGCTGATGTGATGAGGTCAGGCCCACCCCGATAATTTCCCTTTGATTAACTCCAACTCAGCTGACTGGTAACCTCAACTCCATCTTCAAAATCCCTTTGCCATCAAATGTGACATAATCCCAGGAGTAACATCCTACCACCTTCTCAGGTTCTGCCCACTCTCAGGGGAAGGGATCACAGAGTTGCACACCAAGGGGCAGGAATCTTGGGGACCATCAGGACCCTGCCTGCCATACCCAACCTCCACGCACATTGCAGTAACTTCCAGCCATCTCTGGGCAGCGTAAGTGCTCTGTATGCACCCATGGTACTTGCCAACAATGTGGGCGGGGCTGCTTGGGCACCTGCCTCTTTGCCTCTGATGTAGAAAGAATAATGATGGTAATTATTATTAAATAATAGTCTTAGCAAGAACAATGCCAGCCCCCATCCTAAGGGACTTTCGATGTGCAATGTCATCCAACTCTCCCTTGAAAGCAGGCATTATCAACTTCTCTGTTACACAGATGAAAAAAATGGGGCTCAAATGACTTAATACCTCTCTAAGCTCCCAAATACCAAGAGGCACAGCCAGAACTTGAACCCAGGGTGTCAGATAATCAGAAGTCCTGTTCTAACATGATTAGCTTCTACCTGTGTCACTCCCCTCCTCCGAGCCTTACTTTGCCCATCCATATAGTGGGGTTAACAGGATATCTGTGCCTCCTCCCTCTCAGGGCTAGTGTTTGGGTACTCTAAGCCATCATGGCTGCACTGCATTTTCTAAACAGCGAAGGGCCATAAAAGGCTGAGTGATGGTAACTGTTGACATTCCCGTTAAGCACTTTTATCTTCTTTTACTGGAAGAAGTTGTTTTCCAGGCAACCCGAGGATTCAGAAAACAACCAAAGCATTAAGTCATCTCGAGGATCACCGAGCTCTGAGCGGGAGAAGCAGCACCTGGGCTCTGGGGGAAAAGCATCAACCCTTGAGCAGAGGCAGGGTGGCTGGACTGGCTCAAACCAGAGACGCATATGAGCAGAACCTTCCAGTGTTACCCGTACTCATGCAGGGCACTGACTCACCCGTGCAGCCCAGTAAACCATCTTGCATGCAAACAAATGGCTTGTTTAAATGGAAAGCAGACAGTGGAAGCAGAATCGTCCCCCAAAGAATGTATTTCATGCCTCCGTATTAGACGCCAGTAGGTGTTTTAGACAGTTTGGCCCAAAGGGAAGAGCGGTTTAATCACTGTGCCTGTTGCCTAATTGAAGGACACATCTGAAGCCTCCTCACAAAAATGCAAAACAGCCTGAGCCCCTCTTCAAGTGAAAACATGTATGTTTACAACCATCCACATATCCCCCCGCCTTCTTTCTCTTCCCAAAAGAACATAAAATAAGAAGCAAACATTTAGGGGCGCCTGGGTGGCTCGGTCAGTTAAGCATCTGACTCTTGGTTTTGGCTCAGGTCATAATCTTGCAGTTCATAAAATGGAGCCCTGCGTCAGGCTCCGTGCTGACAGCACGCTCCCTGACTAGGATTCTCATTCTCTCTCGCTCGCTCAGAAATAAATAAATAAACATTTTTTTAAAAAAAGAAGAAAACTTTTAAAGTATAGCAGGGAAGTCATTTGTTTTACAGGGTAAGACGGTTTGGTATATTGATTCCCCTTGGGTGACATTTGCCACTTAGAGGCTCATGCCTATGAGGTAGGAATGATCGTACCCATTTCATGGCTAAGGAAACTGAGGCCCAGAGGGAACTACAGGTGAGATGGCAGATGCCAGTTATCAGAGGAGGACACTCTCAGGCCCCTCATTTTGGCTGGGAGGTCTCAGGGCCTGGACATAGCTGGGAGCACAGATGGGGTGGAGGTGGGGAGGGAGACCCCAGCTATGGGGAGAGTAGCCAGGGAAGCATCCAGGGCTGGGAGTCTGGAGAGGTTTGACCCAGTTGAGCCAGAGGCTACCTGTGGGTACCCTGGCAGACACCAGTGAACCCCACTGGGGCATTAGACATGAAAGCTCTCTCTGAGCCCTGTTCAGGAGTTTTACATGTGAGGTGGGAAGATACCAGAGTTTGGCCAGAAGAACCAATGGGTTGCCAAGAAGCCTGGGGCCAGTGGGCAGGCATGGGGACGGCGGTGGGGGTGGGGGGCAGTCAGGAGAATTCACTGAGGGTTTGGGACATGGAAACAAACCCATATTATCCTGGGCTAACTAGAACAGCTGTTCCCCTGGGCTACACGTTTGACTGTTGCAGAAGGAACCAGCCTGCAGACTCAAAACAATAGCTGTCATTTCTTATATAATCGACATGCTATTTATTTATTACCCAAATGCTGCGGGTTTTCCTAGCTCTGGTCCCTTTTACTTGGAAGCTGCTCTTTTCTTCCAGCGTCTTCCATACCAACATCAAGGCCCATGGCCCCAGGAACATCTGGGTGGCCTCCCCTAGAATGGGTCCCATCTGGGCAGCAAACATTTCCTCTGCCAGCCCCCTCCCTTCCTGTGTCCACAGAGAGAGTATCTGGAGGAATCTAATGTTTTACATTAATATTTGGGAAAAGTACCCAGGCCAGTTGTGTTACCTTCGAAGCCAAGATATACTCGGGTTGAAAGAGAAGTAGCTACAAAGGAAGGTGGTGTAGCCCTTTGAAGGTATCAGTGCCTTCCATTTGTGCCCTTGAGTTACGGAAGACTTTATCAAAAGGTTTGCCTCGGAGATCAAGGGCACAGAGATCATCCCAGGGTCCTGAAATGCAAGCCAGCACAGAGATTCTGCCAGAATTTCTGGACTTAGATGCCATACTGGAACATCAAAACACCAGTGGGGTTCCAAGAGGTACCATTCTTCAAATCACTGGGTTTCCCTGTAATCTTGGTGTCCCCAGGCTGTGTCCCTGGGGGTGTGTGGGGGGGGGGGGGGACAGCCAAGTGGCCTGTGATCTTTACCAGGATAACAGTAATGACTACGGTGGTGGCACTGTTGATGACAACAGCCAGCCTTCTTGAGTACTTAACAACACTGTGAGGCTCTCTGGTGCAATATTTAATAGGAAGTAGGAACTCTGTCCCCATTTCATAGCTAAAGAAATGGAGGTTCGGAGAGGTAAAGTCACCTACCCAAGGTCACACTGGTGACAGGAGCCAAGACCTGAACACAGGCTATCTTACCCCAAACCTGTGCTCCTGACCACAGACATGTACAACCTCACCTCCAGCCAGTGGCTGCCTCTCCCTCATGGCCCCTCCCCGGGAAGCCGCTGGGGGTGCCAGTTTGCCCCATGGCGACGCTCCCCACCCCTCACACAAGTATTTTCAATTCTTGATTATATTCCACAAAGAATTCTGGTTCCTTCAAGCCAGAGGATGTGGGACCAGTTCCAAGGAAGGGGGCAGAGGGGGTCGGTGTGATACTATAGTGAGGTGACATGATTTAATTCAAGTAGAGATATCCGAATTGGGACTGGAATTATGTAGTATTCAGGATTCATATTAATTTTAGGTGTGACAATGGCATGGAGGTTATAAGGGGAAAAAAACCCACCCTAATCCTTGAGAAATGCACAATGAAATATTTGCAAGTGAAATATAAGGGGCCTGGGATTTGCTTTAAGATGCTCCAGAAGGGGCATCTGGGTGGCTCAGTTGGTTGAGCGTCTGATTCTTGATTTTGGCTCAGGTCATGATCTCACATTTGGTGAGTTCAAACCCCGCATTGGGCTCTGGACTGATGATGCAGCGCCTGCTTGGGATTCTCTCTCTCCCTCTCTCTCTGCCCCTTCCCTGCTCACACTCTCACTCTCTCTCTCAAAATAAAGAAATAAACTTAAAAAAATAATAAAATAAAATACTCTAGGGAAAAAAAAAAGGGGGGGGCAGATGAAACCAGATCAGCAAATTGATGATAACTGTGGAAGCCAGGAATACAGGTTCATGGTGGGGGGTGGGGGGGTGGGGAATCAGAAGCTTAGTCTCCAAACCCAACTAAACTGTGCTAAGCTGTACCCTCAGTCTAGGTCCTAATCCTGCGGTCATCGCACATCTACCATCTGCCACCCAATTCCCCACTGCTCTTTCCCCAGGAGGCTGTAGGAGACCTCAACCAGCTGAACCCTGGTGCATGGCCCAGTTTCCCAGAGCTCCTGAACCCAGTGGACCCCCACTCTCACCCCACCCCAAGACCTTGCCACACCACTGTAACCCAAGCACATAAGCATTCTTCTATTAAGAACAATTCAAAATGGCCCCATTGACGGGTGCCTGGGTGTCTCCGTTGGTTAAACGTCCAACTCTTGATTTTGGCTGAGCCTGCTTGGGATTCTCTGTTTCTCTCTTAATCTCTCTCTCTCTCTGCCCATCCCCCACTCATGCTCCCTCCCCCCTCCTCTGTCAAAAATAAATAACTATTTATAAAAATGGCCCCAGTGGTATTTTTCAGTCTCCTGCTTTGAATGACATGTGTTTGTCTTGAATGTAGTCAACAGTATGTCTGTCAGTCTGCATTCAACAGCCCACACCCCGAAGGAAGCGTTACAGAGGAAACTCCCAAGGTAAATGAAAGTCTAATGGTCACAGATAACATCCAGATATCTGGTCAACAAGGATGCAAAAAAAAAAATCTGTTTTTCACAGGTTCAAGCAGACTTGACTGTGTGAGTCCACCTTTGTATAAGACCTCAGGGATATTCATCGATACTTTTATATAAAAAATAAATTTTGTCCACATATAAAAAATAACTGAATATGGATCAAAGACTTTAACCCAAGAGCCAAAACTATGAAACTCTCGGGAGGAAACAGAGAGAAAACTTTTCATGACACTGAATTTGGCAACGATTTCTTGGCTATGATGCCAAAACCACCAGCAACAAAGAACAAAACAGATAAACTGGGCTTTGTCAAAACGAAAAAATTTTGTGCATCAAAGGACAGTGTCAACAGAGTGAAAAGATAACTTTCAGGATGCAAGAAGATATTTGCAAATCATATATTTGATAAGTGGTTAATATCCGGAATGCATAAGGAAACCCTACAGCTTAACAACAAAACACACAATTAAAAACGTGCAAAGGACTTGAATAGACATGTCACCCAAGAAAATATACAAACAGCAATTCAGCACATGAAAATATGCTCAATATCAAAATAAAAACACAAGAAACAGCAGGTGTCAGTGAGGATGCAGAGAAAGGGGAACCCTCTTGCACTGTTGGTGGGAATGCAAACTGGTGCAGCCACTGTGGAAAACAGTATGGAGGGTTCCCAAAAACTTAAAAATAGAACTACTCGGGGCACCTGGGTGGCTCAGTTGGTTAAGCATGACTTCAGCTCAGGTCATGATCTCATGGTTTGTGGGTTCAAGCCCCACGTCAGGCTCTGTGCTAACAGCTCGGAGCCCGGAGCCTCTTTCAGATTCTGTGTCTCCCTCTCTCTTTCTGCCCCTCCCCTGCTCATGCTTTGTCTCTCTCTCTCTGTCTCAAAAATAAATAAACATTAAAAAAAATTTAAATAACAATACAAATAGAACTACTCTATGATTCAATAACTGTATTACTGGGTATTCACAAAAATACTGATTCAAAGGGGCACATGCACCCCAATGTTTATAGCAGCACTACCTACAATAGCCAAACTATTGGAACAGCCCAAGTGTCCACCAACAGATGAATGCATAAAGAGGTGGTATACACATACAATGGAATATTATCAGCCACAAAAAAAGAATGAAAGCTTGCCATTTTGCAATGGTGTGGATGGAGCTAGGGAGTAAAATGCTAAGTAACATAAGTCAGTCAGAGAAAGACAGACACCATATGATTTCACTCATATATGCAATTTAAGAAACAAAACAAAGAGGTTACAGACTCTTAACTATAGAGAACAAACTGATGGTTACCAGAGTGGAAGGGGACGGGGGTGGGGATGGGTGAAACAGGTGACGGGGATTAAGAGCACATTTATCGCAATGAGCACTGAGTATTGCATAGAATTGCTGAATCACCACGGTGTACCCCTGAAACTAATATAACACTGTATGCTAACTATCCTGGAATTAAAATTAAATAAACATATATATAAAACAAAAAATAAAAATATATTTATTATTCAATTAAAGAAAGATGCCCAATATCATATGTCATTAGCAAAAAGCAAATTAAAATCACAAAGGATACTAATGCACATCCATTAATGTGGCTATGACTTAAAAAGGAGGGAGGCGCTTGGGTGGCTCAGTGGGTTAAGCTCCAAATTTGGCTCAGGTCATGATCTCACAGTTCGAGAGATCAAGCCCCATGTCGGGCTCTGCGCTGACAGCATGGAGCCTGCTTGGGATTCTCTCTCTCTACCTCTCTCTGCCCCTTCCCACCCCCTCAAATAAATAAATACACATGGGGTGCCTGGGTGGCTCAGTGGTTAGGTGTCCGAATCTTGATTTCGGGTCATGATCTCACAGTTCGTCGGTTTGAGCCCTGTATCAGGCTCTGCGCTGGTGGTATGGAGCCTGCCTGGGATTCCCTCTCTCTTCCTGCCAGACTCTGCCCCTCCCCTGCGCCCTCTCTCTCTCAAAACAAATAAATAAACTTTAATAAATAAATAAACAAACTTTTTTTTTTTTAAGAGAAAACAACAAGCATTCATTAAGACGCAAAGAAATTGGAGCCCTTGTGCACTGCTGGTGGAAACATAAGAAGGACGGAGCCACTGTGGAAAACAGTTGGGCAGTTTCTCAGAATGTTAAGTATAGAATTACCATATGACCTGGAAAGTCCAGTCTTAGGTACCTACCCAAAAAACTGAACACAGGGACTCAGACACATACGTATACGCCAATGTTCATAAGCAATAGCCGAAAGATGGAAAACAACCCAAGTGTCCATCAACACATGAATGGATAAACAATATGGTCTATTTGTAGTGTCTTAATCCATTCTGTCTGCGACAAAATACTGTGCATGGAGCGGCTTAGAAACAGCAGAAATGTTTGGTTCACAGTTCTGGAAGTTGAAGTTCAAGATTGCACTGCCAGTATGGTTGGGTTTTAAGAACAGACATCTTCCGGGGCGCCTGGGTGGCTCAGTCGGTTTAGCATCCGACTTCAGCTCAGGTCACGATCTCACGGTTCGTGAGTTCGAGCCCTGCGTCAGGCTAACGGCTCAGAGCCTGGAGCCTGCTTCCGATTCTGTGTCTCCCTCTCTCTCTGCCCCTCCCCCATTCATGCTCTGTCTCTCTGTGTCTCAAAAATAAATAAACATTAAAAAAAATTAAAAAAAAAAGAACAGACATCTTCCAGGGTTGCCTGGGTGGCTCAGTTGGTTTAAACATCCAACTGTGGTTCAGGTCATGATCTCATGGTTTGTGGGCTTGAGCCCCGCGTTAGGCTCTGTGCTGACAGCTCAGAGCCTGGAGCCTGCTTCAGATTCTGTCTCCCTCTCTCTCTCTGCCCCTCCCATGCTCGTGCTCTATCTTTCTCCCTCTCTATCAAAAATAAATAAACAAACATTTTTTAAAAAATCTCCAAAAGGTGGGTAAGTTGGCCGTGGGCAGCATCCCCAGTGAGATGCTATCAGATTCAGATCCAAGGAACAAGAGTGCTCAGAGGGACAGACAGACTCTCTCAAGACACAGAACTTGGTGGGGCGCCTGTGTGGCTCAGTCGGTTAAGCATTCGACTTTGGCTCAGGTCATGATCTCGCGGTCCGTGGGTTCGAGCCCCGTGTTGGGCTCTGGGCTGACAGCTCAGAGCCTGGAGCCTGTTTCAGATTCTGTGTCTCCCTCTTTCTCTGACCCTCCCCTGTTCATGCTCTCTCTCTGTCTCAAAAATAAATAAATGTAAAAAAAGAAAAAAAAAAGACACAGAACTTGGAGATGCTCTCTGCTCACGTCTTCCCCTCTCTGGGCTTTTCCAGCACCTCAGCTGACTACAACGTGGAAAAGTAGGGGGTCACATGGGAGCAAATAAGAAGTCTGAGGTCAAGTTTAAAAACAAATCATTTAACTTTTTACATGCTTAAATATTTACGTTTCCAAAGTCCCATCTACAAACCACAAGTCATATTCGGAAACGTTTAGCTTCTATCTGTATGCATCCAGTTCCCTCCCTTGCTGGTTTGTTTTATATTCCTCTGCTTTTGTTTTGGTCCTGGTCCATCCTTCCAATATTAGGTACAGTTTGGCTTATGTGTGAGTTGTAATTCCAACAGGACCATCTTTACCCCACGAAGTCGTAAGGAGCATTGTGCAAGAGAATTTGTCTTTAATTTTTTTAAATGTTTATTTATTTTTGAGAGAGAGAGCACAAGCAGGGGAGAGGCAGAGAAAGAGAATCCAATGCAGGCCTCAAACCCATGGACCAGATTGCAAGATCATGACATGAGCCGAAGTTGGACACTCAACCATCTGAGCCACCCAGGTGCTTGGAGAGTTTGTCTTTAAAAGGAAACTTTTATACTAGGGTTGGTGAGTGCACAAAAAAAAAAAAAAAAAAAAGGAATACACATTCAGGAATGTCCCTTTGCTAGCCCCGAGGACAGCACACGTTTCCCTGGGCACCAAATTCTGTGCTAGGCACGCGATTTTCCAAAGAAGTTTGTTTTCATTTGTTCTGTTTGGAGGATGATTCAAACTGCAAATCTATCAAAAATGAAACAAAGCAAAATCACCAAACAAACCTAAGGGCAGTTTGTTGAAAGAATAAGGATGGGGTCCCAAGGGCTGAGCTGCCTGTCCCATCCCAGGAGCCTTGTGCAGGAGGCTATCACCATGAGCACATGACACACTGGCCACTTCTGCATCTGGCTCCTCAGACCATAAGCATGATGGCACTGGACATGATGTTTCATTTCTTTCTGATGAATAAGAGAACATATTTGTAGGGGCGCCTGGGTGGCCCAGTCAGTTAAGCATCTGATGGGCTCAGGTCAAGATCTCGCAGTTTGTGAGTTTGAGCCCCGCAAAGGGCTCTCTGCTGTCAGCACAGAGCCTGCTTCAGATCCTCTGTCCCCCTCTCGCTGCCCCTCCCCCCTCACATTCTCCCTCTCCCTCTCTCTCTCTGTCTCTCAAAAATAAACATAAAAAAAAAAAAAAGAACATAATTGTAGAGTCCAGCACATAGGATGTGCCCTTCAGAGGTCAGACTCTGGCCATCGCTCTCCAGTGCTTATCAACTCAGCACAGTGAGCTTCCAAAAAATTTCTCAACTCTGTAAAAATGCCCTCCTAAAATCCCTACAATATATCAGTCAATTTACACATTTACTTCCCACCTCGTTCCAATGACATGAAATTGGTGTAATTTTACTCATCAAGAAACTAAGCACAGATATAAAACTTGACAGTAAAAAGGAAACCCGTCAGGGGCACCTGGGTGGCTCAGTCAGTTGAGCGTCCGACTTCAGCTCAGGTCACAATCTCGTGGTTCATGAGTTTGAGCCCCACGTCAGGCTCTGTGCTGACGGCTCAGAGCCTGGAACCTGCTTCAGATTCTGTGTTTCCCTCTCTCTCTCTGCCCATCCCCTGATCACACTCTGTCTCTCTCTCAAAAATAAATAAACATTTAAAAAAATAAAAATAAAAGGAAACCCGCCAGCAAGCTGAGTTTGTAAGTAGAGCCTCAATTTCCAAGTGTCCATTGCACTGGGCAGCAGGGATGGTGGTGATGATGAGGTCTGCATAAAAAAGACTCCCACCAGCAAGAAATATAAATTGCCTACTCCTCAACCTTTGAAAGATGGCAAAAACTTCTGCCCTCAAGTCATGATGCCTCAACTAGCTAACATTGTGTGAAATGACCTGATCATGGTATGGAAACCTGCAGAATGACAATGGGTTAAACTGATGCTCATGTGCGCTTATATATGTCAATCTAGGTCATACATGTGGTGCCAACTTTGACTACTGAACACTTTTACACATAATTTCAAAAACACTCTGGAAGATGTGGATCACCTTGAACGTTCTGAAGATGTGGAAACATTCAAGAAGATTCAGGATGCTGCAAAGTTAGAGTAATTATATTCAGGTGATGTATGCAGGTGACCACGACCCCTGCTCTGGATGAACAGAAAGGTCAGGGTTTCAGAGGGGTCCCTTCCTGTGTCACAAAGAAGATCTGGTGCAGAAAATACCAAGGGCGTGAACCATGATGGAAGTCCAGGAAGTCCACTGCACAAATACCCCATTGTGGAAAGTAACACGTTGACAAAACACAGTCATTAGTTAGGGAAAGGCAGAATGAACAT